>NC_079334.1:671250-1006875 GCF_029582105.1 Oenanthe melanoleuca | reverse complement strand
GAGTTTGCTAAACTGCAGCTGAGACTTTTTCTTTTGAAAGGAGAGTCTGGCTCGGTAGGGGAGGAGCTGCTTGTTGGTCTCTCTCCATCCTTGGAGGATTGCTCCTCCCCAGAGGATGGCTGAGCCTGCACAGGTGAGGAATGTTTTGGGGAGGTGCTGGAGAGCACCAGGAATGGGATGGAGGATGGGATAGAAGGCTGAAGAGGAGTGGGAAACCTCTGTGCAAAGGAGCTGCTGCACTGCTTGGAGATGGAGGAGCTGTGAACATCTGGAGGTTTGTTCCAGCCAGCACTTCTGCATGATAAAGGATTATGGACAAGTTTCAGCCTTGGGGAACACCACTCTGGGCTTGCAGGTTGGTTTCAGACCTTTCTGTTTAGTGCCTTGCCCAGCAAATCCAAAATTACTGTTTCTGAGGATTTTATTGTTGTCTTTTTTGGCTTTCCCAATTTTCTTTTTTTTTTTTTTTTTTTTTTTACCTTTAAGTGCCAGTATCAGGAATTGAAAGTCTTTGGTATCTGTCAAAGTGCTTGCTTTTTAAAAGAGTTAAGTGATTTGCTCTTCCTTTTAAAATCATGTTAGATTGTGATTATCATTCACATGTCCAGCTTGCTTTTTGTCTTGAATTTTGTAGGTTCTTCAGGAACTGTGATCTCTTTCCAGTTATGTAAAACAGCCTGAGTTGAAACATAAAGTAAAACTGAACTGTGTGTGCACAGAGATCAATGTATTGAATAAAAAAAAAAAAAATCAGCGTTTTGCTGTGTGCATAGCTCAGATTTCTTGGTTCAAGCAATTAAATTTATTTTCTGGGAAAGTCCAGGTCTTTTAAAACAACAAAAACATCCCAGCGGGGAAAACAAAATTCTGTCCCATCCCCCATTTGGGAAAACAAGCAGAGCAAGGCACTGGAATGTGTGGAAGTGCCCAAGTTAATGGCACACCAACCTTAGCTCTGCCTCCGTGCCCTCCCAGTAGGAGGAAATCCAGTGATTGCTCTTTTTGCCAAAAGAACCCTGAATCTTCCAGAAAACAGCTCATGATTTAGGGGCAGCCTGGTAGCAGAAGGTGCTTATTGACTCAGACTTGGCCAAAGGAAGAGAATTTGTAGTTAGTAATGGGTAAGTAAAAAAAATCAACTGTGTTGTAAAAACTGATGTGCATCCCGTGTGCTCTTAAGCCATTAGAAGGTGTTTTACTTCATCAGAAAATCTTCTGTTTGGAGCTGCTCTGGGAAAGGCCTTCTTTTAGCACTTGATAATGACCCATCCCTTGCCTGTGCTGTTATTCCAAGTGTGTTTGCTGCTGAATAGGTACCATGAGGACATTATGGCCTCATGAGCTTCTGGCTAAAATAATTTGTTTATGAGCAGGGATATGACTTCAGTGAGGCTGAGGTGTCACCATAATTTAGGAGTGAAGACGACACCCTCGAATTTCTTCTAAGGAAGAGAATTAAATTAAGAGGTGAGTGCTATTTTGCTTTTCCATGGATGTCAAATCTCTCTTCCTTTCTCATAATACATCTGTGTGCAGAGCTTGGGTTTGTGGCTGTGGTGTTGCTGGTGTTAGACAGAAATGCACATAAATGGTGTTTATTTATTTCCAATTTGTGCACCACAACAGTAACATGATCTTTTCATACAGTAAACAAATGAGTTCACCCAATTTGTATTTTACACCTTCTCTTAAGTCTTGTCTGCCTTCCAAACTCAGGTGAATACCTAATATACTAGAGTTTTGGAAGATGTGTATGAAAATAACACTTGTCATAGAAACAAACACTTTATAAATCAGTAGGACATGTCACACTTTCTTAGTGAAAAAATATATAAACCACAACTTGCTCAAAGTCAACTGGTATTTTTGGTCTTATTCTCTGTGTGGCAAATAATGGGGGGCAAGCCAGGGGCTGAGATTTCATACCCTGGGGCTGTGGTTGGGTAATTGACCCCAATATGGAGATGGACCAAAACTTACAAAAGTGTAAAAACTTGTGACCAGGATCATCTGGGGTTTAATTTGGGTGCAGCCCTGGCTGGGCTCTTGCACTGCCCAAAGTGGATCCTTTCAATAAATTCCTGTTTTATTCCTTTTGCTCTGCCTGCTCTCTGTTCCAGCTCAGCCTTTCCAGACATCATCTGCCTTGGTTTGGGGATGGCCAGAAATGGAGCTCTGGGGTATTTATGTGATCAGCTGGCTCAAATCAATCTCCTTCGAGTCAAACAGCAATAATTCTGTATTCACTGCAGAGTGAACCTGTCTCCAGTTCCAGCAGTGGGTTCCTGGCAGGATTTTGGGAGCACCAGCATTGTCCCTGTAGGACAGGAGTGTGCCTTGCAGCAGGTTTGCTGGTCCTTTCTCCCTCTCCAGACCCCCCATCCCCTTCTGTCAGTCTCACCTGAAGGTCCTGAGTTCATTCCTCTTCTTTCATGTGGTGGTGGTGAGGATGATGATGATGGTGAAGGAAGAGAGAGTGACAGAGCTCTCACTCCAATACACAGATTTATTTTCTATTTACAGATTACCCAATGAGTTAAAAACACAAATCTGAAGCATTTCTTCTAAACCTATCAGAATTCTAGTTTATAATAAGAAAGTTCATGCATAACTTATGCATATAGCCTATCTGCTCTATCTGAAGTATGTAAGCAATAGTCTTACTATATATATATTTTTAACTGTTTTTTATTATGTCTAGGACTCTGTTTTTGAGCTCTCACTGAAGCTTGTTTTGGAAGCTTGCTCTTACACTAGATTCCATGGCTTGTGCTCTTTAAGGCACTGAAAACATATTCTTACTTACTTAAAACTAAGATTCATACTTCTACTTCATATCCATGCAGCTTAATACTGTTCCTACTTACTTAAAACTAAAGCTTGCACCCCTGTTTCGTGTCTGTGTGACACTTAATATAATTTAATTTCTCTAAAGACCTTAATTCAAGTCCTGCATGCTGTTCTCTCTCTGAGACTCACATGGCACAGGGTCCTGGAGCTGGTGGATTCCTTCACATTCCAGCTGTGGAGACACATCTGGGGCAGGGCTGGGGTGGAATGTCCCTGCCTTCAGCTCCTGGCACCAGGCACCCTGCAGAGCCTTTCCTAAGCCTGTGCTAAAGCCCAGCTTAGTCAGGCCATGCCTGCATGATGTCCTGTAGCATGGCCAGGAGATAAAAAGTCTTTCAGTAAAAGCTGGGATATATTTTTTTTTTCAGTTTGTGGTTCTTCTGAGCACAATCTTGCTATTCAAAGTTCTTTAACAAAGTTTTAAAATAAGAATATATTCATTTAAAAATATATTTAAATATAATTTATGTATTATTAATATATTACATTATATAAATTATATCCTTATATAATATATAATTATGTAAATACATTATTAATATATAATAATAAAGTTATTATATTAATATATTTAATTATAATTACTTGAATCTATATTAATATAGTAAATATGTGTTGATATATATTTATTTTTAAATATATTTATTTAAAATAAGTTTTGAAAATAAGAATATATTTATTTAAGACTACTGTTATTTGTAAAGAGCACTGATCAGAATGCCCTGGGGTGCTAGTTCATGTGATGTGGAAGTAAAGGATATTCAGTTTAAATCACAGAATTGGTTCAGTTGGAAGGGACCTTTAAAGATCATCAGTCCAGCCCTGCTGCAATGAATCTTTTACTCAGAACCTTCTCCAGTCTGACCTTGAATGTCCCCAGGGATGGGTAATTCCCTGTGTCTCTGGGCATCCTGTTCCAGTGTTTCTGCACCCTCCTTGTAAAAACATTTATTCCTTGTGCTGAGTTCAAATCTGCCCCTTCTAGTTTAGAGCCACTACTTGTCCCCCTGAAAAATCTGTCCCCATCTTTCTTATAAACCTCCTTTCAATATTGGAGGGCTGCAACAAGGCAAAAATTGCATTGTGTTTGGATACAGGTGGGCCATAGAAATCACCTGTAAATATAATTCAAGTGTTCTCTGAGAGTTACCCAGGGATATTAATATTGTGTTTATTTTACATATTCCTTAGTTACTACTGGACTACGAAGTATTTTATCATCTTGTGATACTAACCCACCATCCTGCTTCTCTCCAAGACTAACAGGAAAATCTTTTGCCTTCTCTGCTTCATTGGAAATATTTTCACATAAGAATTTCCATATAGCTAGGAATTCTTCTAGTTGCCCATAAATTCTACATTTGTCAGCCAAGTTATAGGAGCACAAACTTAGATATTAAGAGGTCTGTGGCTCCTACTCAGGCTCTTGATTAGTCTGAGGCAATTAATTTAGAGTCAAGGTGCTGCAGATCTGGGGGTTTACATATTTGTGGGGATTTTTGTTTGCTTCAGCTTCTTGCAGTCTTGTTTAAAGAATAATTCTTCTGCCATTTTCCTTAAAAACAGACAACAGAGTCTTGTTAGGAGAGAAAAATGAATCCAGACACTGCCAACAACAACTTTGGTAAGAAATTCTTTTATTTACAAATGCATGCTTAAGGAATGAAACTTGACTTTGGAGTTACTGGAAGTAGGGGAACTGCCCAAAACTGAGCAGGAGCTGAGCTGATCTCCCTTACCTGCCCACATTGCACTGAAATGTGCATTTTGTATTCATGTGACTGCTTCTTCAAAGTGCATTTTATGTTAAATTAGTAATTCCCTTAGATGGACACTTTACAGTCTTGGGAGACTCCTGTGGATGACAGGACTCAAAACACTCACCAGAGATCTGATTTAGAGGAACAATACCTGATTATCAACAAGTCTTTTAAAAAATCTGTCTACCCTCTCTTAAACTTTAGCAAGAAATGTTTGTCCTTCATCCTGTTTGGTTCCTGCTTTGGAAGAAATGCTGCAAACTGAGAGCCTGTTCTATTTACAGCTGGCATTTTTTCCTGCAGTTCACAAAATTGCTCCTGCCTCCTTTTAGATACAACTTGGCCACCTCCTCTGTATTGTTCTTCCATGAGGAGTATTCTTGACTTCATTGACATTCAATAATGTTGAGGTGTGCTGCTAATTATTCCCAGCATGAGTGCCTGCTTATAATTGCAATTTATCATGAATGCATAAAATTGGTTAATGATTTTTTTAAGATATTTTATTTTTTCCCCTCAAGTCTTGAGGGTTTTATTGTTTCTGAAGCTGCTGAATAACCTGCTGGCTTGAAAATAATAGTTAATGCATACCACCTACTGGCAATAATTACATCAAAGCTTTTTGCTCCTTCTAGTGTGCTAATACTGCAGAGCTTTATGAATTCTTTCCAGCCAAAGAGCTGAATTTTTCTTGAGTGCTTCAAGTTATGAGGGTGTATTGTAGCAGAGGGTGACTGACTTTGCTGTGTCCCAAATAGGTGTGTGTGTGTTCCACCTGCCCCCTGGGGTATTCCTAGACACAGCAAGCACATTTTCAGATGGATATAATTCAGCCATAACCAGTTTTCCCAATGTGGTGTGGGCAATAAAAAAAAAAAACAAACATCAACTGAAACAGTTTTGCTGGAGCCAGAGAGCAGAAAGGAGATGGAAAAGCTGACTTCTCTAAATCTAAATCTCTAAATCTACGGTGGCAATTTGCCTGTTTGGTGGTAGATAAATGCCTGGCTGTGGGCTTTCCCACAGGGTTTGGGTTGAGCTGATTCCTGGAGCAGTAATGTAAAACTCCAGCTCTCCATTCCCCTGGGATTGACTCCAGTTTGGGGGGTGGCTCCACTGCTCTGTAGTTTTGTGCCTGGCACTGATTGCTTTTAAGTCATAATTTCTGCCTTAGAAGGAGCTCTTTTGTATAGTGGCAGAGTACTGAATTTTATTCCCTCATTTCCCCATGTTTCTGGGCAGAGAATCTGTCCTGAATGGAACTGGCAGCAAATACAATAATATATATTCTGTTAATAGAGATTAGTTTTGTTTATTTTAAACTGTAGACACGGTAACAAAATTATTTGGCTGCTCATGATATTTATTCCAGTGCTCATGGAATTTGAAGTGAAGTGGATCTTTCAAAGACTAACTAGGAGAATTATTCTTTCTGGGCATTTTTATGAAGAGCAGTCACTATATGCTCACTTTTGGAGGAGGAGAAAGCCAAAAAAGAAAGTATTTGGGTAGGACTTGATTCATCCCTAAATCCCCAAGTAATCCTATTAGATTTTTTGGACTTGCTGCTAACTACAGGATTCTTCATACTGCTAATTCAATTTGTGGCTTCCAAAGAGCTTTAATTCCCATTATATTGTCTGTACTTGATATTGTGTGTGAAGATTCACTGAAATGTGCAAAGCAGCAAGGCATATAAAAAAGGGAAATTATGGCATGAACTCAGAGTGACCAGACAGATTCAGAAAACAGTTATGAAAAGGAAAGTTATGTTGTTTCTGCCCTGGAATTTCTTATCTGGGCTGTGACCATGGAAGTGGCATTTGCAGTGCCTGCCTGAGAGCAGCAGCTGCTTTCCCCACTGCATTTCTCTGTGCATTGGTTACAAAAACAAGGGCTGGCATTAGCAGAGCAACCTCCATGAAGTGTAAAGTCCCTGAAGTTTAAGCACATGTCTCTGGTTACTTTAGCATGGAGATTTTCTCCTCTTTTTTTACACTACAATAAAGTATTTATTCTTGGGTTATGTGTTTTTTTGGTGGAGAGAGGTTTTTGGAGAGGGACGTGTGTGAGTAATGAAAATATTTAGTATCTGAAGCTGTGTCAAATGCTGAGAAGTAATTCCTGCCTAAAAACCCAGCAGCTGTCTTGTCCAGTGTTCAAATCTTGTTCAAATTTGAGCCACTTAACATAGGTGGAATGACAGAGGTTTTTTTCTGAAATTCTTGAGTTTGTGAGGAGTGCCAGTTGTGGCTCTATTTTTTTTTCCCTTCTTGTTTGTTTCTTTTTTTTTTTTTTTTTTTTTTGTTTTGTTTTGTTTTGTTTTGTTTGTTTGTTTGTCTGTTTTTGTTTGGTTTTTTTTTTTACAGTTTGGCAGCATACAGTAGAAGAACTTTCTTCCAGAGGGTAGTTGTTTGCTGCAATTCTAAGTAAAGCAAGATAAAAACTCAGTGTCAGCCTTTTTTCCAGAGCTGGGCATGACAGTGTGTGGGCACAGGGAAAGAAGAAGTGTCAGGAGGAGGAGAAAGTGATGAGCTACAGAGCTAATCCTGTCCATGCTCTGAACCAAATTTGTTCCTGAGTGACCCTGGCACAAAAGTCATGCCAAAATTGCTTTGCTTTTTCTCTTCCCCTTCCTTTCCAGCTGCAATTAGGTGGATGAAGAAAAATGACACACTAAGTGATTTATTTAGGGGCATGAACAGTCAAAATTCTTAAACAGATTTATTATCATCTTAGAAAAACCAAAACATTGAAACCCACGCTATTTTTAGACAGGTCTGTCTATTTTAATCTGATTTTGTCCTTTTTTTGCAAGAAAATAGGGCCTGTGTTTTCCCAGAAATTATATTTATGTTGATATATATCTGGTATCTGTAGAGGCCAAAGGCAGAGAAGTAAAGCAGCTGGTACTGGGTGAATTTATGTAAATCCTGTAACAGTCTAGTAAGGAATAATGCTTAGGTGAAAATTGGGTTAAAAGTTGAGTGTCTTGTACTCAATGTTTTAAGGGGCCAAAATAATTCCCAATTTGCAGTTGCAATAAAAGATTCAGCAGAATGCCAGGTTGCTGAAGCTCAGCTTGACTAGGAGAAAATGCTTCCTAATTTAAAAAACAAAGCCAAAAGTGAACAAAAAAAAAAATATTGTGGCTTCCTATTGCCACTTCAAGTTATTAGTGGTGTGGAAAAAGTTGGTCCAGCTACAAATTCCTGGGATAGGCAAGGGCTGGCATGAGATGGAGGGAGGACAAGCTTTGCCTGGAGCTGTCATCATCTGCTCTTCCCACCAGCCCTGCAGGGCATGGCCAGTGTCTCCATGGCTGCTCATATGGGTATCCCATTCAAATGGTTCCTATTTTTTAATTTTTTAAGCATCCATTGTGCATGGTTTAATTTCCTCAAACTTTGTATTTCGTACTTTAAAAAAAAAAAAGTGCATTATCTATTTTTTCATCAAATAAGGACTCAAGCAAAAGAAAAAACCTTTTGCTGCTTGTGATGTCCTGCTGTTACTCCCCAGTGTTAATGTCTGACTTAAAGATTAATTAAAATAAATATCAAGTGCAGCTGAAATAATTAATAAATTATACAATTTACATTCGATTGTAAGTGGAAGAATGTCTTTCCCTTCCCTTTCAGAAATCAGCATGGTTCCAGCAAGGAAGGAAGCATTTTAATTACAATGCCTCCATGAGACTTTACAATTCATGGATGAGAGTTGATCAGAGGATGTAAAGGAGGCAAAGAAACTATTTTAATGTTTGATACTGCAGTGTTTCTAATCCCAAAGGCTGCTATTAAAACACATAAGAAAATCTGTTGTGCCTTTCCAGCAGTCTGATATTTCCTAAACCTTTCTCCTTTGAAGAGTTAGAGATGTTTAGGATTGGATGCTGGTTCCATGCAACTTTTGGCATTGCAGTAACAATGGAGCTTCTCCTGATTTATAATGAATTAGTTTCTTTAGCTTTCTACAAGATATCCAAAAGTTTTATAGTTGTTTTTTTTTTTTTTAAATATATATGTCATGACCAGGATTTATACACATATTCTTAGTATAGAATGATAAGAACAAAAGTTTGAAGCAGCAGATATAATATGTCTAAGGCACAGCCCAAATGTCTGGTGTAGTCTGTAAAATAATTTGAAGATGTTAATGCATGTTTGAGTGTATTTGTTAATTTGAAGGTAATAGCAGCTGTTAATAGAACAGTGGCAAGGGGAAGAAGAATAGACAAGTACCTTCTGCAGGGCTGACTATCAGTTGGCCCCTGGTATAACTGATAAAATCATCTTAGATATGCAGTCACAAAACCAGCTGTGCAGGGTCAGATTGAACAGATGTTGGAAGAGGGGGGAGCTACAACTGAGATCTGTAGGAAGTTGTATGGGAGCAAAACTCTCTTTGTGAGGTGAAGGCCTTTTCTGTTTCCAGCCAAAATTAAATCCCACTCTGATAGCATGGCAGCTTCTCAGCCCCATTAAAATGTTTTCACTTGGTGCTTTTGGTTTGGGTTTTTTTCTGTTCTTCCCCTTTCTCATATTATTATTTGAAACTGTGAAAGAGGCACTTAAAAAAGCCAAAGAGGCAAATACCTGGAAAACATGAACCAAAATGGACAGCATGGAAAAGCTTTATAAGCACTGAGGACAGGATTTTGTAACTGGAGATTTGGGGCCAGTAGAAGCTGTGCTGCCTCCTCTGCCTGCTGGAGGAGCCTGAGCAGAAGATTTCAGACTTTCACCTCCAGGACCAGCTCCAAGTGTGAGGTGAGACCCAGTGTCCTGCCCAGCCTGGGCTCCAAACTCTTAGAGTTAACCCAGTCCCATCTGACAGGATTTACTCCAGGATTGTTGTCCTGGTAGTTCCACAGAAAACTTTTCCTGGAGATGTTTCCTTGTCACTGTGAGCTGAGCAGGGAAATTCATGTCTGCCTGTGACTCCCAGGCCTTTTCATTAAATCCTGTGCTGTCCCATTCCCTGTAGCACAATTTAATGCTGCAGAGAATAATTGTGTTTGTGATGCAGGAGTTTAACAAATTATCTCAGCAAATCTGAACAATCACCTAAGTGCAGTGAAGAATGTGTCTGTTAATTGTGGTGGTCATTAGTCACTTACTGCCTGGAATCCTGAACTCTTGTAGCTATTGTTCAGACTTACAAGTGCACAATTTATTTTCTCTACGTGTTTTAAACATTTCTATTTCATACAAGCACTGTCCTTTCATTTTAGGTGCAAAGCTCTTTTTTGAGGCAGGAAAGTTTGTGTCTCTCATAAGTACATAACAAACTAAGATCTTGATTATGATCTGGAAGAATCAATCAGAAGTGTATCTGACAGAAAGGTCTGTGATTATAAAGACTGTTCAGTATGGATATAACATTCAAGCTTAGGAAGAATTCTTGGAAAAAGATTTTTTGTTGTTTTGGTTTGCTTGTTACTAATTTGGGTTAATAACTTTTTTTTTCCCCTGGGGGAAAAATGGGGAGCACAACAAAAAGAATAGCTGTTTAATTTGATAATGCTGATTACTTGGGTTTTGACCTAAAGGCTCATTAACCTTTGTCCCAAAAAGCTTATCTAAATAATTTAGCATTTATATTGGGAGGGCATATATATATTTATAGTGGGAGGGCAGAGGATGTGGATTTTTGAACTCATTTAGAACAGACTTGACCTTTCTCAGGCTCAGGTCCTGGGCTCAGTGCTCACCAGACTTTCTCAATGACTTTTTTGCTCTTAAGGTGGGGGGAAGTCCATGCTTGTCTGGCTTGAGAATGTTTTTAATGCAGGTTTTAGTTTGCAAAATTAATACCTTCAGAATACAGGATGTTTGAGGTGAATGTCATGGACAGGGAATATTCTGTTCCATAGTGAATTTTGTGGAGTTTGTGCTGTTCCTTGCATTGCAAGGGGGAGACAGATGGTGTTGGAGCTTATGAGACTTCTTGGAAATTATTTAAATACATTTCACTGCACTCTTGCACTGTGAAAAAGAATAGCAAGATCAAATGAGGGAAATTCTTATTTTCTGGCAATTTCTAGTGCTGTACATGTGCCTGCAGCTGCAGCAGCAGGGCACTGTTTTTATTCCATTTCCTGAAGAGTGAACATATCCATAGTGACTTCCATCAGTTAAATCTCCATAGGTGTGGCACATACAACATGTAGTTAAGTGGTTCTGTTACAGAATTTAACACTTAACCTTTTATACTCTGTAATAGAAACCCTTTGTATTCTTTAAATGGAGTAGCAGAGATTAGTTATTCAAAGGGTATTTGTGCATATTAATTTTTCTGATGAAAACTTACAAGGAATTTTGAGAAGCTGAGATCATCACAAGTTTGGAAAAGGAAGTTGGTGTCAGGAACAAATACCAACTTTATTCAAATCCTCTAAACTGACTAAACAAAGTCAGGAATCAGAGAGAGATTGTTTTCTAGACTCTGATTTCACTTCTTTGCACAGTTTTTGGGGAAGTTTAGGTACTATGAAAGTATTAAAAGCATAAATTCTTAGTCATCTCTATAAATTTCATAGAAATGATTACAATATCTCAATGGAAGAAAATGAGAGAGCATGAAACATTATCTAAAGAAAAAATTAGGGGAAATTATCCATCATTGCATTCATTGTTGGAAAAGTAGAACTTCAAAACAAGTTGCAAGAAGTTTTTCTAAGAAATAAAAGTATTTAAAAACTAAATATTTTTTAAAAAATAGATGGTGCAAGTTGTCTCAAGATGTTATAGACCAGGTCTTGTGAGTATCTGTTGTGATGTTAATTGGATGTATAACTAAGTTTTAAATTTCTTCTGACCACTTGCAGTTGCAAAGAACTGAATTTGCAAGTGAGTATCAGTCCAACTACAGCACAGCAGAAACTGAGGGAAATAACCAAACCTCCTGAACAGCCTGAGCTTCAAGAGGTAAAGTCTTGTTCTGTGCCCAAATCAGGAAGGGCCCACTGAATATTCCCCTCTAAAGCTGAACCAACACTTTCCAAAATATCAGTTTGCACATCTTTTTAAGTGCTTCATTTTGTGGCAATTTCTAGACTGAAATACCCTTCAGGCCTTTATAAAAATGCTGCACACTTGAATATTTCAAGTGGGAGAATAAAGTCCCGTGGCAGAGTTTGCTGGAGGTTCCCCTGGCTGGATGGGCTCTGCTGGGTCTGTCCTGGGCTGGGCAGGGGCTGGATCCTCTCTGTGCCCAGTGAACACAAACCCATGGTTACATTTGCCTGCCAGCATCCCAGCCCTGAACTGTCTGCTTCTCTCACTTGGCTGAAGGAAGTCTAGACAACAGATCAGAGCAGGATGTCCTTGTCTGCAGCTGGCTCAGCAGAGCTCTTTTTTTTTTTTTTTAATGCCTAACTGGAGATACCTAAAAGTAAAGTCTCCAAAATAGCAATTTTGTTTAAATGTTTCCTTAGAATGGTTTACCATGCTTGCCATAAGGATTTATTCAGATTAGTGAGTAGAGGTAGCACAGCAGAAATCAGAAGAAAATAATTTCCTTGACTCAACGAAAGCTGTGAAATTTCACCAAAAAAAAAAAAAATAAAAAAAGGGCCTTGTCCTTGTCCCCTGGTGTTTTTTTCCCAAGCAGACACCCCAGTGTTGTGGCTCATTAAACAAGCATAGAGCAGCTGTTTGCAGTGCAAGGTCTGGGAGCTCACAGCAAAGCCACGAGTTCAGAGGAGCTGCTCTGGCAGCAGGGGCTGTGCTGAGCTCCCTGAGCTGAGGATTCCCAGCAGGAGCTCCCAGGATGGCTCTGAGGGAATGGGAAAGCTGAGGAGCAGGATGCTCCTGCCTGGTGCTGCTTTTCAGTGTAGGATTGGCTTGCAGCCTGTAAATGGGGTTGTTTCCATCCCAGAAGAAAGGGGCATTACAGAAGAAAGTAAAAAAAATACTTCTTTTGAAGTGTTTTTATTTTTAAAATAGTTTTTTAAAGTATTTTCCAATACTTTTTAAAAGTACTTGTATTTTTTAAAATACAGCAGACTGCACTTTTAGCAGATCTAATAGTACAAAGATGGGTGTTGGAAGGCCAAGCAACCCTAACTCCTCATGCAGTCCTAGAGGCCAGAGAAGCTTTAATTGCAACTCTAATGATGCCTTGAAATCCACAGATGAGAGAGAATTATAGCAATGGAAATTTATTATTATTTTGATTTGGCATAAGGCAGTTCTGAGAAGTTGGGCACCACATGTGTTAAGGAGAGCTTGGGCTTAGTTTTATCTTCTCAGTGTTAGACTTTGATGAAATTGAGTAAATTTTAGTAGGGTAAATGTTTACAGGAAGTGAAAATTTATATTTTTATAGCAGATCTCTTTCAGAAATGAAATTGTGGTTTGCCTGCATATTCTGTGTACTGGCAACCCATAAACAGAGTAAAAATTGGTGGCCTGGTAATTTTTTCTGACAAATAAACAATAAAATACATCTTTAATTTTAGCTGTCAAATAAACATAATTACTTACTTGCAAATTATCCACAAATGAAAACTATAAAAGAGAGAGCAATTTTTATTCACAAAGTCTGAAAAGAAAAATTTATTTAATGATCAGGAGGAAGCCACATTATCAGACAAAAATGGTTCCTTCTGCTATTCAGTTTGCATTCAGTCTAGTCTGTGAGAGCACTTATTTTATTTTGGAAAGCTAATTTCCCCTGAATGGGGAGGACCAACATAAAATGGTGACAAATAGGATCTAAAGAATGATGGAAAGGGAATAGGCACAGCTGAACAAAAACACTAATGGGAGAAGGAACTTGTCTATTGCCTCAAACCTAGAAAAGCACTCTTCACTTGAAATATTAATGTTAAATTTGTTAGCAGGCTGTATCTAACTGGTTATTAATCTTGGTGTTCAGAATTTTTTGCAGTCTCCTGCTTTCCATAATCACTATCCAGTGCCTGAGTCAGGATTGCAGAACTGATTTCAGGACAGCTGGAAAAGGCTGAACCCTCTCTGCAAACAGCCCCTGATTTATGGGTGTGAAGTTGGTTTGCAGATCTCTGTGAGATGTGAGCTCCTCTTCCCTCCTTACCAATATTTTGTGGTTTGGGATGTGTGAGTCCCTTTCTGCATGCTGTGGGGAGCAGCAGCAAATAACCAGGCAGTTTTTTCTTTCTAACACAGAAGATTCCCTTACATTTGGAGTTCCTTCAACATGCAGGTTTTTTGTTTTTGTTTTTTTGGTTTTTTCACTTTTGTAATTCAAATTTTTGCTGGCCATCAAACCAGTAAGTTTTTATGTACTGGACATGGTATGTCAGTGTCTAGAGAATTAAGTCAAATATTTTCCATCCACTTCCTGCAGAACCATATAACTTTATTTTTGTTCAATAATGACTGGAAACACAGCAGGCTCCATTCAGTATCTGAGTCTTGTCAAATGGATCAGTGTTGTAAAAAATTTGACTCTTGGAAAAACTTCTTAATGGTGAAGCTTCTGCAGCATCTTTTTTTTTTATGAAAAACTGAACAATGATCAGATCCCAGGTGTCACATTCCCTTGAGTTTGGTGGAGATTTTTAGTTTTGAAGAATGTCAGAGTAATTGTTTTGAGCTGGGTAACTTTTGTGCAGTTCTAAGTTTTCCAGGCTGCAAGATGTCTTGTGTTGTATTCCCAGGATGTGTGAGACAGAACTATAGATACAGGTTTGCACATTCCATCCTTGAATTCAGCAGTTCTGCCTGTAGGCAGTGGTGGATTTAGAACCTTGGTTGTTTGTTTTTTCAACAAATAGAAGTTAATTATAGTCCCTTACCATGTTACAAGGAATTGGACAAACTATTACCTGTTGTTTTGGAGAAACTTTCCATCCTTGGCAGCAGCTTCCATTTGGGCATGGCTGAAGGCTCTCAATCATTGTTTTCTCTCAAAGCTGGCACAGCAGTGCTTTAACAAAATGAGGGAAGCTTCTGGGACTCTAAATTAAGCCAAGACTTTTGTTCTTTTATTAGATCTTTATCCTCAGTGATTTTGATATCAGTTTCCCAATTTTTTTTTTTTTTTTTTTTTTTTTTTTTTTTGCTTTACATTGTTCTGCTACATAAACTAGCAGCATCTGATTACCTCTACATTGTGGGTAAAATTTCATCCTGAACAGAGCAAAGGATTGTAAAACCATAAATGTGTGCAAAATCATCACTATGTCCATAATCCCCTGTGATTGCTGTGAAAAACAACTGTATTTCATCTGCTATCTAATACTTGAAGACCATAGCTGGTGAGCTGCAGTCTGCCACCAGAAAAACTGATACCACTGGGCTTTGATAGATTTTTTAAACATATTTGCACCACCTTTGGGACCAGTAAATCAGCTGGAACGTGGGCTGTCAGTGGTAGGGTTTCTATTTTGGGTATGGGATTTGTGCTGTGACCTGACAAGACAAGCAGGAGTTGCACAAACATTTCTGGACAGCATCAGGTGCTGGAGGCTGTCCATGTGTGATCCCTTGTGGGTGAATGGATGGTGCTGGTAGGTGAGCCAAGGG
Organism: Oenanthe melanoleuca; assembly: GCF_029582105.1. Classification (NCBI taxonomy): domain Eukaryota; kingdom Metazoa; phylum Chordata; class Aves; order Passeriformes; family Muscicapidae; genus Oenanthe; species Oenanthe melanoleuca. The sequence goes on along the minus strand of NC_079334.1, from coordinate 991,748 downwards.
CAGGGACTCAGGCAGGTCCCTGCTCCCAGGGCTGGGTGCCATCCCAAACACCCTGGCCAGCTCTGCTCTAGCTCCAGGGTGTGCAGGGCACAGAGATGGGCTGCCACAAGCTCTGTGTGCAAATCTGGGTGCTGCCAGCAGCAGAGCTGTGTGTGATGGATGTTCTGGGACAGCAGATCCTGCCCCCTGTGTCCCCCCTCCTGCTCCTTGGCAGCCAGAGGCACAGCCAGCCATCAGATAATTAATGAGTGTGCCTCACAAGTTTATCCCCCCTGCCTTTTCCTTGTGCTCTGCAGAGCCTGGCTGCACCAGCCCTGGCACAGGAGCTGTCTGTCAGCTTTCCAGCAGAGCAGGGGTTGTGTTTGCTGCTGATCAATGGCAGGAATCACTGTCCAGCTGAAGAGGTTTGAAACCTGCTCCCCTGCAGCTGCAGGCTGCTCTCACCTGTACCTGGCTAAGCCATGGAAACACCTCATCCAACCATGTCCCTGCAGCTCCTGGCTTGGAGTCCTGTGCCCAGGAGCCAGAGATCCTGGAAGTGCATCCCATTCCCAAGCTCCCCACTTGTTTGTAGGTGCAGGTGCAGAAGAGCAGTGCTGCTTTGGTGGGAGGAAATTTGCTGGAGAGGTTCCTGCTCCAGACTGGCACACTCCATGCAGAGGGGAGGCACAAATTTGGGTGCTAGATGCAGAAAACAGCCTCTCTGCATTGCCTCTTTCACCTTTTCAGTTTGCTGAAGCCAGTGGAAGTCTTTTAGAAGTCATTTGGATCCAAAACTCTGTTTCTCTTGGTTTCTATCTGCTTCTGTGGCACAGTTTATACAGAGAGAGACAGAATATAAGCAGAAGCCCTTAAGGCAGAAGGAACAAAACAAGAAGGTATTTGGCAGGGCTGTTTTGTGTCCTTCTGTCTGTGGTAAATGCTGAGTGGAAGTCATCAAGTGTTTTTGGTGTCCTACCCATGAGTCAGAACAGTTGGCTCTGCATCTTTACAAAGGAAGGTATCCATAGAAGCAAGCACACTGCAGAGCAACCCTTTTATAAAATACAGAGGGGAGGAGAAAAAGCTGGGGAGAGCAATGGAAACAAAAATCTTAACAATTCTTAGGATTCTTTTTTTTTTTTTTCTTTTTTATAGTCTGTGTTTGGCAGCCAAGAAGCAGTTGTAGATGGAAACTTGAGCTATTTTCTTAAAAATAAATTTGTCTGCAGTGGGAAAACTGATCTGAGAGAGTTCTTGGAAAATTGGCTTTGCTGCTTTACCATGGGTGAGTAGGGCTTGCTCTCCAAGAGCTCAGAGGTTAGTGTGCTTTATTAGGACCAATCCCAGATTTTTTAAAGGCTTACTAAAACAACTGTCATTGGAAGAAATTAGGCTTTCAATATTTCCCTGACTTGTTAGACAGAAAATTCACTCTGAGAATGGAAGGGGAAAAGAAAGATAAGACAATAAACTATAAAAAGAGAGTAAGAAAAGGAAAGGAAGTTTAGGTAATAATAAAAAATCAAGATACAGTTGTGAACTGTGAGCAAACATTAACCTTTTAAGCTTTTTAATGTCTGTGTTTGAAAAAAAATTATATGTAAGTGTGATGTTTGTTTAAACATTTTGCTGTGAGTCCTTTCTGGACTTTTTAAATGCAATAAAGGTTTTCCAAGCCAGAAATGTGTAAGTTTGTCTTCCCACAGCAAGAAGTTTAGCAAGGTTTAGGCTAGGGACATAGTACTGCTATATCAGGACTAATATGTGCTTTTCAGGATTTTGAAACCCAGATAAATGTTGATTTTCTGCAGGCAAATCATCTTTTGTTCCTATGCAGTCTCTGTAAATACAAGTAAGATTACTCCCATGTACATGCTGGTAGAGCAATGTCAAGCTTTGGATTTTTTTTGTAACCTTAAAGATAGAAGAAAGTGAAAGTTGGGGACAAGAAGAAAAAATTTTAAAAGTTGTTTGTTTTATTTTTCCCGCCAAACCCCAGACCTGAAGCCTGATTCTAGAAAGCTGAAACACTCAAAAGGGTGTGTCTGATGAGTGTAGATCTACTTGTACTTTAGTTTCAGCTGTGGAACCCTCTCTCCTGGAAATTATTTGAGTTTTTGAAGGCTAGAGCTTTTATTATTAAATAGGATGTTCTAGAAAAAAATAACCTTTTATTCCAAGTTTACAGTTGCCTTTCTTTTCATAATGAATTAAAAAATGTTTGTAATTGTAAGCAAGACATATTGAAATAATAGTATGCAGGGAGTGATGAGAAAGCAGAACAGAATGTAGAAAGGCACCACAGATGAAAAAAGAGTGTTGAGAATGAAATATTTGTGTACTTGTTTTCCATCTTTGCATCCAGTTGTGCTTCTGCCATTGTGAATTGCAACTCCTGGTTATTTTCTTCCCATCTGAAGCTATTCTGGGCTGGGCTGTGCCTGCACTTCAGATCTCTGCTGTGCATCTTTAGCACCTGAAATTAAAGGTAAATCAAGATGCTGAAACAAAGTTTTAGTTGTGTTCAAGCTGGGCTGAAAAAAATAATGTTGTTGAAGAGAATGTTTGGAAATGTAGAGTGCTGGAGTAGATCCTGACTTTCCAAATGTTCAAGTTTTATTGCTTGGTACTGACAAGCCAGCTATAAATAGTAGTAATAACAATAATTTTATTTATTGGGCACCCTTCAGTTGTTAATATCCTGTTAGATGGCTCACAAAAGGTGTAATCTGCTGTTAATGTCCTGCTAGGGGCCTCATAAAAGAAATAAAATACAAAGGCAGTTTAATGCTTAATGGTTTATGCTTGTCCTTTCATGTTGATGCAGAAGATTACAGTAAAAAGGCCAATTTTGCATCTTCATTGAAATTAATGGAGTTTCAACAACTTATTTTGGATCTGAAACAGGTCCAAAATATGGTAATACTTGTTCTTCAGATTCAGTCAGCTGATGCCTGAACACTCGTGGTTGATTTGCAGGGTACCCAACTGGATTAATTAGAGAAAAATTCTGTTTCCCCTTCTAAATTCTGCTTCCTGCAAACCCCACTTGTTATAAAATGTCGTGTTCTGGGGGCTCCTTTTCCCCATCTTGTGACTAAATTGCCATTTCTTGTGCTCCTCCTCCTCATCTTTTATGTTGCTCATTAAAAATGTTTCGTTTGATGCCCTGCATTGTTCACAGCCTACGAGGTTTTTATCACTCAGATAAAAACAATCTGCTCAATAAAAGCAACCAGCTGGTCCCCAGAGTGACCTGATTGCTTTTGGGATGGCCCCAGACACCTGGCAGGGCTGTGCAGGGCACTTCTGTGCTGCTGGCAAATAACTAAATTCAAGTTCTTGCAGATGAACTTGGTTTATAACAAGGTATTTGGAGGAGTTTTTCAGATTTATGGGCAGTCTGTCAGGCTTCCTAAAATTCTGTGGGTTTTGAGTGTCCTCACTGATTTCTTGAGGAAAGAGGTACAGCTCAGCTTGAGCATGAATTCCTTTATCTCACTCCCCTTGGTCCTGGAGGAAATAGATGTTTTTCTGTTAGTGTGGACTTGGGTGCCTAATTACTTACAGGTCTAAAAGTTGGTGTGTGGCCTCTGCACTGACCCATACTTGTGTAAATCCTGTTGTGAGCTCCCTGCCCTTCACATCCCTGACACCCTGGGCACCCTGATCTGCTCAGGATTTTTGGGGAGCAGGGTACCTCATGTTTAGGCACTGGAGCATGATGTCTAAATTTTCCTTGCTGATTCACTCCTAAAATGAGACTGGTGGCATCCAGCTTGTCTCCACCCTGATGAGGTTTTTACCTTAAATAACCTGCTGGTTCTGAAACAAACAGAAACCTCTTACTGCCAGAAGTTACTACTTTTGCTCCAATGCAATTTCATATAGAGTTAGCTGATAATAAAGTGAACAGGAGGTTTTTTAAACAAAATTTTTGTATTGTTCAGTCTACATGCTAAGACCAGATTTTCTTACTTAACAGCTTTTCATCCTTTTTGTTGAATATTGGGGTTTGGTTTTTTTCTATTTATTTATTTATTTCTATTTCTATTCATTTATTATTTTTTATAGCAGTCAACCTGCTTCCAGATGGTGTCATACATAGGTGGTAACAATCAACTGGTACCAAATACACTCACATCCCTGGGAATATAATACTTAGCTGGCTTTGGTCCCAGGATAATCAAATAATTGCAAATCCTGGGTTATTAGACATTAGCTAAGGTTAGCCCTGGTCACATTGTCACCATGTTGCCAAGCCAGAGTCATTAGAATTTTTGCTCATGGCAAATATAAATCCCATTTAGATTTGATTAATTTTTCAGAGTTTTTAAATCTATTTGCTCTAACAAGAAGTGTGCCAACCTCTGTGGGCTCAAAACTGTTTTACAAAGTCTTTTCTGTGGCTTCTTAAGCACTGCCTGGCTTTGTCCACACTTCATTAAAGGCATGTAGTGGCTCAAGAGGATTAGGATAACTCAAACCCAGCCGTTCTACTCCCAGTGGAAATTAATCTCTTGCAAAGAAAGCTGTGCAGGTTTTGTTCTTGCTTTATTTCTTGAACTGCCTGTAGCTCTGTCATCATTCCAGACAGTGTTTAAAGACCCCAAGCCAGGCCCAGTACAGTAAAATATTTGATTACAGCTCTCCCTGATAAAGTCTTACATCAGGCTAACTACTATATTTTTGAGCTTCTAAGGTATTTTCTGCAGTAGCAATGCCTACTGCTCCAGGTAGAGCTACAGACATATCAAAACTGAAAAGACTGAGGTTTTGCATGGCTAGGCATGGCAGGAGCTGAGCTGCTTCTCCCAGCACTGTTGGCTGCCACAGGGATTGATTCAAACCTCTCAAGCCAGGCTGGAGGGGCTTGGAGCAGATGATCTTTAGGGTCCCAAACCATTCCAGGATTCCCAGAGCTGCTGAAAGGTGTGGCAGCAAACATCTGCACTCTGCTTCCAGCTGCTGTTGCAGTTCCCTTTTCCACTTCTTCCTCTTTCCCCTAGCAAGAAATACTTGAAAAACCAGCCCAGTAGCTCTTTAATCTCTTGCAATTTTCCCAAGCAGAGCCAAGTGCTCACCTTGGGCTGGCCTGACTGAGCTGGCTCTTCTCACACGGAGGGAGCAGCAGCAGCTCTGCCTGGAGCAGGTGAATTGTTGAGGCTTGGTAACTCATTATCTGTTCTTACAGCTTGCAGAATTCCCCATTTCTAATGTTCATGAAGCTGCAATAAGATTCTCTTTATCTTATCTTTCTAATCAAAAGGAGATGCCTGACAATTCCCTTTGTAATCATGCTGTAAACAACTGTGGGTAATTGGTTTTTATTTTCTTTTGTTCCCTGCTTCATTTCAGTCTTCTCCACTGATCTGTGTTATACATCACTATACAAAGCAGTAATCAAAGAAATGGAAATACATTCAACATTTGCACTTTGTTTTGTTTTACAAATGAGAAATAATTTCAGGCAGTACTTTGGCTGCACCAGTTTTACATTCATTTTATTCCTGAGAATCTCCTTAACTGAAAGTTAACTGTACAGATTTCTGGGTTGGAATGCTGGAGCATCTGGGAACAGGACCCTTAATTGAGTTCTGTAATGACACATTTTTACAAGCTTGCAGACAAAAGATAAAAGCTGAGCTTGATAAATATTGAGGCTAGACTTGAGACTTGGCTGACAGGACAGTAAAGCTGTAAGAACTTTCCTTGTGAAACTTCAGCAGGCACTGGGAAGCATCTTATCTGAATGTGGAAGTAAATATCTCAGTCCTGATGTCAAACAAACCTTACATTTTATGAGGATTTTTTTTTATTCCCCAGCTGTAAAACACTGGGGATGTTATCCCTCATGAGGCAGGACCTAGAGGAAGATGCTTGAATTTACCATAAATTCTCTGTGGTTTTTTATGTGAGTCCTTCAACTTTGATAAACTTGTTTCTTGCACTTTTCTTATCACATATGTATGCACATACATATCTTCTTTATCTTAGACAAGGACTTCAGGTCAACATTTTCTTTTCTAAATGTCTTCAGAGTAACTGCTTTTCACTGCTGCCCCAGCCACCATCCAGAGCTCCATCACTCATTCTCAATGTATGGGAATTTTATGGCAGTTTCTCATGCTGCTTCATTTTGTTGCTTTTTTCTCTTTTAAAGAAATATCTTTTGACAGAAGAAGTTGTGTGCAAGTTCATCCTGCCTCTCATTACCCCCATTAAAAAAAAAAAATAAACAACAAAACAACTTTATTGTAAAACAAAATAAACCAAAATAAAGCCCCACAAACAACAACAAAAAAATCTAAGGATGCTTGCATTCAGTGGCATTTTCATTAAGGTGGTTAACAAGTCTAAAACTGCTCAGCTGTTGCCAATGGCATTTTCACATTGCACCTTCTGGGGCTTGCTGTCTTGCTATTTAAAAATAAATAGAGTGATATATAGGCAGGCACAGCAGAAAGAGGCAGCATCACTGACAACTCCACTATAACTTCCAGCCTGTTAACATAAAACTCCACCACTAAATCTCCCAGGGTAAACTATGCAGAGATAGAAAAGCCCCAAGGTATTAAGAGTGATTTTGATATAAATTCCAATTTTATTTTATGACTATTTTACAGCTGCTTCTAGATATCTTCTCTCATAAACTACAAGGTACAAGGCAAATGTTACATCTTTTTTTTTTCCCTTCTGCAGGGTTTCAGCCAGTTGGTTTATTGTGACATGCTAGCAGCCTTTTCTCTGCACTGCACCTTCAGAAGAATGAATTTTAATGAGACTAAGCTAGCAGAAGACCCATAAAGAAGATGCAATTATGTTTTAAGCATTCATAAAAGAAGTTACATTAAATTTACACATTTTGATTTTTGTCTGTGACAGTCAAAAGAATTAAGAGTGAGAGCATATTGCAGGAGCACAAAGTGGTGAGGACTGGAAGGCACCTCTGGAGATTCTCTAGTCCACCCTCTGTGCACTCCTTACAAAAAAAGAAGAAAAAAGGGTTCTTGTTCTACAGGAAATATTCTCACTCTGGCTGTAGGTTTTGATAACCATGATGTAGTTTTGCTATGTAGCAGAAAGTAACCTTTCATCTTCAGATAAAGGACACAATTAATTGACCTCTTCATCCCTCTAGCAGGTTGGTAAACACTAAAAATTATTAAATAAATAGTTTGTAAGCTGTGTGGAGAAGTTGGCAGCATATATCTGGTTGTTCTTAGATCCCAGACATGCCCAGAACCCTTGATGTGCAGGGGGAAAAGCAATTTTAATTGTACTTATATAAGTCTGTGATGCCTGATGGATGTTTATTCCTGTCCTAGCTGACACCATGCCCTACCAGAATGTTTTAAAAGGTGAGCTGAAATGTTTTCTTCTTCTTTGCTGGTGTTACATGGAAGCCTGTCCTTATGGGTCTGGGTCTTTAAAATATCCCAAAAGGTGTTTTTTTTGGTTTTTTTTTCTCCTCCAGCTAAGTGTGTATTTGTTCATAGACTGAACATGGGAGGAACAAACAGTTTTGCTTCCAAGTCTGTGAAATCTTCCTCTCTTGTGCTCTGTTAATGATTTCTAATTTTTAGTGTGGGATCAATTTTTCATGAATGCAGATTAGCTCAGCATAAGGAAAGCCTCAGCTAGCTTTAATCTAAAAGAACTGGGAGAGTTTAGAAATGGAACTTTTCATGGCCTGGTATAAAATTCAGTTTTACTTTACCCTAAAATTTAGTTGTTCCTTTCTAATCTGAGTGTCTGCATACATAATTATTTCAAAGATAAGCATTTATAAAATTGGATCTTGTATTTTGAATTCAACTCTGTTTTAGACTAAGGACATTCTTGATGATGCAGTCTTTTATATCTTATGTGGTTGTTCCTTTTCACTTAGTATTTAAAAATATATTTCATACTAAGTTGATGCCTCTAGACAGAAAATAACATGTTACAAACACAAGGTTGCAGAGGCAATGATGGAACAGAGTTTGCCACAGTAGGTGGTCAAAGTATACACAGGTTACATCTTGAATATCCAAATATTTTGGAAAAACTGCTTCTGTTGTATTACATTCCTACCTTTCAGAAAAAAACCCACAAAACATCATGTACATAGTGCATCAAATCATAGTAAATTATTATTAATGTGTTGATCAGTAATTTTTCAATGACTTATCAAACAAGAAAAGCACTTGAGCAATATTCATCATTGCAATAAAGCAAATGAAACAAGATGTTTCCTCAAGTGCTTTATCCTGACTGACAGGAGCCTGTGGAATGATTCCACACAGGAAGGGAATGCTCAGTGGCTTTGCCCCAGGCTGAGATGCCATGATAGCATCTCAATAAACTGATGTTTTTAGAGAGCACAGACTCCCTGGGGGATGCTTACTTGGCTTTAGAGAGTAGTTTATTTTAGTTACAGCTGTTGCTGTTTATAGCCAGTTTAAGGGGGAGTGAATTCTGTCACTTGTGAGCTGGGAGAAGATTGTCCATAGCAGAATCTGTTTCCATTGTTTAACCAAACAAGGTTCTGATCTCAGCTGAGTGCTCAGCTACAGCAGGTGTAGAAAACAAGGCAGATAAATACCCCAAATTTATGGTATGTTTGGCTTTGGCTGAGTTTGTCATCTAGGCTTTTAAGATCCTCAGTAAATAAGCAGCAGTTTTCTGCCCCTTTCTCTGATCATTGCTGCTGTTGATTGAATAGTGCTGTAATTCAGAACAGAGTTGAAGAAAAGCATTTCTATATTTCCCTGTTGTATAATCAGAAATAGCTCCTGGGCAACAGGCTGCAGTGGTTATTTTATTGGTATTTTTTTTTTTTTATTTTGATTTTTTTACAGAGAAGATGAGCAGACAAGCACAGAACTCTGTGATCTCCTTGATGAGTTGGAGTTTACAAGAGCTGTTCACTTGGGTCCCTCCAGTTCAGGGCTGTTTAGGGGCAGGTGTCTGTCACACAGGATTGAACCAAGCTGTCCTTTATTTCAGCACAGAGAAACAAAAACTCACCTTGGAGCACACAGAGCAGAGGTTGGCCTCTCTGTGGAAGGTGTGGGTATATCAGTGACTGGCTGTATGTATCTCAATTTAAAATTTGTGTTACTTTTGTCATTTTGTTCATTCATAACTTTATAGTTCCCAGGCACTGCCTTAATTTGAGCCTCCAGTGTGAGATATTCTGTTACTCAACAGCTGATCTGGAACTGTAAAGGGGGTTCCTGGTTTGGTTCCCCCCTCCCTCTTTGTCATCTGATATTCCTACAAAATTCTCACTCAGCTGTAGCTGAAAAAAAACCAAAAAAATAAAGCAGTGTCTCCATAGATGAATGAAACACCATTGCTGGAATGAACAACCCAGCTCAAAAAAAAAAAAAAAAAAGAAAAAAAAGAATCCTGATCTGAAGATATAATTGCATTCATGGTCACACTGGAAAAATTCTTCCTTGTTTTCAGGTGGAACTTCCTGTGCATCAGTTTCTGCCCTTTCAGATTTCATAGGAGCAATTATAAGTTCATTTAGGCTATCCAAGGTTCTGACAGGTTTGGTTTTGTTTGATTTTGGGGGCTTTTTTGGTTTTTTTTAATAATAAAAAAAAAACTTTAAGAAAAGAAACAAAGTTTTTTTAACCTGGATTCACAAGTTTGTGCTGTAGGTTGCAAGGGAAAAATTTTGTGGTTTTCCATGGGAATGTGGGACATGAAAAAAAAATGCAGTGAAATTATGATCAAAGAAAAACTTATAAAGACTACAGAATTTCTGCCATGAATAATTTTAGTATCACACTTCTGGGTTTCTCTTATTCTTGTTCTCTATGAAGCCATGGATGCCAGAACTATTGTTACCCATTTATTTCTAATATATCTTTTATTTTGTTTCCCCATCAGACCCACTGCAGTCTCACTGCTAACTTCTGGTTTGGACTGAATTGAAATGTGGATTTGATAAAAGATGTCAAGGATTTTACTTGTACAATAGATCAATCAATGGCAAGGACTTTTTAATGGAGTTTTTTTTTGTGTTTTGGGGAAGAAAGGCCTCTTTGTCAGAGACAAAGCAGAAAGCTAACTGAGAAAAAAATCACTGATAGTGTAGTTATATCCAGAAATAGACAATAGGTAATGATGATTTATTCAAAGGTGTGAGGACTAATGTCAAAGGCCTTTTATACCATTAAGAAAAAAATCAAGTAAAACTTTGTCACTCTATCTAAATGCATTATTGTTAATTTATTTTCCTAGCTTTGGGCACAATAGTTCCTTATTGATACAGAGGTACAGTGTCACCCCACAGGTCACCCTTTATGTCCCTGCTGCTCTGTAATATCACACAAAATTAGCTGTGTGCCTGCTTGTATGTGAGCATGTTTGTACAGAAGGATGGAAATTCTCTGGTGCTCTTGTTAAATGCTAATGATAATTATGATAATAATTAATAATGATAATAATTATAATTATGATCTTGTTTTAAAAATCCTTTCTAGTCCTGCTGCAGGAGAGAAATCTTGATCCATCTCACACAGTGTTAGAGTGAAAGAAATTCATTCCTCTTCACTGATAAATAAAAAGAAAAGAGGGGTGTCTGTGTGGTGAGGTTTTTGTAGGGCTTTTTTGTTGGTTTCTTGGGTTTGGTTTTTTAAAATTTTCTTTTGTTTTGGCTTGATTTTTTGGGTTTTTTACTGTTGTTTTTTTTTAATTTAATGATCACTCTAGACTGCTGATTTGGGAGTGGATGAGGAAAACTTGCAGTAGATTATGGAGCATGGATTATAAATATTATTAAATTGATACATATAACAGAGATATCTTTTTTTGATATTATCTTCAGTGATGCTGAGTCTAAACTTCCACAATGGCTTTTTGTGAAGAAAAGCCAATTCATGGATTGTTTATGGATCTTTGTTTTTCCTAGAGTGAGCATAACACTTGATAAAATACAAATTCTGGATTGTCCCTCAAGTAAATATTTTGAGATACTTCTAAGCAGGCTAATGGAAATCTATCCTGCTTTTCATCCTAGGCAAATTTATAACCTGTCTCTCCATTGGTTTTCAGTAGTTTTGCTTTCAATAATCTGTAGATATATAATTAACTTTTTCTTAATAAGGAAAAACAAAAAAAGCAATATGCAGTGGTCAGTGACCCTGTTATTGTAAGGATGTTGATAAGAGGCAATCTTTGGTTTAAATAGTTTTATTCTGGTTTTAACCTTTGCATCCTGCTGAGTTTCATTTTAGAGTCACATCCTAATACTGATGCTCTATTTCAGTTAATCAAAGGGAAAATATTGATGAATTACAGCCCATGTCAGCAGGAAACAGAAGAACAACACTTAATACTAGTTATGTTTATAGATAGAAACCTAATCATGGAAGAACAAATAAATGGACAGATTTTAACAGCCTGGTCAGAACACAAATACTTTACAGGACATCTGATAATATAAATGACATAAAAAAATATTTCTGAACTTAGTCTGTGAATTTTCTTTGCTAAATGAAGCTGAATTAAGGTTTTGATTTTTATTTCAGGGTGACATTGAGACATTCAGAAAGGCAAAGTGAAGCACCTTGAACTGCTGGGTACTTACCTGCTGTTGAATATCCTGCACTGTTCCATGAAGTATTTATTCAAGTCAGTGACTTCTGCTGAAAACTGGAAATGAAATAACAACTCCTCTTTCTTCTAATACTCTGCAGAAAAACACAGGTATGAAAATGATCCCAAAGCACTTTGTTGAAACAAAAACCACAAGAGAGATGAAGGAATCTGTGATTCTGTCAATCTCTCAAGGTTGTTTTTGTTATTTCTTTATTTTTTGCAAAAGTAATTAGTTTCATAAATAGCAAATGACCATTTATTTTACTTTGACTTCCAGGAGCACTTGCAGGTGTGTTCTCAGAAGGGGAAATTGGTGCCCTGGTGCAGTTGTCCCCCTGCTTCTCAACATCTTTGCAATAATTACAATAGTTGGGGTTTTATCTCTGAAGGGGCCTAGGGGATGGTGTAGCAAATAAGGAAATATAAGAAGTGGGGGTTTTCTTTGAGTTTTTAAATAATTCTGTGTGGCAAGTACTGTTTCCGAGGGAAGAGAGAGAGAACAGCAGAGATAAATGAAAAGAAGGAAGAATAAATGAGATTGGTATCTTGTCAAGAAAAGATCCTTATGTTTTCCCTTGTTCAAGTTAGAAAATTATGATCCCTATTTTTAATCCCCAGTCCACAGCAGCAGAACACCAGGTAGTTATTTCCAGCATCTGTTTGACATAAAGTAAGGTATACCCTAAAGAGACACTCTCCATAAACACTGAGCACCAGAAATACTGTTTGTATTAAACTGAACCACATGAATAATACAGGAGTCATGAATTTAAATTATTACTGGAATTTGGAGAAAATGGCAGTACTTCAGCCATTAAATACCAACTTTGCTTTATTTCTGGGAACAGAAAGTTATTAAGTTTTAAATCATATTGATGCCCTGGCTCAGATACATTTCTGGTTCCTCAGCCATCCAGACATGTCTTGACAGGGCTGTGTTGCACCAGAATTGTTTGAATTGTTTTCTCAGGGGTCTCCAGCCCTCTGCTGTGAGACAGTTGGGCTGTACTAAAATGGCATTGCCATGCTGGGTACAGATGCCAGTGTTTGTGGAGCTGTGAGGTGCACTGTCCCACCCATGTTGTGTTTGTTTCTACAGGGGTATCAGAGCACTTATTAAAGGGAAATGGGGCACACTGAGTAATTCAAGATAGACACACAGTAGCATTGTCACAGGAACTTCACCCTGTGCCTTGGATTTTGCCTATTTATGTATCCTTAACGCAGCAGGACTAAATCAAATTGATAAATGCATATCTTTGTAGCCTGCAGTGCTCAAGGCTTCCCTCTCCTATTCCTGCTCCTCCTGCACCCCTCTCCCTGCTTCCTAACCAGTGAAATTAAGTTCTGGTGGGTTGGAAAAATAAGTGTTAGAAACCAGTGCTTGTTATGAGGTCTATAAAGTGCTTATATTGCAGAGGAGGAGAATAAGTTTGATTGGCACAATTTCAGCAGAAGAAGCCAAAATCCTCCCTTTTCTGCTTTAAGAAAAGGGTCCTATATGATCTAGAGAGAAATCATTCAGTCTTTCCTTGAGTTTGCTTTGTAAAGTAAAGTTTACTTTAAAAAAAAGGATGCTGTATTTGCACAAGTTCCAAAAAAGAAATGCAAGAACTGTAAACTCTTTCAGTTTGTGAGAAGGCTCTATGGTTCATATTGGTTGGTAAAAAAAAAAAAAAAAAAAAAAAACCAAACCAAAAAAAAACAAACCTGGATATAGAGACCATAAGAAAAGAAGAGATTTCTTTGGACTTGTAGGTCTCTTGTTGATTCAGTTTGTATTTCAAAAGGAGAAACTCAGGAGCAGATAAAAAGAGCTGGTTAGAGAAGTGACCTGACAGGAAAAACTCTGAGACTTGAATATATGTCAGAGTTCCACACTTCTCTTCATCAGAGACACAAAAGACAATCAGAAACCAGAACAGTAACCAGGGAAAGCTCTAGAGGAGTTCCAAATCCAGCACAAAAATAAACTCCAAGAGGAAAACCCTTTGGAGGCTGGAAGAAGCCCTGAGCATCACAGGAAGCTGCAGCTGGAGCTGTGAACAGCAGGACTTGATAGAAGCCAGGCTGATTCAGGCTTTTTTTTTTTTTTTTTTTTTTTTTTTTTTTTTTTTTTTTTTTTTTTTCCCTGAGGCACCACTGCTGTGAGTGTCTGTGGGGCAGCAACACAAACTGAGAGTGAAATGGAAATAATTCTTCACAGAGGCAGGGCAGGTGCTGCAGAAAACACCCACCTGTATTAGAGTCACAGGGACTTTTCTCCTTTCCTCCTCACACAAATATTCATGTATTATTCATACCCAAATCTATTGAGGCCACCAGTGCATCACAAATTGTTCTTATTGTTTTTATTTAAGAAACCTGAGTAATCCCACATTCCTAAAACAGCTTTCCTCCTTCTCACATTCCTGAAATTCTCCTGGCTTTTGAAAGATAAGGCTTGAAATTTTTTTTTGTAATTTTAATATTCTTCACTTTATCAAATACATTTGTGTGATCCACATGAAGACAACATCATCATTTAGGTTTTTCTGCCTTTTGTAGATCTTTTGTATCTCTTTGAAGATAAAATGGAAATAATGGTTCTTTAGGGTAATTAGATCAAAGCAAGGCAGCCATAGTCTAGATTAAGACACTTTTCAGGAAATCACATTAAGAATAGGTTAAGGCCCTCTTTTTGTGTCCCTTGTAAAATATTGTTAAAGCCCTACTCCTTATCCTTAGCTTTCTTGTGCTCAATTAATTTTCTCCTCACAGAAATAAACATTTTAATCAGCATGTACAATAACACCAATCACTGATGGTAATTACTCTAAGTAAAATAGCTTTTTTTACTGTGGCAGATATAAAATGACAATTCTAATTATGTAACAGCTCTAATGCCTTAATGATTTTAGCCCATTTTCCATGTTTGTACATGAAAGCTGGCTCCATATTTTACTGTTACCAAAGTTGCACAGAGATGTTATTGGGCTTTTAATGTTTATTGTCATCTTAGCAAAGTGGCTTTTATTTTTTGTTTATGTTCTCAAAGCTTGGCAGAGCAATGGCAATCCACAGACTAATGGCTAGTCTGGGTTTGTGCCAAAGGAGCAGGAACAGCCACAAGCACAGAAAAAGCATCAGGAGAGGAAATGCCAAATGAATCCCTGATGTAACTCCTTGGCCTCAGTGCTGGAAATGCATCCTGCACAGTGTGAGCCGTGGTTTTCCAGGGAGATTGCACATCTCAGATATTCCAGCACACAGGTCCAGCCCTGCCTGTTTGTGAGAGAATCCCAAACCTTGTTTCAGCTGTGCCTTGTGCCCTGAGCCTGGAGCAGCTCAGGTGCCCAGAGTCCCCCTGAGAAACCCCAGTTACAAAACCCCCAGTGATAAATAAGTCTTGCTAAAGAAAAAAGAGTTGCATGTTTTAATGGTAACACATTTGTGTTGTTGTTTTTTTCCTGAATATACCATTTTGATACTTGCAGCTTTTTTTTTTTTTTTTTTAATTTAGCCTATTAGTACACTTACTTATTCCCACAAAATAGGGGATTTTTTTTCTTTTTTGGGACAGAGTTCGTGAGCTTATTGCCATTTGTTGAGTTCTTTAGGGAACAGCAGTGTGCCTTTGCTGCTGTGCACAGGTTTAAATTCATGATGTTCCCCCCATGGAAAGAGGAAGAGGAGGGTTCAACCTCCACACAAGGAGGTGTTGGAAAAAATGGAAAAGTGTTCTTTTAGAATGATGATGCACTGAAGAAGAGAGTTGCTAGAGGCTGAGCCACTCACCCCTGCTCTCTGTCATTAAGAATAATTTGGTTTAGTCAAACAGAGGGACACAGTGACTCACTGATTTAAAATGATGGCAGCAGAAAGTACTTAGGATATTTTTTCTGCATTCAGGAATGTATTTCTCCATGATTTCTCTAGTCAGACATGGGCTGCCATCCCTGAGAATTGAATAGCTCTGTGTGGTTCTCTGATCACTGCCTGTGCACATGGTGCTTCCCTGGCCAGGTGAATTCTGTTAGACCTCCAGCAATCTCTTCTTTTTTCTTCTTCTGTCTTCCTAGTCTGCTTTTGATAAACTTTGTCATGTAATGATTATCATACCTGGACAGGGGCACCAGTGCCTGCAGGAGCTGGAGAAATGTAATATATTCCCTGTTTCTGTTTGCTGTCCCTGTTTCCAATTGCTGCAGCAGCTTTATGCATTATCTCTCAAAAGTTTCCTCCAGTTGTAGCCTAGTCTTAATCCATCAAAATCCTGGCCACATTCATGTCTGGGTTTGCAGTCATCCCTCTTTGATTTGGTTTTTTCTGCAGCCTTGCTGCTATTATTGACAGAATTTTTATGATCTCCTCATCAGCCATTGGAGGTCATGGTACCCTGAGTGCCTTGAGCTGCACATTCTTGTGGGTTGATGAGTGTTTCAGCTGATCCCTGTGTAAGGGAATGATAATTGTTCTGAATTCAGATCCTTTGCAGTGTGAGAAGGATTTTCTTTGGAGATACCTGCCAATACCATCTGGTTCAAATGCCATTGTGAACTCAGGTTTCTGTAGTTGTTCCAATAATCCATCAGGTCTATACCTGCACCTCTTGGGGAATGAGATCACAATTATTCTTTGTAAATCTGTACATAACCCAGTGACCCACTGAAAATGTTCACTGCATATTTTTTCCCAAGGTCAGTGTCTCACTATTGTCCCTTGTTTTAACAATTTTTATATATTTTTAAGCTTAATTCATCTTTTTCAGGTTAAACTGGTTTACCTGCAAAGCATTTACTCAGATATGGGCAATATGGCCATTGAATGCAAGTAAGTTCCATTAGGCCCCAGAAAAAGAAATATTTTTGTGTTTTACCTGCCCCTTTGCTGGAAGTGATGTTCTTGATTTCTTATATTTCAAGATTTCTGTTCATCTTTTACTGTGTAAATATACTAAGATGTTCAATGCAGGGAGTTTACAGTTCTGAATTCTGGTTGATAATTGTAGTCCTGGCAGCAAGTTGTTGAGTGGAAAATATTGGATACACACAGGGAGATGGCAGAAATGGTAAATAGCCCTTTGTTTTTATGGTCTGCATTCTGTGTCTGACCAAATTGTTGTATTATTGTGTATTCTGCTCTAGAAACAAAAAGAAACCCAACACTCTCTGGAGGTGAGAAGTTTCTGGTGGCACCAGAAATCAGTTAATACAATTTGAATTTGTATAAAACCACGAGGATACACAGCTCCTGTTCCAGTGCTTGGAGTGAAGATGATAATGATGGTTGAGAGGTGAGTTGGTGAACTTGCACCTGGTTCTTCTGCTTTGTGATTGAAACAATGTCCCAACAGAGACATAAAATAATTTATTAACCTGCTGAGGGTGTTACTAGAAGAGCCTGCACAGTGGGGAAAGTCTGACAGTGTCCAATCTGCTTTCCACAGCTGGAAGAACAGCAATAGCTCCAGAATGTGTACATGGAACATCCCCAAAAACAGGCTTGGGAATTGTTTCTTTCTCTCCTCTTGGAGAATAACTTCCTTGGGCTGATAATCAGTAGACATACAATCAATTCCTCCAAAAATTTAAAGGATATATAACAATATTGAGCTGATAAATCTTCTCTGTATGTCATCACAGGAAACATGAATGGTTTAAGACTCAGGTAGAACTGAGTGCCAAAGACAGTGAAATAGTGGCAATCCTTCCTCTGGTTTTAGTGAGCTGTGGGGAAGGCCCAAAAAGTGTAAAATGTTGTTCTGTGTTACACCAAACAAAAGGAAACAGAACTTGGGCACCACTGTTCCAATATTATTTTTGTTTTGTGCCTACAGCAGATTGTTTTGAGCAGCACCAGCACAGTTCCAGGCTCTACCCAAGGTAAGTGCATGTTTAGTGTGTGCTTGCAGGTGGCACCACCACACCCTGATAATATGTGATGAAATTGGACCAGCACTAGGAGGAAGACACATTTTTAGGGTGACTTTTCTGTCACGTTGAATACTGCACCTTCTTTCCTTGAGCATTTTACCCTCAACCATCTGCAATAAACTCTCAGCTGTGCTACAACCCACAGGTCTGTCTGGAATAGTTTACTTCTTAATGCTTCATAGTTCTGGAGTCAAAACCTCAGACATTTTTTAGTGATGTTCATAATTACATAGATTTTTTAAACTGTTATTTATTTATTTATTTTCTTAAAGTCTCTCTTTATCTCAGTGTGCAGCTCAGGTCTCCAGCACTGCAGGTCTGTCATGTACCCTCAGTGATCTCTCACACTGTGCTCCCAAAAATGAGCTGTATTTGCTGTAGGTTTGATAGAAACTTTTCCTTTTAGTGCCAATTGCTTTTGCAAATGTGTTTTTATCACTGCCTATGGCCCTTGCTTTTTTATTCTCTTTACTGTTTTTTTTTTAATTAGAGGAATGTATCACACTTGCTGTTCAGGTTAGTTGTCCTCTCTTCTAACGTTGGGCAAAGACTGGCACTTAATGCCCATTAAGTTCCTCAGCAATTCCTCTGTGTGTTGGCCCTAAAAAGGAAATGTTGGACCTAAAAGGAAATGTTTCTTTTGCCAGCACTTCCAGTTTTCTGACCTCTTTTGTGGGAGCACAGGTGACTGACCATCTTTGATCTGGCTGAGTGCTAAGCTTTGCTGTCCTGCTGATGGATAAGCTTGTGTGGTTTCTGGGAAGCAGGTTTGGGAATGTTTTATCTTTGCTGGTGTGACAAAGATGAGAGCTAGTTAGTCAATAATTTCATGGCTGTGCTCCAGGTCTCACTGTTACCTTCTAAAACCACTCAGTATCTGTTGTGTAGCTGTTCTTTTCCTTGAATTTTGAACCATCACTGAATCAAATTTTAGCCCATCATCTTTCAGTGCTCTAGAAGAAAAGCTCTTTTTAGCTACTTGAAACACATGAGGTTGAAAAACCCAAACATTTCCATTACCTTCAGATGCAGTTGGTGCTGCATCCATGCATCAACACTTATTTGCTGTGTTAATCTGGGATGATTTTGAGGTCTTGGGAGGGCACCCAGAATGAAAGAATAGTTGTGCACTTTGTTCATCACTATTTCTGTTCTTCTGGAACCATAGTCCATGGATTTAGGCTGGGTTTTTCCTTAGTTAATTATAGAACAACTTTGTTTACCAATTCAGGGAATGTAGGACAAATGAGAAATGTTTTGGTTTCAGACAGAATTAAACATTTCTAGCTTGTGTCCCTGCCCATGGCTGATCTTTAAGCTCCCTTCCAACCCAAACCATTCTGTGGCTCTGTGTCCAGAGCCACAGACACAAAATAAGGCTGCTGGACTGGAGTGGCTCAGCCCACAGCCTCACACCACTCAAGTACACCCAAAGCACTATTGACTGCCAGATTTTAAATGAAGTGGTTTCTGCTTTCTCCCACCTTGCTGTAAAATATCTGTGGCCTAACTGCCATGAGGAAGCATTGCTGCTGCTCTGAAAGAAAAAATCAGAGCTAAGCTGAAAAGCAGAGTTGCATTTCCTTATAATGATTTCTTCATTGGCAAGAAATTTGCCAGAAAATATTCCTGGAAGTCTTGGATAAGTCTTTATTCAGAGATCACAACACAAGGAATGAGGAGGGGGAAGAGCACTGTGGCTTCTCTGACAATTTGATTTTGTGTTAAGCTGAGCTACTAATTCTTGAGAAAGCAGCAAGTGTTTGGGGGAGCTTTATTGTTAGAGGCTTGCAGAGTTTAACACAGAAAAAAACAAAGCAGAAAATGAATTATGATAGGATTTTTCTTTTATCACTTTATTAAACTTCTCTGGGGTGCATCAGCAATCCACTCCACAACATCTCCCACCCCCTCAAATCCATGTATTCCACACTGACTAGTGTAACATGTGAAGAATGATACTACAAAGAGACTCAGAAATATGCAAAGATCCCTCTGCCTTCCCTGAATATGTTAAAATAGTCAACAAAAACATGGTAATTTCAACTCCAGTTCATTTGATCTAATATTAAATTAGCTCCTCTTGGGATACCCTCTTTTTAATCAGTCAGAAGACTTTTGTATGCTCACATTTTTCTGTGGGGTTCATTAAGAGTTAAGGAATTGAACAGAACTGCTTCAAGTAGAGATGAGAGACTTCTCCTCCACATTTCCCTGATCATTTTGACCTTGTGATATTTGGGAGGGTTTCATCAAAAGGAAAAACTTTACTGTTTAGAACCAAGTGTCAGCTCCAAAACATGGGGATAAAAGCTCCATTATTTCTCAAAAATCCACCAAGTCAGACATAAGAGATCCAAAATCAGTTCAGGGGTTTGGTTTGGAAAAATTAGATGTAAAGGCTTTGGGAAAAGGCAAAGATGAGGTGAAGTTTTGTTCTGAGAACAAGTCCATATGAGTGAGGTGGTGGGAGGATCAAAGGAACAGCAGAGCATATGGAATTGGGAGAGTTTTTGTATGTTTTATTCTTTTTTTTTCTTTACTTAACAGCTCTATTTAACAATTTCTCTGTGAAAGATAAGGTAAATATCCTTGGACTTGCATATAATCGTGATAGAAGCAAAGAGACTCTGAAAAAGGATTTTTTACCATTTATTACCTTTAAGGCAGTGGAGGCTGCTGGCCATGCTGCTATGGGCTTGTAGTTTGGGTTTTTTTTTTTGGTGTGAGAACTAGAAAAGAGAAAATATATTATGGGCCTTTTTATGTAAAAAACCCAAACTACCCAAAGTGAAAAACAACCCTGCACACACTCTGGAGTTTAAAAAAAAAAAAAAAAAAAAAAAAAAAAGCCCCTTGAGTCCATTAACTTCATTGGATGCAATTCTAGAAGAAATAGCTTTGGATTAGCTGGCAATTGAAAATCCCTCAGGAATGGGTTAGCTCGTGTACATGCTACCCAAGAGAAAACAAAATTGTCACATATTTTGCTTAAGGTGTGGGAGGAAAAAAATCAAATCAAATAGCATTTTACAAGTGCATGTAATAACTGGAATTTAAAACAAGATATGTATTATTCAAGTAATTCTAAGCATGGCGTAGTAAATTTTTCATGAAGGTTAAGAAAAAAATGACAGAAATATCATTTAAACTGAGTGGTTTTGATGCTGAACTTGAAAGTGGGAGATTTAATAGAACTTTTTTTTAATATGACGAGTCTCAGATAACATCGTATTTGGCAAAGTGCTTTATTGGTTTTTGGATTAGAGTTTTTTTGTAAATTTTTCTTTTCAAACTAATAAAATTGATGTAGCTGTCAGTTTGGATTTGATCCCTATTTTGTTTTGCCTCAGCAGTGTAATCTCAATCAGTCCAACTTATTTTTATGCTGCATTTACAAGGTGTAAAGATGACAAATCACTCATGTCTCAGTGCTGGTGTTTTATAAAAAGTTTGAAGGAATATCAGGGCTGGGGACAACAGAGGAGGATGAGGATGAGAACAAGAGCTGTGTGACAGCACAGCCTGGGCAGATTCTCCTTTCTTTTACCCACTCAAGAGTGTTTAATAATAGAGATTAATAATATAGTTAAATAGCAGTGTTAATGCTCAATAGTGCATTAAATGGGCTTTGCCCTGGCCAGCACCAGCCCTGTTTGTGCTGAGCAAAGGCAGCAGAATCCATGGGAAATGGGCAATGGGATAATTCCTATGGAGCTGCCAGGATCCTGCTCCTGACCCCACCTCACTCCCAAATTGTGTCATCTGTGGCACAGTCTGAACCTGCCTTTGATGTGCTTTCCTTCCCAAATCCCAAATCCCCTCAACTCCACTGCAGGAATAAGCAGGTCTGAGAGCAGGAATGTGATGTATCAATCCTTCACTTGGAGTATTGTTTTGGTTTTCTGGGGATTTCAAACACAGGAGGGGAAGGACTGATTCTCACCCTGTTTTCATGCAGCACATGGCACAGTGAGGTCTGAATCTCAGGTGAGGCATCAAGGTCCCACTGCAGAATGCTGTAATAATAAGAATTAAACTCTGACAGCTTGAGAAATGTGAGTTTTCTGTCCTAGGAATTTATATGCTTGTTTTTTCTTTTTTTATATTTTAAATTAGAGTTTACCTGAGCTTTTTGACTCAATAACATTTTATCTCTGGAATGCAAGATGATGCTGAGAAGACAGAAGTCCCCTGAGCATCATTTGTTGATCAGGTGAAATGTTTCAGGGGGAGAAGTTGCAGAGAAGCATTTTTCAATTACAGTTTCTTAGTCCCTGACTTGTGATGACTCACAAGGCAGCAGGAATGTTAGCAGTGAATTTATCCTCATGTGGCATTTGAGATGATTAGAGAAATTAGGAGGTGGGATTAATGTGAAATATCAGGCACAGGAACATCCTGTAAAGTTGGAGGATCAAATACCAACCTTTGGAAAGGAATTGCAGGCTCTGAATCAGAATTACAGTGGTGTAAAAGAGAAGGCTGAAAGGGCCAGGCATTAATCTGCAGCATAGAAAGAACTCTCTGGGCTTCAGAGGAAAATGGAAGTGATGGAAAATTAAACTAAAATGAAGAACTTGGAGTTGCTTGGCATGAGGAAGAACTGGGTATAAGTGGAATAGGGACATGATCTGGGCTTGAAGGAACACAGAGGTGTTTTCCTCAGGCTTATTCAGTTTTTACAGCTAATGTAAGTACATTTCCCACTGGTGCAGTCTTTCATGGAACTCTTATTTTTTTCAGAAGGCCATGGAGAGGTGCTGGTGGACAAGAAAATCACTACTATTGCATGAGGAATCTACTGCATGAAAAAAATATATATTGTCCTCATCTGGGAAAGCAAAATCTGCATCTCAAGAGTAAAACAGTTTCTCACCAATGCAGAAGAGTTCTTGGGTTTGATTTTTCCATTCTCTACTTTGACTTTCAAGTTGTGCCTCATGCATGCCTGTGAGTATCAAAAGAGAAATCACAAAGCTCTTTCCTTGCTTGTTTTCTGGGAGGAAAGTGGTTGGAGTAAACAGATGGAGGAATTGAAGCTCAGAGAGGGTGACCAGGGTCAGAGTGGATCCAGCTCTGAGCCCTTGAGGCTCTGTCTGGGTGCCAGCCTTGGTGCCAATGCTGAGGTGGATTTTAGGATTTCCCCCTTTTGTGGGATTTGCCTTTCTCTGAAGGGCAGTAAATGTGCTGAATATATCACTTGGTTTCAGGGAGCCCTGAGTGAGATGAGTCAGAAATCCTCTCCATGTGGGTGGAAATGACATCTCAGAAGGGAGATGGCAAAGATGGAAGGATAGAAATAACTATCATGTCTCAAAAAATAGATTCTCCTCACCCTGGAATGAGCTCCTTTTATCAATATTTAGGAAGTTCAGATTTATGGGGATATATAATTTGGGCATATTGTCCATACCAAACATCCTCAGTGGACTGAAAACCCTTCAGCTCTTGGCCTGCCAGCGTGGCTCTTTTTTCATAAATGCTGAAGTTCTGCTAAGTAAGAAATATTTTAAAGTATTTTTATACCATCTTATCATTATTTAGCATGTAAAGGAATTTACTTCAAAGGACCTTATCGGCATCTTCCTAAAATACACTTTATTTTCTTCTGAGGGCAAGGCCAATTTGTGCTCTCATGAGCTCTGAAAACCCTGAAATCCTTTTCCAGCTTTAATGAAAGTAACAAAGAAACAGAAACCCCTGATTTTTTTATATAATATATAAATATTATATATTTATAAATATATATTTTATATATATTATTAATTAATTATTAATTTATTTATTTATTTATTTATTATTAATTAATATATTAATTATTATTAATATATATTTTATTTATATTATATAAATATATATATATATATATATAACCCCTGCTCTTTCTATATAATGAATTAGACACAACTAATTAGGTAAGGCACCACAACTGTGAAGATTCAAATTTTCTTGTTGACTGTGGGAGAGTCTTCATGCCACGACCATCACTGAGTTTATCTGCTGCTTTTAATAGTGTCAGCATTAAAAAAAAAAAAAAAATTATTTATTTATTTATATTTTTTATAATTTTAATTTTATAATAAGAGGTGTATATTGATTTCCTCTCTAGAAGCTGGAGATGTGTGGGCATCCTGAGGACTGTAACAGATTTTCAAGACTTGCCTGAAGCATACACAGAGCTGAACTGACACAGAGGTACAGTCACTTTTCATTTGGAAATTCCACTTCTGAAAACTGAGTCTGAAGGTGTGTTTTGAGTCAGACCCACAGGACAGATTTTTCATTTATCATG
Source organism: Oenanthe melanoleuca (assembly GCF_029582105.1). Taxonomy (NCBI): domain Eukaryota; kingdom Metazoa; phylum Chordata; class Aves; order Passeriformes; family Muscicapidae; genus Oenanthe; species Oenanthe melanoleuca. The sequence continues at coordinate 967,955 of NC_079334.1, read as the reverse complement.
GCTGTTCCCCTGGTAATACAGACATTTTCTTCACAGGAGATTTAATAAGGGACAATTGTCAGAGGGAATGTTTTGTGCTTTAGTGGAAACACTTGTAATTGTCCATCAGCCTGCATTCCTCTCACAACTGTGAATTTCTGGGTTATTTCTGCATGTGCAAAGGACTCTCTAGTTCCCACACTAAATGTGTGGGTGTCCTTGTAAAATAGGTAAAAGCAGGCTGGGTCTCCTGAAAACAGTTCTGTTTTTTTCACAGTAAACACTTGATTTCATGCTTATATTTCAAAGACAGAATATTATTTTTAAGTTGCAAACTTTTTGTTTGCCCACTTGATCAATTTAATTTTGTTCTTCCCCACTGCAAATTTTCCTTAGGGGTGTTTGCATCTTCCTTTGCACTTTGCAAATGCACAGTTTGCACTTCATTTTCCAATCAAGTGTTTGATGCACTTTTAATTAACTTGTTGCTTATTTTCCTTTCTGCTATTCAACTTGAATTTTAATGTATTTAGCATTAGTAATGGTCCCTGCCTTAAGGAATTTGCAGTAAATAAACAGGGATATGTACAGGATCTGACAGAGAATGTCTTATTTACAGTGATAAACTCTCCTCTTGCACTCTGTTGTAGAATGGGGCTGGAGTGAAAGGCAGTAAATAGGATTTTAAAAACTTGTCTCAGATCTAACCTGTGTGCATTTTCAGTGTGTGTGTGAGCACACTGCTGACACCAGGGAGACTTTTATCCAGAAAAGAATTGCACTCCCATGGCACAGCACACTCTTGCTGTGTGGTTTGCATGCTCACCCAGGCCTTGGGAGCTGGGAAATCTGAAATGTGCATGTGCAGCAGAAACCTGCCCACAGTCAGGTGAGCCTGGTGCTCAGCTGGATGTCCATTGCTTTTCTGATAAACAGAGAGCACTTTACAGTCAGTTTGGCTGACACAGCATGTACTGAGGAGCTGTCTTTTTAATTGTGTGGTGAAATCCTGGAGCATAAAGATGGCAGTCATTGAAGTCCTGTGAACAGTCCTTTTTACTTGAATTTAAACTCTGTAATCCCTGCTGTGATTGGTTTTCATGCTTAGCAGTTCCCCTTGCCCCTTGTTTTGATGGTTCACTGGAATGTTTTAACTGGAAAACTGCAATATTTCTGGAGCTTTCAGTGTGGTAAGTGCTCAGCTCAGGGGCCAGGTGGGGCCAGCTGGGCAGGTCCAGCAGCACAAGGAGAAGTGAGTGGATGCTGCATTTCATTTGTGGGAAGAACTGCTCCCTGCATCATCCCTGCCAGGCAATTTGAAAAGCTCTGGTTGTACAGTTGGGCTCTCTTCTTGGTTTTACTTTTTGTCCAGCTGTCAGAATATTTCACAGATCATGCTTGTGATTTTTCACTTGCCTGAGTTTTCTCCTGTTTTATCCTCAGTTCAGGTCAGGACTGCAATCCTTCTCTGGTTTCCTTTTTGGGAAATGCTTGATTCATGTGAAAATGCTCAAAAGTCTTTTTTTACATGCTTTTGTTTCCTTGTTTGCTCTTTCTAAAGTCCCCTAGAATAATATAGTGTATTGCTGATTCACACTGTGCCTCAATGGAATCATCACCTGGGGTGGTTTTTTTTCTTGGGTTGGATTTTGTGGATTTTAGTTTGTTACATTTTTGTTTGGTTTTTGACTAGGAAAGTCAGCATAGAACCAAGGAACCTTTGTGGTGGGAATAAATAGTCTAGCAAGTTTTACATTCTGACAGAAGTTTTTGGGTTTGAAAGATTAAGAATTTAGTCAGAGAACAGAGATAAGTTGAAAAATGTGTAGTTTTCTCCATCCAGGAACGTTCACCATGAGAATGGTGCAAGTTCAGCTGTGCCCATAACCAAGGTGATTCTTCCTGTCCTTCCAGAATTCTGCCCAGTGAAAGAGAGGCTTTATTCTATTTATAAAGCTGCTTTCACGTGGGAAGACATCACTTTTACCTGCACTAGTGCATAACAGATGTCCCTGAGCAGGGAGCATGACCCAGGCTGTGCAGAGTCCCAGCTGAGCCACCCCAGTCAGGAATTATTCAAGGAGGAAACAAAGTCTGAATTGGTTCCACTGCTGCCCCTTAACTCCACCTGTTGTGAATGAATCCAGTGTGAAGGTTGGAGCTACATTAGTGCAGTGCATCAGGTGACAGAGCACTGCTGAGCACAACATCCCAAACCCATGGCCTGAGAACATGTCCTGGGTTTAGCAGGATGGCTGCTGACCAGGAGCTCTAATAAATGACATTTAACCTGTTCAGTGTCACTCACAGCCCACACACCATGAGTGTTGGAAGTGCTTCATTGGTACTCCAGGTCTGGTTTGCTTCCCTTTCTCTAGAGCAAAGAATGGACCAGGAAGAGTTCTTGTTTTCTGCTCTGCAGAACTGCTCACTGAACTTCCTTCAGAATATTGAATTGCACCGACCTTTTTGGGCTTCTTTTTTTCTCCTTGATGCACTTTCCTTCCATTAGAACAGTTCTGCAGTTTTGTGGATGTGCTGTGATCCTCAGTTCAGTGACTGCTGGATGGAAACAGGCACTCCTTGCAGTTGTCCTTTTAAACCAGGGTGCAGAACAGCAAACAGGAGAGGTGCAAAGGGAGAAACAGGCAGAGACAGCTAAGGAGGTCAAGGGAGGTTGGCAAAAATATTGGAGAAAAGCAGAGAGGAGAGAAACCCTGCTAGGCCAGAGGAAGGCTGGGAGCACTGAGGGGCAGCTCATGTTCTCACTGTGTGCTCAGTGGGGCTGGGATGTGGGGTGGCTTCTTTCCCTCAGTTCCCTGGAATTTAGTCCACTAAGTGTGGTCAGCTCCTGCTTGCAATTAGATGTATTCCCAGAGGTGGAGTGTGTCCTTCTGTTCTCTTTCAGCTCCTTTGCTTCCCTTATTCCTGTCACTATGCCATTTTCATAATTTGTCTGATTGTTCTCCACAACTTTGTTTTTAATTTCTGTGGTGGCTTTCTGCTGTTTTAATATTTTTTGCCTCCATTGCACTTCTGCTTTAGATAATGCCTTCCTTCCTCTGCTTATTTCTTTTTCCATACTCTGTTGCCCTCTTTGATGATTTTCTCCTTTGCTCCCATCCTCATTTGCTGTTCTTTGCTTCAGATTTCTGATCCATTGCCACACAGCTTTGCCTGGTTTATTTGTTGCCCTTTTTCTGTCTTAATTTCCCTTCTTCCCTACATCTGGCAGTACTAAGACAGCCTATATCTTAATATGCTGATCATGCCACTGAGATCAAGGTAAAATATTCAGAAAAATGAAATTGTATGTGAGTTGAAGTTAAACACAAAATTCTTCAACATTTCTCCTCATTCTCTTCTCTGAGGATAAGACAGAGGATCAGAAACTTCTTGTATGTTAGAAGAGTTTTCAGGAAAAGTCAGCAACATCATTTGAATTTTACTGCCAAACTCAGCCTTACAAAAGAAGTGTTTAAATTTTGTGTAGCATGTTTCTGCATGTTTTCTGTGAAACCCTGTCCTGTCTGAAGACAGTGGCAGCCCCATTAAACCCCTCTGCAGACAGAATTCCACCCTCAGTGCCTGCCACCTGTTTTACTTTCTCAGTTTTTAATACCCTGAACAATGGAATTCACTGAAGCAGCAGCCCCTTCAGGCCAGGCTCCAGGGAATTCTGTCTGCAGTTCAGCCCTCAGAGATGCAGAGGGATCAGGAGCTTCTGCCTTTGGCAAGTAAAGGAACAAGGGGTCCTGAAACTTCAGTTCTTTGCAAAGTTTCTTGAGTTCATGGAGCTTATCAGTTCAGATTTGAGGGAAAGAGCAGTGTGACAAGAACACAGAAATGCTTGACTAAAAAAATAGAGTGCAAGATAATTTTTGGGGTTATTTTCTGGTGCCTCTATAGACTTATCAGCACCAGGGTGGCTCAAGCTTCTCTTTGTTATCTGAAAGGGGCTCCATGCCTATTCCATGTTTCCTCCTTTGGTATATTTGTCCAAACAGATGCATATCCAGTGCTCAGCTGCAGCCTCCTGCCTGGAAAAGCCAAAGTGGTGCTCTGAGCAATGAAACCAAAGGTTTATGCTTAATCCTGCACATTTTAGCATTTTAGTTACCCAGTCTCTGAAAAGATTGGGCAAGTTGGGCCCTCAGAATTTCTGAATCCTTGCTTGTCATAAATTCAGGTCTCATGGCTCTTTGATAATTTTATTTCTTAAATCTTTCCTTTGGGTTACAAAAGCAGTAACCTGATGGCTCTTAGGAAAATTGGGAACTCAGGAGGGATGGGTTTGGTTCACAGCTGTTTCTACTCAGTTGATGGGCTGCTGTGAGCACTTCTTTTGGGAGGAGCTTGAGGGGGCAGACATCAGCATGTGGCTCCAGGGACCACAAAATTCTCTTATGGCTATCCTGAATGCTGTAAGGTAGTTAGCAAATTCCAAACTTTCACTATTTTCTTAGCCTTATTAATATGTCTAATCTGTCCATCAAATCTTGTGGAATCATTATTTTGTATTTAATAGGTGCCAAGAGATTTGTTTCTGAATGTTTTGGGGGTTTTTTTGTGCGATGAAAAATTGCACACCAGTTATAGCAGAGCTAGCCTCACCCAGAGAAATGGGATCTGAGTTTGGAATTTTAGAAATGCAGAAGTTGACTGCTTATGTAACAGCACAACACAGCTAGTGCAGGTTTCCTGATCCAGAATTCCCTCTGCTTTCTCCTTTCCAGTTTACTCAACACTGAGCTGGAACCAAAGTCACAGAGGTTGCATTCTAAGAGCTGTGCAGAGAATTTGGGCAGAGAACTGTGCTTGCACACCCACCTGGATCATTCCAGTAACAGGTAAGATGCTTGTTTCTTGGATTTCAGCACCAAAGAGTTACATCTTTGATTATAGCTTGTAGATTTGTGACCCTTTTGAGCTCCTGAAGATCTATGTGTGTTGCCTGGTGCCTTGATTACAAGTGCCAGTCACATTTGAAGCAGAAAGAAATGTATTATCCAAAAAGTGAGTCTGGGTGCTGCACCTGCCTGGCCCCACTGCATGTGCTCACACTCAGAAAGCTCTGCAAGATCTTTTGAGTTAGAGAGGCACTGGGGGGTTTGTTTGCAAGTGAAACTACATGGAGGGGAAAACAAAGCTGGTATGGGGGGGACAGAAAGAGGAGCCCTTCTGTGCCTCTGTTTGAACTCTGAGGGTGCCACTCCTGTCCTAAGGCTTCAAAGGGATAACAGAAAGAAGGATTTTCATGTGCACAGTACCTGTGCTAGTCCCAGATTAAACTTAAGGGACAGGTGAGAAGAGAGGGAGGGAGCTGAATGCTGCCTTATACACTGGAGAAATTGTTCCTTGATGTGCAATGCTGAGCTCTGTCATGCTGCCAGGGTGACTGGGCCCCAGGCTGAGGCTGCCTGAGTGCTGGTTGCAGGAGTTAAAGCTGCCAGGGCAGTGCTATAAAAGGACAATGTCAAGATTAGTCTACCCAAAATCTCACCTTTTTTTATTCTTCTATCCCTTACATCTCTTTGCAAAGTTTATGTCATTCACTTTTAAGCTTTTACAAATCTTTTAATCTAAAGCACAATGCTTCAATTGCTATTGAGGGCAGTGATTGAGAGGAGAGGCTGTGAGTGTTCAGTGTGGCAATGCAGGTTTGTGAATGAGGAAAGAGCCTGAAACAAAACTCTGGGATGGGGACTGTCTGAATTAGGTGATAATTAGAGAATGAGAATTCAGGCTGAAATGTAGAAGGAATCAGTGAAAGTAAGCAAAGCTAGTTTTTATTCATTGAAAATACCAATGCAGAACCAACTAAGTTCACAAGAAGTTAATTCAAAACCTCTGTTGATTTTCATTCTAATAGTTTTTATTCTGGCTGTTTTTTCTTCTGCCACTGCTTTCTCAGTAATAGTAGATAGTTGTACATAATTCCTGCCATAACTGAAATACACCCTTCCTTCTTTTCCTTGTTTGACAGCCTAATTAAAATCACAGTGTAAGTATATTTTTTTCTATATTATATAATATCCCACAACCCTTATAACTCTCACAAATCATTTCTATTCTAATTGGAAAACAGATGAACTATCTGTGAAAGTCATAAAAGAAAAAGGAATAAGAGAAAGTAGTAACATCAAAGGTAAGAATTTTTTTTCTTTACATAACTGTGATGCTTCCCAGAAAACACAGGAGGGAATAATCCCACACAACCCACTCTCACTGAAAGAAGTCAAAGTCTCTTGGAGGAGTGCAGCTCATCCCTGCTTTCAGCTCCAGGAATCTCTGGCACTGAGATGAAATGATCTTGCAATCTGCTCTGTGGTAGCAGGAGGGCAGCCAGGTCTGACAGATCCTGCACTTCCAGCTTGACTTTGCCAAGCTTCCAGGAGTTTATTCCTGCTTCAAAAAGTCTTCCTATGAACTGCAAGGCTCATTTCTGATTTCCTTCTCAGCTCTGAAAAAACCATGCAGCTTTTCTCAGAAACCCTGGTGAGTCCTAATCTGTTTGCTGGCTCCAAATTGTTATCCCTGCCTCACTTTATGGTGTGCTGGCTTTTCTAAATCCTGGGGGAATAGATGCCTTGGCTCTGCCCTGTGGAACAGGGAATGGAGCACAGGTCTCACAGGAGCAAGAGCAGGAAGGGTCCACAAGGTAATCAGCTCCTCCATCCCTCCCCAAATATCACAAATCATCCTGGCTCTTGGGAAATATCACTTGTACAAAGCCTTTGAGTGGTTATGCCAAATTCTAGTACTTGCTAACAAAGATAATGACAGGGGGAAAAACCAACAAATCCACAGCACCTTTTTGCATAACAAACTTGTACAATTATAACTTGTAAATTCTCTTCTTTGTATCTGAGGTTCCTCATACTTCCTAAAGCAGAGTAACAAACCAGGCAGCAGTAAAGAAGGTGTCTGGGTTAAAAGACACTGAGCCTCCTCCAGCAAAGCTATTTAGTGTTCATCTCTATTACATCCAGCTGTAGCTAATTGTATAGTAATGGTAATAGTGCCCTCCACAGGAATTCTGAAGGAATTATAATACTCAGAGCTAATACAAAAGATGCACTCTAAAAATGAGTGCAACAGGAAAATGGAATGTTACTAAAATGATAAAATACTTGAATCTCAGGGGAAAAAAAAAAAAATCTCAGTATCAAAGCTCTTTCTATTTTGCATGCACATTTCCATCTAAGAAAAGCTTGTGCTGGTTACAATAGGCTTTTTCATAGCCTGATAGCAAACATGAAGTTTGCCTAACTCCATTTGAATCAGGGATATAAAAGCAGATCAAGCAAGTGAAGAATGAGAGAGCTATTCCTAGACTGCAGCAGACACCAACAAGGAATTATGAGCAGACTCCAGCCTCAGCCTGGCATGGCTGGATTTCTCCTTGGACCTGCCTCAGTTAAGTGGGTTTGGAGCTTTTGATGGCTGTGAGTTGGTGTTCTTCTCACTGGGGCAATTGGAAATAAGTTCAGTATCATTAGAAAATTTTAGAAAAATCCAGCTAAAAGTCTCACCTCTGTCTCCTCTAAGTTATCCCAGTTTTTCCCAGCTAGGAGCTGCACTGAAGTGAGGCAGGGAAATCAGGGAACAGCTGTAAAGTTAAAGGCAGAAAGAGAAGATGTACCAGCAATGGGGAAAGGTTTCAGAAAACATTTCTGTGGTTTAATTAACAATAATTTCTGTTTTCCCAGTGAGAAGAACACAAACTCACAGCCATTCAGGCCTGGCAGTCCCCTGCAGTGAGAGCTCAGCACACATCCACAGAGACAAGTCCAGCACCTGAAAGAAAAAGAAAGAACCAGAAGAAAAAGGTAATTTATTTTGTTTCAAAGGTATTTCCAGTTCTTAAAGCCCTACCAGCATTTGCTCTTGATTTAGGTTGGGTGAATGATGAGCCCTGGGCACAGCTCATGCCATTCATTCAGGTGAAACCCTGGGGCAGTTTAGAGAGGACACAGAAGTGTTTGTGTAGGAAAATGCCAGGGGATGCCAAGGGCAGGGAGGTGGCATTTCTGAGGGGAATGCTGAGGGAACTGAAGGGAGCCCAGCAGAGTTTCCCTGGGAAAGCCAAGACCCCTGGGCAGCACAGCCAGGGCTCTGCAGGGCACAGGGAGGGCTCAGCCCTGGGACTCTGTGCCCCTGCCCTGGCTCAGCCCTGGGCACTCACTCTCTGTGCCCCTGCCCTGGCTCAGCCCTGGGCACTCACTCTCTGTGCCCCTGCCCTGGCTCAGCCCTGGGCACTCACTCTCTGTGCCCCTGCCCTGGCACAGCCCTGGGCACTCACTCTCTGTGCCCCTGCCCTGGCACAGCCCTGGGCACTCATTCTCTGTGCCCCTGCCCTGGCACAGCCCTGGGCACTCACTCTCTGTGCCCCTGCCCTGGCACAGCCCTGGGCACTCTCTGTGCCCCTGCCCTGGCACAGCAGCCAGGCAGGGAGCAGAGGCTCCCTGGGGATGAGGCACAGAGAGGGAGCAGGGAGCAGCCTCGGGCTGCAGAGGGGCAGCAGAAAGGCAAAGGGACCTGCCTGGGCACTGTGGGCAGCAGAATGGACACCTGGGTGGCAGTGCAGGTGAGGAGTGGGTCTGAGCCCATCTGCAGGGACAGAAGGAGGGGATGTTTTGGAGGGAAAAGCTGAGGTGGTGAGTTCACTCACCTGGCATGAGTTGTGTTTGCACAAGGTGGGACCAGAGGTGAAGGTCAATCCAAAGCCAACCCTGCTTGACTTCTGAATTCCAGGATAAGTTTTACAAGCTGCCAAATGAGGAATTAAAAATAGTTAAAAATGAAACCAAGAGCATTAATGAGGTTCCTGGGAATCCACTACATTGTTGTCATAGAATTCATAACAGAGTTTTGAGCTTCTGATGACAACAATGCAATTCTTCATTTGGATTAGTCAGTGTGTGGGATTTGTCTGGATTTTAAAGCCCTCATGGTGGCCCTGACACTGCTCAGGAGCTGGTGGGAAAAGCAGAGTCAGAGCTCCTGGCAGGCACAGGGTGTTTTCTCCAGAGTGGATTGTGGAGGAATTGTCTGGGACTTGGATTGTCCCTCTGGGTGATCACAGCCCAGTTGCTGTGATTGGTGTCATTCCATATATTTGACTCCCAAAACTCCCCAGCCCAGGGGCTTGAGCTGACAGGGCAGCACAAAGATTGTTCTCTGTGCAGGGCCCAGACTCGGGGCTCGCTCTCAGCTTTGCTAGTTCCCGTGAATTATCCCACAGCCCCCAATTCCCTGCTCAGTTCCTGCTGCCATACCCTCACAGTGCCTCACGGAGGGTGGATATTCCCGTGCAGAGCTGCCCCTTGAACGCCAGCTGTGCCAGGAACGGGCAGAGCGTCCAAGGAAGCTCAGCAGCATCGGGACAGGGACAGGCATCTGCTCCAAACAACTGGCTATCTAAAGCCCTCATCCCCCAGCCCCACCCATGTCCCTGGGGGCAGCTGACAGAGCTGCCTGGAGTCCAGCTGATTTAGCCCCCCTGAGCCGGGGCTCCAGGTGATATTTTCAAGCAGGAGAAGGCAGGGCCGGGGGCGCTCCCGTCCCGTGCCAAGGCAGCTCCCCGTGCCCACGGGAGGACATCTCTCCCTGCAGCAGCTCAGATCCTTTCAGAGCCTCTGCAAGTTCTTTTCCCTCAGCAAAGGGTGCACATCCCTGCCTCCAGCACACCTCCAGTGGGACCCACCTGGGAAAGCTTTCCATCCCTTCTGCACTTCCAGCTGGCTCCCTGGAAACTCCCACCATTGTCCAAACAAAACTTCATCCCACCTGAACCTGTGATTTTAAGGCATCTCTGCAGGCTGTTGGTTGGATTTAGTATCTGTGAGGGAAGATTGCCTTGGCTTTAGTGCTGCTGTTGGGTGATGGCCTCAGGCTGGAAGGGAAGGGAATTGGGGTGGACAGGACACACCTGGCAGCTGCCTGGGAGCTCTGGGAGGCTGGAACCAGGAATTGCTGTCTGAGCCCCTCTGCACGCAGCCTGTGCTGCCATCACCAGGCAGTGCCAGCTGCTCCTTGGGGTGCCTTTGGGCTGTCAGTGGCTGTGTCCAGGCTGAAGCATCTCCAGGAGCCTGTTCAGAGCAGCCCCTGAGCCGTGTCCGTGCCAGCGGCCACCGGGCACCCAGCGCCCATCCCGGGCCGTGTGCCTGGCACAGGCAGGACACTGCAGGCACAGGCAGGACACTGCAGGCACAGGCCTCCCTGAGAGCCCAGGGACAGGAGGGGCTGGTACCTTCCAGGGGCTCCTGGCCTCCTCCTGCCCCATTCCCTGCAGCTGGGACACACAGGAACACCCAGGAGCATTGCTGGCAGCGAGCAGGAGCCACCGAGGCCTCTGTGCAGCTCTGAGCCTCAAAAGCAGCCCCAGCTTCAGCAGCTGCTTCGTTTTGGCAACACTCACCTGCAGGAAATGCCCCCTGCCACTCTCCAGAAGAGCTCTGGTCATGCAGCAAGGGAAGCCTCAGAACCTGTCCTGCTTACTTCTCTCTGCAAAGAAATGTTGCAAGAGCAAATCTACAGCTGGTGGGTAAATCCCGGAAAGGGCAGGAAAATCAAGGTTATGGGAAAAGTTTGGTGCTGTCATGTCAGCTGCCAGCCAGTTCTACCCTACAGCCATGGCAGGGGCTGGTGTGTAAAGCAGCTTTAGCAGAAGAGAAGGAGCTGCAGTTCCCTTGCTGGAGCCAAGGATTCGCAGCCTTAGGAGATTCATACCTGTGACCCAGAGATTGTCTCAGTCAGTCGGAGCAGAGTCCAGGTACTGGCCGGGATGTGAGTTCAATTCTGCCACATGCTGCGTGCCTGAGAGTCAGATTTCAGGATTTCTCTCGACCCCACTATATCCTGTGATCTGGAAATAAAGAAGAATATTCTCAGCTTTCAATAAAAGCTTCTGCCGGTGCAGAGCTTTTTTGCGTTGCAGAGCAAGGGGGAGGGGGAGCATCTCAGCCGGCTCCAGCCCCGCTCGTTCCGCAGCGCTCCGGGCAGGAGCCCCGGGCTGGGCGGGCACGGGGAACGGGAGCGGCGGGACTTGGGGCTCCCGGGGCCGGCACGGCGCTGCCCGCGCCCCGGCCGGCTCCAGCCTCGACCCACCACCCGCACGGGGAGATCCCGGCCCGCTCTCCCGGGCGCGGTGACCGGCACAGCCCCGGCTCCCCGCGGCCGCGGCGGGACCGGGCCCGGAGTCCCGCGGCCGCCGGGCCGGAGCGGGAGCGGCAGCGCCGGGCTCGGCCGCAGGCCCGTCCGGGGCGGCGGCTGCTGCCCGCGGCCATCCCGGCCCCGAGATCCGCACCCGCCAGCCCAGGGAGAGGCGGCGCCGCCCGGAACCCCCAGCGGCACCGCCAGAACCCAACCCCACCCCTGGTCCTACCTGAGCGCCTCGGGATTCGGGCAGCACCGGGGCCGGTCCCTGGGTCGCGCTCGGCACAGCGCTCGGACGAGGATCCCGCCGCATCCCAGCACGAGCGTTCCCGAATGGAGCGGGCCGGGAGCGGCTCGGCCGCTTTTAAAGGGCGCGGGCGGGGGCGGGGCCGGGGGCGGGGCCTGCACAGGTGCGCGGGGCGGGGCCTGCACAGGTGCGCGGGGCCCCAGAGCGCATGCGCGGGGCGGGGCTGAGGGGGATTTAAACGGCGGCGCGAGCCCGGCGGAGCCATTTGCTCCTCGGAGTTCGTGGTGCGCGGGTCGGGCTCTGTCTCTTCCGTCTTCTATATTTCTGTTCTTCTTTATTTCTTTTTCTTTACACCTCTTCTTTCTTCCCTCCCTTCCTCCCCTCCCCCACCCCCCACACCCTCCCCCCCCCCAAACCCCCCCCCCTCCCTCTCCCCCCTAGCCCTCCCCTCCCTCCCCCCCAAACCCTCCCCGCGGCCCGGCTCCCCCGCACCCCCCCATACCTATACACACCCTACCCTATGCTACCCTACCCTGCCCTACCCTGTTCCTTTTTCCTTCCGCTGTTCCTTCCACCGTCCCTTTCCCCCAACCCTGGGCCCCCCATCCCCTCTCCCTGCTCCCCTTGCACCCCCTTCAATCCTCCCCTCCTTCCTCCACTCTCCCATTACCCCCCCCAGCGCCCCTTCCCCTGTCCCCGTCCCCGCTGGCCCGCACACTCCGGCACCCCCCGCCCTCGGTCCTTGGTCACCCACCCCGACCGCCCCGTCTGTCCCCCATTCCCATCCTCCGTGCCCGCTTTTCCTCTTTCCCCCGCCCCGCGGGCTTCGGGGCGCCGCATAATAAAGGCCGGAGAGCCCCAGCGGCGCCCCCACGGTCCCTGCAGCCCCACACGGGGACTGCCCGCCCTGCGGGTGTCCCCATGCCGGTCCAACACACCGCCCGACACCGCCGGGGCTCCGGCTGTCCCTACATCACACCGGGGGTCCCGGGGTGGGGGGTTCAGGACGGGCCCCCTCGCTAGGAGGGGGTCCCGGGGGGGTGGGGGGGGGGTTCAGGATGGGCCCCCTCCGGAGGAGGGGGCCCGAGGGGGGGGTTGGGGTGGGAGGGTCCCCTCCGGAGGAGGGGCCCTGGGGCGGGGCGGGGGCGGGGCCCCCTCCGGAGGGGGGGGCCGGGGTGGGAGGGGCTTGGGGGGGTCCGCCCCCCTTGGCCCCTCCCACCCCGGGCCCTCCCCTCCGGACGGGGTCCGGCCCCGAGCCCCTCCCCAGGACCCTCCTCCGGACGGGGCCCGGGGGAGGGAGGGAGGGGAGGGGCGGGTGGGGGGGGCAGGACGGGAGGGGCCGCTCGTTTGTCGTCTTTTTTTGGTCTGCTCACGCTGCAGAGTGACGTGACCCCCTCTGCTTCCCCCCCACCCGCCCCACCCCTCCCTCCCTCCCTCGGGCCCCGTCCGGAGGAGGGTCCTGGGGAGGGGCTCGGGGCCGGACCCCGTCCGGAGGGGAGGGCCCGGGGTGGGAGGGGCCAAGGGGGGCGGACCCCCCCCAAGCCCCTCCCACCCCGGCCCCCCCCTCCGGAGGGGGCCCCGCCCCCGCCCCGCCCCAGGGCCCCTCCTCCGGAGGGGACCCTCCCACCCCAACCCCCCCCTCGGGCCCCCTCCTCCGGAGGGGGCCCATCCTGAACCCCCCCCCACCCCCCCGGGACCCCCTCCTAGCGAGGGGGCCCGTCCTGAACCCCCCACCCCGGGACCCCCGGTGTGATGTAGGGACAGCCGGAACCCCGGCGGTGTCGGGCCGTGTGTTGGACCGGCATGGGGACACCCGCAGGGCGGGCAGTCCCCGTGTGGGGCTGCAGGGACGGTGGGGGCGCCGCTCGGGCTCTCCGGCCTTTATTATGCGGCGCCCCGAAGCCCGCGGTGCGGGGACAGCCAGGGGAGAAGGGACGCAGGGATGAAAGGGGCAGGGAGGGCTCGGGCTGCGGAGGGAAGCGGGACGGGGAGGGAAAGGCCGGGGGGGGAGAGGGACGGGGGACACAGGAGGGGAACAGGAGAGGGGAGCGGGGTGGGGACAGGAGAGGGAGAATGGGGGAGACAGGTTTGGGGGAGAGGAGGGAAGAGTTTGGGGGAGAAAGAAAAGAAAAGGAACAAGGGGAAGAGGGAGGAAAGGTAGAGAGAGAAACAGGAGGAGAGGCCGAAAAGGGAGGGGAAGGGTCGGTTTGAGGAGGAGAGAGAAAGGCGGGAAAGGGAGAAAAAGGAGGGAAACACGAGGAGGACGAAGGAGGGGGAGAGGGTTTGAGAGGAGGGAAAGCAGAAATCCATCCTGTCCCTGTGCGCGGAGCTCCAACGCAGCCACCCGTCGGCAGCGAGCTCAACCTGAGCAAATGGCGGCCGAGCCAATTACCTGGAGTTAAATCACCTCGGCCACGCCCCGCGCAGCCGCACTGAGACCCCGCGCACCTGTGCCGGGCCCGGCCCCGCCCCGCGCAGCCGCACTGTGGCCCCGGCACGCGCAGCCGCACTGAGACCCCGCACACCTGGGCTGGACCCGGCCCCGGCACGCGCAGCCGCACTGAGACCCCATCCCGCGCAGCCGCACTAGGGCCCCGCACACCTGGGCCGGCCCCGGCCCCACCCTCAGCCTCGCCCTGAGTCACCGCCCGGTACCGCCCCCGAATCACCGCCCGGTACCGCCCGCGGTGGCTCCGGTCCCGCCTCACAGAGCCCCGATTCCACCCGGTCCCGTCCTGCCCGGGCCGGGGCGGGACCATCGCTCGCGGCCCGGCCCCTCTCCCCGGGCCGAACCGGGGCTGCTCCCGGCACCGGGTGGGGCCCTTGGGCTCCGGTCCCGGCCCGTTCGCTGGGGCGGGGCAGCCGAACCCGCCGGGCCCGCAGCGCCGGGAATTTCTGATCAGCGCGGGCAGAGAATCCGCAGAGACGCCCGACAATAAAGGGCACTGGGGAGACGGGCGGCAGCGTTTCCGCTTTAAATTAAAAATCGCGTGGGGAAATAAACGTGTGAGCCAGGCTGGCCCGGCTCCGTGTGGTCGGCTCCGGTCCCGGCTCCGCCGCGGGGTTCAGCCCGCGGGACTCCGGGGCGATGCCGGCGCCGAGCGGAGAACGGGAAACGCTCGGGGCGGGCGGGCTCCGCTCGGAGCCGGCGCTGCCCGGCGCTCCTGACCGGGGCCGGGGCTCGGCACAGCCCAGCGCATCCCGCCGCTCCCTCAGCCCTCGGCGGGATCGGGTTCGGGGCAGGGACACCCAAACCCGGCAGGGCCGGCTTGAACGGCTGCGGGGAATCTCCCCTCTCCCCTCCTCGCCCGATTGCCGCTGCCCGAACCCGGCCTGAGGCTCAGCTCCCCGTGCCCGCCACCTCCCCAAGGAATTGCGCCGGGATTTCTCAATCCGGCAGGGCAGCAATGCTGTTCTCCTCGCTGGAGATCCGGATTGCAGCGGCGTCCCCGCTGCTGTCCGGATCGAGCGGGGAGCGGGAGGTGTGTGTGAATAGAGGGGAGGGTGACGCCGAGCTCGGGCTGCGAGAGCGGCCGCGGCTGCGAGGGCGGGAAGCGCGCGGTGCGAGCGGCGGCTGCAGTACCGCGCTGTGCCCACAAGGCGGCGTTAGCGGCGGGTGCGCAGCCAGGGCTGGGGCGCGGGGCAGGGGCGGGGCTGGGGGAGGGTCCCGGGGGGGACGGACACGGGAGGGACGGGATCAGCGCTGGGGATGGCCTCAGGGTCCCTCGGGAGGGACGGGGTCAGCGCTGGGGATGGCCTCAGGGTCCCTCGGGAGGGACGGGATCAGCGCTGGGGATGGCCTCAGGGTCTCTCGGGAGGGACGGGATCAGCGCTGGGCTAAACCCCCAAAAACCCCCTAGAAAAAACCCAAAATTAAAAAAAAAAAAAACTAAAACAAAAAAAAAAAATCCCAAAATAACCTTTTAAAAATCCCTTAAAAATACCCTAAAACAACCTTTAAAACCCTCCAAAGCACCCCAAACCCCTTTAAAAATCGCAGCCACGTATCCCGGGGGCGGGGCTCGGTTTAAAGTCCATTGCTCTGGGCATTAGCAATGGATCCCAGAGTGATCGATCAGCAGGCATTAGCAATGGATCCCAGAGCGATCGACCAGCAGGCATTAGCAATGGATCCCAGAGCGATCGATCAGCATTAGCAATGGATCCCAGAGTGATCGATCGGCAGGCATTAGCAATGGATCCCAGAGAGATCGATCAGCAGGCATTAGCAATGGATCCCAGAGTGATCAATCAGCAGGCATTAGCAGTGGATCCCAGAGTGATCGATCAGCAGGCATTAGCAATGGATCCCAGAGAGATCGATCAGCAGGCATTAGCAATGGATCCCAGAGTGATCGATCAGCAGGCATTAGCAGTGGATCCCAGAGCGATCGATCAGCATTAGCAGTCGATCCTGGAGCGATTAATTGGCAGGCATTGGCAGTCGAGCCCAGAGCAGTTGATTGGCAGGCAGGATGGGACACAAACCGGTACAGCAACATCCCCCAGATCTCAAGCACAGCCCAGAGGGATGGATCAGACATGAGCAATTCATCCCAGAGTGATGGATCAGACATGAGCAATTCATCCCAGAGTGATGGATCAGACATGAGTTACCAATCCCAGAGCGATGGATCACAGACATGAGCAATTCATCCCAGATGGATGGATCAGACATGAGCAATTCAGCCCAGAGGGATGGATCAGACATGAGTTATCAATCCCAGAGGGATGGATCAGACATGAGTTATCAATCCCAGAGCGATGGATCAGACATGAGCTATCAATCCCAGAGGGATGGATCAGACATGAGTTATCAATCCCAGAGTGATGGATCAGACATGAGTTATCAATCCCAGAGTGATGGATCAGACATGAGCTATCAATCCCAGAATGATGGATCACAGACATGAGCTATCAATCCCAGAGGGATGGATCAGACATGAGTTATCAATCCCAGAGTGATGGATCACAGACATGAGTTATCAATCCCAGAGTGATGGATCACAGACATGAGCTATCAATCCCAGAATGATGGATCACAGACATGAGCTATCAATCCCAGAGGGATGGATCAGACATGAGTTATCAATCCCAGAGTGATGGATCACAGACATGAGTTATCAATCCCAGAGCGATGGATCAGACATGAGCTATCAATCCCAGAGCGATGGATCAGCTGACATGAGCATGGGTTTTGGGTGAAACTCAGGTGTGCCAGGTGGATTTTTAGGGTGAATCTCCAAATTTGGGGAGATTTTGGGGCCAAATCCTCGATTGTGGCTAAAACCACCTCATCCCATGTGGAGTTTTGGGGCTCCCTTCACCATTTTTGGGGTGAAATTCCCCAGATTTTTTTCCCAAATCCTTTTTAAATTTATTATATAGTGTTTCCTCCTCCCTAAATTCCCAAAATCCCCCCAAAAATTCCAAAATAATTCCCAAAAACTCCACACATACACGGGGCAAGGTTCCATGGAGATTTAATGATTGGGGGAGGGGGAAGTGCCCAAAATTTTTGGGCTCCTCTCTCTCAATCCTGGGGCTCCCGGTGCCCTCCAGCATCTCCCTGTAGTGGTGCTTGAAAAAACCAACCTGGGGAGGGAAATTTTGCGGAGATAAAATGAAAATATAGTTTTAAAAAATCCATTAAAAAAATTTTTAAAACCCTGAAAAACCTAAAGAAAAACAACAAAAAAAAAAAACCCCAAAACAAACCAAAAAAAGGTCAAAAACAAGAAAAAAAAAGAAACCACACAAACCCACCCAAAAAATTTTCAAATTCCCCCTTACAAAAATCCCAAACCACAGAAATTCCCCCAAAAAATTGCGAACTCCCAAAAATCCCCTACAACCTCCCCCAATCCCCCCAAAAAAAACTCTAAATCCCCCAAAAAACTTTTTAAAAACCCCTAACAAATACCTTAATAAAACTTTCAAACCCCCAAAAAAACCTTTAAAAATCCTCCCAAAAAAGCCCCAAAATTCCCCTTTAAGACCCCTGAAACTCCTTTAAAAACCCCAAAAAAACTCTTTAAAATCCCCTAAAAAAACACTAAAAAATACCCAAAAACCCTTTAAAATTCCCTAAAAAAACCTTTTTAAAATAAAAAAAAAATCCCAAAATTCCTCCAAAAAACCTTTTAAAAACCCCTAAACCTCCCGCCCCCAAAATAACCCCCAAATTCCCCCAATAAAACCCAAAACAACTCCTTAAAAATTCTTTAAAACACCCCAAAATACCCCAAATTTCCCCAGACTCACCAAGCAGCAGCGTGAACCTTGTCAGGACCTGTCATGAGTAGAATCTGGCTACCATGGCTTGGAAGGATGCTGATAAAGCATGGAGATGTGACACAGGTAACACAGATGGACACAAAGGACAGAACACGGACACAGATTACACAAGAGACACCAGTTATTTACCCAGAGCTGGAAGGAACTGGAGCAGCCATCAAGTGCAGCATCTCAGAGCCAGAGCTGGAAGGAAGAACAGTCAGAGCTGGAGGTTCAGCAAGCTGGACTGGGAAACACCTGCAAGTGAAACAAGCAGAAGGAACAGAAATCACCTGGGCCCTCAGATATCCTGAGCAGTAAGTGAGCAAGGGGTGCAGGAGCAGGAGCTGTGAGAACCAGGAACAGCTCTCGTGCAGGGGCTCCATGGGCTGGAGCTGTTACAGGCACAGGTGTCCCTGAGGGAGAGCTGAGCTCACCTGCAGCTGCAGCAGGAACATCTCGAGGCTGGATCCGGACTGAGTGCACCCTGGACTCTGAGCCAGGCGCAGGCGTGGGTGTCCCTAACCAGGAGCTCTGGGCAGCGGGGAGCCCAGCCTCTTCCACTGGGGACTGAAGCCATGCCAAGTGCCACTCTCGGCGTGGAGGCGTCTCCCAGTCCCATCCCTGAGAGCAGAAGGAGGCAGGGGCTCTCCTGGGGACGTGGTGCAGCAGCATCTCCTCTGTCTCGGCACAAAGGGGGTCAGTCAGCACCCCCAGGGTGCACAGCACAGCCCCACATAACCCACAGGAGATGCCTGTCCCCTCCCAGGCACGGCTTCTGGACAAGGCACAGCTTGCTTGGAGACAGGGACAGTCAGGAAACCCCTCCCCAGACTTACCAAATCTCACAGCAATGACAGGGGGCTGCAACTGCCCCATCCTCTGCGGGAGCCCAGTCGGGGGAGCCCCATTTTGGGGGGCTGTGCCGGGCAGCCTTCTCTGCAGCTTCCCCCACAGCTCAATCTCTGCGAATACATTTTGAAAACGCTTGCGTACAAAGTCCCAGAGCAGCGCCTGGCACCCCTCTCTACCGTGCCAAAGGAGCCGGCAGGAGAGGCGCCAGGCCGGGGCCAGCCCCGAGCTCCCCGCACGGCCCCGACACGGCTGCTCCTGCCCCCCCCGGCTGGGAACCGCAGGCCGGGACAGCCCCGAGCTGGGAGAGCACGTACTCACCCTGCGCCCGAGTTCGAGAACGCCTCTTCCATCCCCGCACGCATCCAAAGGTCTCTCCATGCGCGCGGGGCTGCCTGGAAAGGGCGGGGGAAGCGGCTCACAGCACAGGAGCCCCGGCCCGGCCCCTTCACCAGCGGCGGCTCCTCCGCCCCGAGCGACTGAGAGCCGGCAGGACCCCGGCCGAGAGAGGCGTCCCCGCCGCTGCCTGCCGCCGCTCCCGCCGCCGGAGCCGTTTCCGCGGCGTCGGGGCCGGATTCAGACAGGCGCCTTAGAGAGACGCCCTTGTGAGGGGCCTTCAGGGTACCACACCAAAGATGGCGGCCGGGCCGTACCAAAGATGAATCGGGTGACCTTCTAAAGATGGCGGCAAAAGGGCGGGAAAGCGGGAGCGCGCTCGGGGCGTAGCGATCCCTCAGCGCTCCCTGGCGACCCCTCAGCGATCCCTCAGCGCTCCCTCAGCGCTCCCTCATCGATCCCTCATCGATCCCTCATCGATCCCCCAGCGATCCCTCAGCGCTCCCTCATCGATCCCTCAGCGCTCCCTCAGCGCTCCCTCAGCGATCCCTCAGCGCTCCCTCATCGATCCCTCAGCGATCCCTCAGCGCTCCCTCATCGATCCCTCAGCGCTCCCTCAGCGCTCCCTCAGCGATCCCTCAGCGATCCCTCATCGATCCCTCAGCGCTCCCTCAGCGCTCCCTTATCGATCCCTCATCGATCCCTCAGCGCTCCCTCAGCGCTCCCTCAGCGATCCCTCATCGATCCCTCAGCGCTCCCTCAGCGATCCCTCAGCAATCCCTCATCGATCCCTCAGCGCTCCCTCATCGATCCCTCATCGATCCCTCAGCGCTCCCTCATTGATCCCTCAGCGATCCCTCAGCGATCCCCCAGCGCTCCCTCATCGATCCCCCAGCGATCCCTCATCGATCCCTCAGCGCTCCCCCAGCGATCCCTCATCGATCCCTCATCGATCCCTCAGCGATCCCTCATCGATCCCTCATCGATCCCCCAGCGATCCCTCAGCGATCCCTCATCGATCCCTCAGCGCTCCCTCAGCGCTCCCTCATCGATCCCTCAGCGATCCCTCATCGATCCCTCAGCGATCCCTCAGCGCTCCCTCAGCGCTCCCTCATCGATCCCTCAGCGATCCCTCATCGATCCCTCAGCGATCCCTCATCGATCCCTCAGTGATCCCTCAGCGCTCCCTCAGTGCTCCCTCATCGATCCCTCAGCGCTCCCTCATCGATCCCTCAGCGATCCCTCAGCGCTCCCTCATCGATCCCTCAGCGATCCCTCAGCGCTCCCTCAGCGATCCCTCAGCGCTCCCTCAGCGCTCCCTCAGCGATCCCTCATCGATCCCTCAGCGCTCCCTCAGCGATCCCTCATCGATCCCTCAGCGCTCCCCTGGCGATCCCTCATCGATCCCTCATCGATCCCTCATCGATCCCTCAGCGATCCCTCATCGATCCCTCAGCGCTCCCTCAGCGCTCCCTCATCGATCCCTCAGCGATCCCTCATCGATCCCTCAGCGATCCCTCAGCGCTCCCTCAGCAATCCCTCAGCGATCCCTCAGCGCTCCCTCAGCGCTCCCTCATCGATCCCTCATCGATCCCTCATCGATCCCTCAGCGCTCCCTCATCGATCCCTCAGCGCTCCCTCATCGATCCCTCAGCGATCCCTCAGCGATCCCTCAGCGATCCCTCAGCGCTCCCTCAGCGATCCCCCGGGATGCGGGATGGACGCTCGGCTGGCGGGCACAGGCAGCCCAAGCTGCAGCCGGATCAGCTACCTAAGCAGCTGCTTTATAAACGCACTGCATATAAGGAATGCTCTTCAGTTGGTTTAAAAATTATACACCCACAAATATACAAACATATACACCCAAAACATGTGTTTAGATACACACACATGCGCCTTCATACATGAGTGTGTGTGTATACACACATAACAGATTGCCTGCTTCTCTTATTTTAACTGCATATTTTAATACACATTAAGACTTTGCTCCATTTCATCACCTAATTTTTTCAGCAATTTGATTTTTTTTTCAAAACAGAGTAATTGTTTCTGCCAGGAACAATGCTGTCCAAGGGCACCGTTCCTTTCAGAAGATCAAAGTACAAAAGTTGTTCAATAAAAGGAGAGTTTAGGTTCCGTAGGCTACATTTAGTCCCAGCCAGCTTTGCAGTCAGGGTGTGCAGGCTGTGCAGGCTGATCTTCCACAACAGTCTGTTTCAATCCCCAGGAGGGGGTTGGTAACTTAGTTATTTTGTATATTAGATGTAGGTGTCAGCAGAGCCAGTGAAAATGTTTTCTATGTTAAACATCTTTTTTTTCAATTTGTTTTTCTCAGCAAAGTGGAACTTTGCTTCCCTCCCCCTCTTTCCTCTCTGTCCTTTCCCTTGTTCTGTGTGAGCAAACAGAGGGTGAGGAGTGTTTTCAGAATTTACAAGTCCTTCTTGCCCTTTACAACAAATGTCTCCTTTACTGATGAATCACTGTAATGACTCAACCTCCCTATTGTGTCTGTTGCAACTTTTATTTTCTTTGCCCAGCAGCATCTACTCTGCTGGGTTTTACTAAGCAAGATAGGAGGGCACAACCCCTGCTTGATGAAACTTGTGAGAAAGAAATAAGGGCCTGTGATACAAAACAACTCCTTTTTTCCTTTCCTTTCCTTTCCTTTCCCTTTCCTTTCCTTTCCTTTCCTTTCCTTTCCTTTCCTTTCCTTTCCTTTCCTTTCCTTTCCTTTCCTTTCCTTTCCTTTCCTTTCCTTTCCTTTCCTTTCCTTTCCTTTCCTTTCCTTTCCTTTCCTTTCCTTTCCTTTCCTTTCCTTTCCTTTCCTTTCCTTTCCTTTTTGTTTTTTTCCCTTGCCATCACTTCGGTGCAGCACTACTGCTCCAGGAGAAGCATCACGCCCTCTGCAAAGCAGGACATGGACAATCACGGATGTTTCCCACAAAGAACAGCTTTTGAGTGGGACCATATTTGTCAGTGATGGTGACAGACAAGATGATGTCCCCTGGAGCCAGAACAAAGCTTAGTTCCGCTGTGCTGCACGCAGAAATCTCTGATCCGCGCCTCAGCTTTGGGGCAGTGACAGTAGGTGGCACTGGAGAATAGGAGCACAGGGATGGATCCCATGAAATGGAGCAGTTTCCTCCCTGTTTGGCCAGTTTTCCATCCCCACGGATTGCTCAAACACTTTGCTGCATTCCCTCTGCAAGCCTGTTACTGCTCAAAGCCTGAAGGTTCCAAACACGATTTCTATTTCAGAGAGCTCCTGTGAAACCACTGGAGTAAAACCTGCTGAAGATCCTGTGCTTCCTTCTGGGGTGTGCAGAGGTTACTTTGCCAGCTCTGTCCCTGCAGCTCTGTGTCAGACCTGGCTCCAAAAAGCACACTCTGGCACAGCTAGATCAAATCCTGATTATAAATAAATTATACATTATAAATCCTCAATCTGCGGCTCCTGCCGGCTGGTGGAGCAGCGAGAATATGGAACAGAAATAAAGGAAACATCCCGGGGCTTGTCTGGTTCCTTTGTCTCTGGAGATTTTGTTCCACATGCCAGCCAAAGAGGAGGAGACAATTCTTGGTAGTTCTAGGAGGAATTAGGGTAGAAAGTGACTCAGCAGTTCCCTGTCAAAACAAACAAATTCCAGCTGCCCTAAAAGCCTGGGAAAATTCTGAATATGTTCTGAGTTTCCCAAGGAAATCCTTCATAGGCTTCTCCTAGAAATCACCACGGGGAGAGAGAGGGGTCCCAGCTCATTTTGCAATTTGTGTGTGCTTGGAATAAGAGCTTTCCCCATGTGTGTTTCCTGTTCTCTCCATCCTCCTCCTCCAGCTGTGCCCAATCCCTGTGAGGTGAAGCAGCACCACATCAGCTCTGACAGGGCAGCTCCTAAAACTGCTGTGTTCCTCTGGCTCAGGATCACTGCACAGTGGTCACTGCAAAGAAGCACAGTACAGCACAAATACCACCAAACAGCTCACACAGCAAGTTGATATTTTAACAGAATATATAGAGAATATATGAATATACAGCAAAAAAAGCATCACCTTTCACCAACTGAAGTAAGTTTTGTTCTTGTCTAGCTGCTTCAGCATCACAGTGATGTCACTGACAGCTTTTATGCTTTAAAAGCTGGGGCTTTTATCCTGGAGTGCTTTTGCAAATTAGAACTTCAGTTTATCAGATATAAGATATCAGACATTAATTATTAACTTTCTGTGCTTTACCCTAATCTGTTCAGTCTTACTGCATGGCTTTTGATAACCAAAATACTGGCTTGTTGACACTTCCTCCCTCCCTGTTCCTGAGGATATTTCCTTGCTGTTACAGCCTTGGGATTCTGCTTGAATTGGGAATAGCCACTCCAGCAGAGCAATGCATAACTTTTTAAGGAATGGTATGAGTGGTCCCCGAGGGAACTCCCCCTGTGCTCCCTTTTATGGAGGGCACTGGGCTCCTGCAGGTTGTGGAGATGGACGTGGCCAGTGCTGTGTTTACTGCAGCTCTTCAGGCTCTTTGCAGAGAGCCAAACCCTCACTGGTGCCTGGAAATATCCCAGAATAAGGGAGGTTCTTCCTCCCTGGGCTATCCCAGCTCTGCACACTGAGGAGCCAAAGCCACTCTGCCATCAGGGGTCTGTATTGTCCCTCTCCCCATGACTGGCTGGGAGCTCCTCTTGGAGCATGCAGATGGAGCAGAGAAAGCATTTTAATCCTGTTCTTCTGCAGAAATCTCCCTAAGAGGCAATTCTTTCCCTCTAATGAAGTTGTTATTTTAAGCATGTTGGAAACTTGCACTGAAAGTGTGAGATAATCTACCACTATATATATATATAAATAAAAGTAAAAAGCATGGTTTGGTTTCCAAATCAGAAGGAGAATAGATAAGGTGTTACCTTTTTATTGTTACTGCAGTTGGAATTTTCCCTGAGGGGTGACTTGGGAAGAGAATCATCGCTGCCATAAACCGGTTAAACAGGAAGGAAAAGCTCCTGATGGGAAAGTTCCACCTCCTTGATAATGAAAGCACATAGCTCACCTGGAAATGTCTGTGAGCAGGAAGGCACAGGAGGCTCTGTATCCTTCTAAAAAATTGTGTTTCAGGTAAGGAGTTGCAACAGATATTCTTGCTGCTTAGCAAGTGCCCCAGTCACCTCCTCCTGGGATCAGCTAGAAGGGAAAATTGAGCCCACAGCCTGCCAGGCTTTTTCACCAGGATTCATGTGCATGTCCAGGTATTATTGTGTGCTTGCAAAGCTGGGAGACTCTCAGGTCTCTTGATTTATGGTGGATATTTTACAGTATTGATTTGGATTCTCCCTTAAAACCCCTGATTCCAGGACCACATGATTATGTGAAAATACAGCTGTCATTCAAATAGACAAGGAGGGCTTTATAGCTGTAGGAGAAAAAAGCTAAACCCTCCAAAATTAAATGTGGATTGAGAAACCACAAGACAAAAAAAAAACAAAAAAACAAAAAAACAAAAACTTGGGTGCACATTCATAAAAAAAAACATATAAATTTTGCCTCCTTAGTGATTTTTGGAAATGTTTCATCAATGCACTTGAAAAGACTCAGAAAGTGAAATAGTGGCTGGCAAAGAGGCAGAGCCTGCCCTGAACTTTGCATCCCTCGTGAAAGACACAAGATGCTCCTGTGCAGAGGTTACAAAGCCCCAGTGGTGACCCAGCAAAGTTTTACATTAGACATTTCTGTGCCATCATAAACAGAACTTGTTTGAAATGCAAAGAAAATATTTTAGAACCAGATGTAATGGTGTAAAAGATACTGCATTTTCTATGCCTTGTAGTCTTCCAGACAGCCAAGCTTTTTTAAGGAAGATGGGACTGGGGGGAGATTTCCTTATTTGAGCTTCTATTTCTTCCTGAAACAGTCCAATTTTCAGGATGAGTTAAAAAGAGAGTGAAGTACCTTGGACTTCTCAATTTAATGGCTATGTCATTTTCCTTCTTGTTTTCTTTCTTTTATTTACCTGCTGTAGAAATGAAAAACAGAGCAAGTTGTAAATTAGGACAATTTTGTACAAGAAACTTTTGTTGTTATGCTTTTTTTTTTTTTTTAATGGTGTCATTTTAATCTAAAAACATAGTGAACTTGAGGATTCATTCTGAGAGAAAGCTGCAAAACTGTAATTGCATTTTCATTTTGGTTATCTGGCCTAGTGTAATTTCATAAATGTGGGGTTTTTTCAACAGGGTTAAAGCAAACCAAAGCATGCTACACATGGAATTACTAAGAGCAGTGTTTGAAACAGCAGTTCAGCCTCTGAATTTCAGGTTTTATTTCAGCCTGTTTAAGTTTTCATTTCATTTCTCATTCCACACTCTGGGTGACAGAGGGTTATGTCAGTTAGAGTTTGACTTAAAATGAAACAAAAATAAATAAAATTGGGATGAATATCTTCTGTTGTAACATAGATTTTCATTGCAAGGTGCTATTATCTAAACTAATGCAGTATCTTGGGGACTTAATGGAAAACCTATTTGTGGAGCTAAGCTTTAGCAATTTCTGAGCACACTTTTTATCTCAATAGATTTTCTGCTCAAGAATACATTTTTTACTGAATTATTAAATCAGATGTCTCTATTTCTTTTAGGTGATCAAGTACTCCAGCACAACTGTGTGCAGTGTGTGGTATTGCTGTTCTGTCACTTGTGGGGTTTAGGCTCCATCTGATCAGTAAACACAGAAACAGGCCAAGCCCTTGAGGGCAGATGGCCCAGAATAGACTTTGGTTGTAGAACTAAAAAAAAATATATCCTCATGCCTACTGAGAGCAGTCTCCAGTGCATGCTGCCCCTCTGAACCATAGGCACATGCCAAAATCAGGTCAGGAAGTTTGCTAGTGACAACATTAATGATGGAGCTGCAGCAGCTCATACCCTTGCCTGTTAATTTGCTAAAAAATGTCCAGCCTCAGACTTTGAAGATAAATTAATTGCACAACAAGAAACAAAAAAAAAAAGTCTGAAAAAAAGATATATCTATTTCTTCTCCCCCCTTTATATATGCCATATCCTGGCTTTTGGGGAATATTAATTGGAGGTCCATGTCTTCTATATTCTTTGACTTGACTTTCTTCAGCTGATTACACTGATAAAAAGTGGTAGAATATGAAGGAATTGGAGGCATAAAAAAGAGGAAAATGTGAATGAAACTGACAACCATTAATATAAAGTCTTCCTTCCTGCATTGTGAGCTATGCAAGAGTAGAAATGATGGGAAAAAACAGAGATTTTCTTTCATATTTGTCAGAATTAGTATTTCTTATTTAGATCAGCTATTTCAGGCATCCTGTTGCTATTATTTAGGAGGCAAGGATAATAACAATAGCAGCAATTTGTTGTTATTATTATTATTACAACTATAGTAATAATAATGTGTCTGGAAATAAGGATCAGACAAAAGAATAATCAAGGTCCACATTAAGAAAATATTTCCACTCTCTGGAGAAAGCTCTGAGGCAAAAAAGACCAAAGCAGTTTTGTATTAGCTATTTTGGGGTTTACCTTCCCTTCTGTGCTTCATTGTGGGATGGAGCTCCAGTTGTGAAGGTTCTCTCTTGACCTTGGCATTATTATGAGACTTTTCTGAGGACTGAAAGGACTGAAGGGAGCAATCAGCCAAGGCACATTTTGGGAGGGAGCCCTTCTCACACAGTGCATTTGGTGGAGGACAGCCTGGGCACCAAGCAGCTCACCCAAAGTGCCATGCTGGTTCTGATGGAGAGATCCCCCTGGGATTTTATCAAAATGAAGCCAGCAATTAATTATTTTTTTATGGTTCATCCCATCCACATCATCATGAGAAATGTTCTTCCCATCAGACCTTTTCATCAGGAATGTGCCTGACCAGCATCTTCACAGCCACCCTCTCATTTATGGAGAGCTTTACCCTGCAAATCCAGTCACTCCCTGGCACAAGGTGTCACCAGGGCTTGGCTTCAGACCTTCCTTTTTTTAACTGCCTGACTGCACAAACTTCTCTGTGCTGGATTCCCACCCCTCCAGCCACCAGAGAGAGCTCCATGGAAGGCAGAGTGCAAATTCAGTTTCAAATGTGGAGAGGGGCAGCACAAATCTGGACTTTCAGAGAGGCTTTGACAATCTGGGTGCTCCAAGTCCTGTTTTCTCACATAATTATCCATTTGGACAAAAAGTGAGAGAAGAAAGTGGAAAGGGGATGTAACATAGTCCTACCCACCCCCAGGGCTCTGGGCATAACAGAGGTATCTAAAGGTTCTTATATTAACAGAGCTTAAAGTTTTTGGTTCTTGTTTGTGCCCTTGTACTTTGTATTCACCCACACTGTTGCAACATGGATTAGAAGCACTTAATTTAAAGACTAAAACATTTATGCCTCAGGGGAAGCTAAAGAGTTTTATACCAGAAGGGAATCTAGATTATGGTCTAGAATGCTCCAGTAGGCTCATTTTATGGCTCACTGAAGCATAAAACTACCAGAGAAGGATAAGTACAGAAATGTAGAGTAAGTTGTGTTTGAAATATAAGATGGCAAACCTTTATGGTCTAATGTGAAACTTGATATTCGAAAGAACAATACATTATGTTGAATCTGGTGTGGGGAGTGTTTGTTTTTGTTTGTTTATTCATTTGTTTTGGTTGGTTTTTTTGTTGGTTTTTTTTTTAGACAGATTGCTGTCTCTGTGTCTAGTCTGGCTGACATACCCTGATCCTGAGAGGTGAAATGTATAGCCCATCCTACCTTCACCATATTCTGCATGCACTTCTGTGTGCATATATAATTATCTTCTAAAAACAGACACATCTACTCTAACTGTGGGAGCTGGATCCTATGACACCCACTCTGTCTTTTAGCTTTCTGTCTGAAGCAAACCCTTTATCTTTTTTCCTCCTTCATCAGGTGTTCATAGCTCTATTCATGGTTGTGCCATTTTTAATAACCATGTCTTATGGGGCTCCCATGACTCTCTGTGATGTTATATCTGTCCTCATTTTCTTTGTTTCAAAATCCTGATATGGAGAAGGGAAAAGAAAATGATAAATCCTCCCTTTCCTCCAGTCCTTGTTAGCATTCTGAATCACTATAGGAATCCTGAAATAGCCTACAGGATACCTGTGCACCATGAATATTAAAAGACAGTTTAGGTTCACCTTCTGCCTTTAACTCCCAGTGATCACAGTGTCATACAGCAAAGGGGAAGAGACACTTGATTGACTTCTTTCTATGTCTCTGAATAAGAAGAACTGTAAAAGTAAACATATGCAGGCCCAGACAGATGGGTAGGCAGCAGGGGGAAATATATCTGAGGACAATAACTCTTAAGACTAATCCTGTGCACTGCATTTTGGAATTTCAGTGATGAATACAAAAGAGGAGGGGAGGAATAGTGAGGAGACAAAAGGCTGTTGTTGCATTTTACTCACGATAGGGAAACTAAAGCATGCTGGCATGATGATAAAAAGAACAAGCCTTCTCAGGAGAAAAGCAGAAAATAGTGGGATACAAATGAGCAGGAGGAGATGAAATCATGGGATGGGAAGAAGAGGTGCTGGAGGAAGCAAACATTTAAGAACAGGCACAAATGCTTCTGTGAGGGAGGAGGAGAGAATTATAGGGGAGGGAAGAGAAGAGCTGAGTGAGTCAAGGGCAACTACAATCGAGTGTGTGGGAGGATTTCATTAAGTCAGGGAAGTATTTGAGCTGTTTAGCTCCAAGAGGAAGAAATGGGAGAGAGGAGTGAATTGATTTGTAGCATAAAATTCACTGTGGTCACAGGAATTCCTTCAGGGAGAAAAAGCCCGGTCAGGATAGAAAGAGAGCCAAGGCAAGGGGCTGGCAGCTGAACCTTGGGATGATAAGGGAATAAAAGAGTCAAAGAAACTCTTAGAGAGAGGGAAGAGCAAAAAAAGCCTGTAAAGCAGTTACTGCTGCTGGGCTGGGATTTTTGGAAAAGACAAGTGCTGCGGGGTGACAGACCTGATGCCAGTAAGACAATCAGAAGGGTTGGAAAAGGGGAGCACCACAGCAAAAGAATGAGAACAGCTTGGGTCTGTGAGGTCCAGAACAAGTAAATAATGCATCCAACTAGTAGGAGATGAGAATCAAGACTTGAGAGTGAAATACAAAGGATGCTGAGATGCAGAGATTAGAATTGAGATGGGTCATAGGCAGGCAAGATGAAATATTCACACTGCTGAAATCATACTGGTATTCTGATCCATAGCTCCTGGAAGCAGCTGTATTTAATGGGTGCTAATCAAAATATGTCCAATGTAATAAAAAAAATATTAGTTTTTCTGGCCTTATCATTACAGGTTAGATGTTAAACAACAGTAAACATAACTTTCATGACATCCTAATGAAAGGAGATTTTTTTCCTATATTATAAAGGAAACTGAAATAAACTGTAAAAAGTATCTAATATATTTAGCTACTCCATCTATGATATTTAGGATCTAATTTTAGATTCTAATGTTTTCAGAGTAACAAACAAGACTCATACCTTCACTGAAGTCCCATCATCAGACCAAACATCATGATTTTTTTTTTTTTTGGTGCTCCAGAAATTCACTATTGTTGGTCATATTTGGAAGGATGGTTTAGGTGATTAGCATAATGTGAGCAGTCTATGGATGAAAAAAGATTCCAGTCGTGGAGGGATGCATTCAGTGACTCCATTCTGGTAGTCATTACTTCTCTCCATATGCAGTTCTGCCTCATTCACTGCTTCCTTTAACATATTTGCAGTGCATGGAAACTCAAGTCCTGCTGGAAAATAATGGGCAATAATGTGATCATGCAAATAACATTTTACATTTATATGCAAGAAGAAGAAAGTTAAAGTTTCTGGACATGACCAAAACCAAACCTCTCAGCCCCATGATCCATCTCCTCTCCATGTTCATCTCCTCTGTGTACCTCTGGCACCAG
Source organism: Oenanthe melanoleuca (assembly GCF_029582105.1). NCBI lineage: Eukaryota > Metazoa > Chordata > Aves > Passeriformes > Muscicapidae > Oenanthe > Oenanthe melanoleuca. The sequence continues at coordinate 938,167 of NC_079334.1, read as the reverse complement.
AATGAATTTGGGTGACTTAGCAAAGGCATTTTCCATAGTTAACAATTCCTATCCCTGGGCTGCACAGGGCTCTTGTTTGCCATTGGGAATCACTCAGAGGTGCTGCCAGCAAAGATGCAAAGAAGCAGAGGGCTCCTGTGTCACTCCTGTCCTGCAGGGGAGGGTCCAGATTGCAGCTTTGGGCTCCTCTGTTCCATCCTTCAGCAATTATTGAATCATATTCTTCAAGCCATGAGGATCTGGGGATTCATACCCATGTCCTCGTGGTAAATCATGCATTCCAACTCTTGTCCTTCCTCCTGCTCAATTCCTCTCTGTTTCTCCTTCCTTAGTTTGCAATTGTGGATTTGCTCTTTTAATACCTTCAGTCCCATTTAAGGTTGTGTCCCAGCCTCAGCTTTTCTTACCTATGAACCAATTTTCTTAGCTTTTCACTTATTTCTCTTTTTCCATGTGCTGTTTCCAGGGCACTGTACCTGCTTGTCAAGGACAGAGCTTCAGGTGAAAAAGGAGCCTTTGTTTTTGTGGGTTATCTTTTTTTAATGAATAGGTAATTTTGGGAGACTGTCATTGCTGCCAAATCACTCAAAGTTTCTAAATAGTCCTCCAGAAGTTTTTAATACTGTCTGATGAAACAAATTATGAGGTAGCCTAAACAAAATGGAAAGAATAAACCAGTGGAGGTGTTATATTTTCACTGGATTTTGAATTTCTTCAGAACCAGAGAATGATAGACTATTAGTTTCACGTGCTAATTTTAATTTTACTCTCTTATTTCCACCCTCAGGATTATCCATAGTTTTTTCCCACCAGACAATTTCAATTTTCCCTTCTATTGATGATGCCCCCTTAGTAACTTTAAATTTCATATGCAGTCTCCTAATGCTTTATGTGGTATGTGGGTAATGAAAATAATACATACCATCAGTTTTGGGTCTCATTGTATTGACACAAGGTTTCTGACTTTTGAGTTTTCAGTTCTGCCATTGTGATTTCCCCACCAGCCAGCTCCCAGCAGATCTCTCACCTTTTTTAATCATCCCATCTTTTAAACTATAAGTAACATTTCCCACCCTGCATCTTTTAATGCATATTGCACCATAAATGCACCATTTAATGCATATTAACCAGCCAAGAAGAATCCTAAGTTCTTTTTATTAGTTATTTTTAATAAACTTCCACACTTTTATCTAAATTATTATTCAAATTATAAAATAAACCTTTTGCCATGTCTCAGTTCACATCCCTCCTCTTTCTGAAGGGGTTTAAAAGCTTTTATACAGTTAAGCCTTATAATGTCTCCACCTAGAGAGTAGAAAGGGCTTGCAGATGTAACAGCATGAAGTTCTTACCTGGAGGTAATGTTCTGGCTGAAGAGAACTCCAGGCAAACAGACAGAGGGATGCTTGACCCAAAGCATCTCCAAGTTCACAAAAGTATGTGTGGATTTTTCATGTTCAGTAGAATCCACTGGTTCCCCCTTATCTGTCTTACCTGACAGGTTTATGGAGCCTGAGGGGATGCTGAGCCTCCTGCCAGGGCAGAAAGAGAGAAAATAAGGATTAAAACATGCTGAAGCAGAAGCTTCAGTTTGTCCTTCTCCCTTCTGTAAATTAATACCTGCATTTGGAGTTGTCTGTGCCTTGATACCAGGTGAATTGTGAAAGCTTTGTCTGAAATTCCTCATGTTCTGCATGCAGAGGAAAAGCAGTTGTTACCCAGGGCAGCTGAACTTTGTGACTTCTGAAAGCATTTAGAGTGCAGTCAGAATGGGGTCATTTGTGCTCATTTGCAACTCCATCCAGTCAGGGCAGGAGTGAGAGGCTCTCATGGAACCAAATTCAAGGTCAGCCTTATGGCCTTGCTTCTGATCTCTAAATAACTCAGCTCTCTTTCTTCTGGGGTCTTTTTGGTGTTTTTAGGCTGCTCTATCCAGCTGGTTGAAGCAGATCAAGGAAATAATGAAAACAATGTTCGTTTTTGCAATGCAGTGAAGTAAGAAATGAAAAAGCTTTTTTGGCCATACATTTCACTTACTGACACTGGACTGGTTCATTTTCCCCCCACAGGGCTGGGCTGTGTATTGGCAGCTAGAAGGGATGGGTAGCACACCAGTGGCTGGCTGCTGCTGGGCATGCCATTGTTATGACATTTGTCTGCAGCCCTCCTTCCTGGACAGGGGCTGGACATTGCCTGCTGATTGGAAGTCAGGAATATTTTGTGTTCCCTTAACTACATGTGTGGCTTTTGCTTTTCTTAAATATCTTGACCTAGAAGGGTTTTTCCCCATCTCTTCTCCCCCTGCCCCTGTACTGAAGAGAAGGGAGTGGCAGAGCACAATGCTGCAACTCCAGCATCTACTTAAATAAGGAAACACTTCTAATTTTGCTCTAAATAGGAGCACATTTAAAAATGAACATTAATTCAAAAAGATTTTCTCTTCTGTCTGCTTTATTAGTGATAAGTACATTTAGCTCTTCACTGTTGATGGCTTAGAGTGTGTGACACCTCCCATCCTTTTCCTGCCATTGCCCTGGACAGTATTAGTGCCTGTGCAGCTCTGATCAGGAAAATAAGAGCTGGGGTAACTGATTGAGAACAGAATGGCTACATACTGTCATGATGAAAAGTGAGACTTAGCAAGTGACAAAACCTGCTTTAATTATACTTCACTGTTACATTTAATAGCCTGACTTAATGGGATAGAACATTTTTTACTTTCTTAATCTTCTGCAGAAAAATTAATTGTGTTGAAATCCAAGCACACAAAAAATTACAAGTATTTAGACCATCTGTGCAGATTGATTTTTCTTTTGTAGATATACACTGATCACACTTCAAGTTGTCAGCACAAATGCATGCTTTTCCCCCCCTGGAAAGTAGCTGGAAAATGGAATCCTGATTTTGTCATTAGACTTTAATGAATTGATTTTATTCAAGGTCAGCCAAGGCTTCTTCTCTTAAAAGAAAAAACCCAAAACAACCCAACCAAAAAAACCCAGTGTGATGTTGCACTGAAATTAAGAGTGATTATATGATATATTCAAATGGGGGATTCAGCTTCCACACAAACTCACTTGCTTGTCTCAGTTTCCTTTTCCACAGCTCATCAGCTTGAACCCCAACCCAATGCTACCATGAGATGCATGAAGGCACATTCCACATGACTGCTTTCCTCCCAGCTATTCAGGTTTTTTTAATGTCTAAATATTCTAATTATAGGGAAAGCTTTATATTGATTTTTGAATACTTGAGTTTATTTACAGGGCTAAAAAGAAAAATACAAATAAGCCATTCTTGTTTTGCAGGAACTTGTTTTGTGTGTGCCATGGGCAAATCCTCTTAAGGAGAAAATAAGAACAGCTTTTGCTTTTCTTCTATTAAATAAGTAGAAAAACATTTTTTAGGACAAAGTATCACCACAACCAAAAGAACAAAAAATGTCATAAATTTTCAAATAACTTACATATTCAGTCTTTCCAAATGAGCATCTTCCCAGTCCCCAGTGAATCTCAGCTGCTGGCAGTTTCATATGTCAGAGCAGGATGCATAATTCAGGCTCTGTCATGAATCCTTGCAGCTCCAGCTTGTACCTCAAATAGAAACCCACCGTGTTTTCCTCTAGGTAGCACTGGCATGGTCTCTAATGGAAGCATTTGATTGCACTCAAGTGTAAATCAGCCTCCAAAAGCCCTTTCTCAGGGTGTTCTCTGGCCATGAACAGAGCTGTGGGGAGCAGTCATCCCTGGCTGGGTTCAGCACACATCCCAAAGTGAGTTTCAGACCAGAAGGTGCCAAGAGGCAGGCTCAGGGTTCAGTGCTGCAGAATGCAGAGTTCCTCCACCTCTCCATCCTTCAAGGATGTTCCTTGCACTGCACAGAAACACATCATGTTATGAAATGCTGTGAAATAGCAAATCCATATCAATGTCAGTACTTTCTGTGCATGCTGAACTGCTGCAGCACAGAAAACAAGTAGCACAAGATTTTATTTGTAAAATGTTTGTATAGTATTCAGCTGTGCTTTGGAAAACCCAAACTTTCAAACTTTTGCAGTGTTTTTACCTGCTCAGGCCAGGAGCTCTTTAATCACATGAGAATAGTAGATGGCCATAAATAAGCAACACTTGGAAACTGAATTAGTTTTTTTTTATCTGAAAAGCATGAAAAGCAAATTTGTGTCCCCACATTTTGCTAAAATATAAGCAGTGCATGGGTAGGGAAGGGACAAAGTTTGCTTAGTTTTGGAATGACTGCCAGTAAGTTGAGGAGGATTCATGTACATGCCTGGAAATTTGAGGCTGGATAAAGGGCAGTGAAAGTTTCATTTCATTCAGTCCTTGGCTTTCCTGCAGAAACATGTTACGGGAAAAGCTGTACCTTGTGCACAAAGAAAATAGAGTGACACCAACCACCCAGGTCACCCAAACAGCCTCTGGAGTGTAATGGTTTCTGACCATGAGTATAAATCCACCTTGTTCTGGAGCTACTCTTGTCAAGCCTCATTTCCTCTCACCCCACTGAAACATCAAGCCTTTGCATGGTAAGAAACAGGCTGCTGGGTTATTCATTTTGGAAGCCTAGACTTTCTCTTTTTTTGTTGATTTTTTTTTCCCTTCTCCTGCTGTAGAAATGCAAGACACAAAGGAGCAGTTCACGTGGCTGTGGGCAGCAGCTCTGAGGCTGGAGGTAACAGAGAAATGAAGATTTTTATGTGAGAGAGCTGGGCTTCAAAATACACTTAGCAGAGACTTTACAAAGCACTCCCAACTCAGAAGCTACAAAATACTTCCTGAACCAACAAAGAAAAGAGAATGCAGGATGCTTAGTGCAGAATGTTGGGTTTAGCTGCTAAATACTCAGGCCAATTAGTGAAATGCAAAGCTTCAGCCAGTACAGTGTGTGCCCCTACCTGCAGCTGCAGAGTGTATTTGCCTAAAAACCAAGTCAAATCCCAGATGACAGAGATGATACCTGTGACCAGTGCTCATAAGGAAATGGGACCTCAGGAGGAATTAGTTCCTCCAAGTCCATGGTAACTGGGAGGAGGGGCAATGTATTTTATATTTCATGGTGTATCAGAGGGACTCAATGACTGTGGCTGTTCCTGTGACTGTTCCTGCACTCTACAGACTTGTACATCAATACCCAGGGGTTTAGCAATGAGAGTTTCAGGCTGGATTTGAGAGGGTTGGGGAAATAGACACTCCTAAAGATTGTGCCCAGGAAGCACGTTCTGAATTCCTTTTGACCAGATGTCCTGGTTGCAGCTGCCTGTGCATTGCTCTTGGCTAGTTCTGTGTTCAAACTCTCATACTCAAGTGCATATTTGAGCTCTGTCATTTCTACACTGGAGTCTCTGTTTAAACTCCTTTTGGTGAGACCAAGCTCAGCAGCAGTTCTGTCAACAACATGGAGATTTTGCTGATGGTTTCCCTAAAATAACAGATGTAGTTATGTGTGCTGATAAGTAGTTATCTCACTAAAGTATGAAAAGAGAGTTTATGTTGCTACCATTTCTCTCCACTGAATTTTGGTTTCTAACAGCTTTCTATGTATCATCATATGTACCTTGTAGAATTTTGGTTTTGTTCTTATCCTCATTAGCTACAATGCCTTCACATGTATTTTACAGAATCAGAAATGCCTATCTTGCTTTTGATTTGAAGACAAATGCTGGGAATATCTGGAGTATCACAACAAGGTTCCCAGAGCATATCCTTGGTGGAACAAATTTCAGAATCAGCATTTGGACAGATTTCTCACCACATTCTCTACTTCTTATACAATATAAGTGATGGAGGTTAAGTACAGCTCTGGGGAAGCACATCAGGCATCAAATCAAAGGAGAAATTCCAAGTAGGTGGGAAGAATAAAGGAGAATAATTAAGAGCTGGAAGAGTTTGCCCATGAAGTTTTGGAGTATCCAGACTTGGAGATTTTTAAGGCCTTTCAAGACAAAATCCTGAACAAGGTGATCTGAATTCAGTGCAGACCCAGAGGTTCTTCCCAACCTAAATGATTCTGTCATTAATGACCATGAGCAGCTGCCACTGCTCCTGTGCATCTGTGATTAATGGGAGAATCTTTAATTCCACCTCTAGTAATTTGTATTTCTGCAACATGCAAAAAATAAAATAAATTAAATATAATTTCCCCCTCTCTTCCTGTGCTGCTTCATTAAGTCATAGGGGTTTTTTTTTCTTTTTTTTTTTTTATGAATAGTTTTTTTTTGTTTTCAAGGAATTTTTTGACTGTAACAAGCTGAGTATTAATTATCCTAAACTTGTTCAGACTAGGTAAGCAGTAGGAGGAAGAAGTACTCCTTTTTTCCCCATCTAATGTAAAATATTGTTCAGTTAGAACTTTTGGCAAAGGAAGGAAAGGAAGATGGATCTACAGAGTGGAAATGAGTGGTACTAGCAAGTTTTGGACTTTTTGCAATGAGTGACCTGAAAAAAGTGCATGTTACAATTTTAATTCAAGATTCAACAAGCACTGCAGTTTACATGTCAAACTAGCAGAGTTGCTTGAAATGGCAAGTTCTCAGAAGGCTAAATGATTTAAACTGGTAAAACCAGTAGAAAAATGTGCAATTGAAGTGTCTTTTTTGAAGGGAAAAAAAGCAGCAGAAAAAAAAACCAAACAGCTTTGCAAAGAAAAGGAACATTTTCAGAAAGGCCTTTTGAATCCCTGGGGAAAACCAACCAAAGCAAAAAGCAAGCTGTGGTAACCTTCTGTTTTATTTCATTTTTGTTTCTGTCATAACCCCCTGCCCTAGAAATGCCAGCTGCTCTCTGAACCTTTCCCATCCCCTCCAACATAAAATCAAATTTATCAGACATGTTTCTAGATTATTCACCCATTATTTACCATTTTTGATCAATTCTTCTAAAATGGACAGAGAGGAAGCATTTGGCAAATGCTGGAAAAGGGCTTAAAAACAGTAGTAGAACTGGAGACAATTCTCAAAATGCTAAAGTGTTTTTGAACAGCAGGTTACACAAACTGTCATAGAACTTCCTGATTTATGGGGATTATATATATTTTTATACTATTATGTGGCTACACATGTAATAAATAATATAATATATTGCAGATACAAAATACATTCGAGCCATTATTTCCTTTTTTTATGGCTAAAAGGGTGTGCATAGCAGAAACAATATCAAGTAACATTCTGGAGCCTTTCTGTGTCATAACTGACTACAGAGTCAACTTTTGCACCATTGGAAATGCATCAGAAATGTTCATCAGGAAAACAAAAAATCAAAAAGAATGCCATTTGTCTGTTCCTTTCCTCCTGGGAATTTTGCTCACCTCTTCTTCACTCCAGCTGCCCAACAAATTGCTCATTTTCTATAAATGGGCATAGATTCCATGTCAGGTAGAATATTTAAAGCAAAATTAAAAAAAAAAAATAATATCAAGTGTGTCTTGATCTAATTCCTCTTGATGGAGCTAGTCTGCAGTAGTTGTTAGGAATTACAGAAAAAAAAACCAAAAAACACCTTATTTTCTTTGCTCAAGTATGTAGCCTGCAATTCTCTAGCAAGCTACTATTAATTTTCCTTGCTATCTTTATTTACAGCTGGCTGTATCACTCACTGCTTAATTGTGGAGATCCTCTGTGCCACAAATCAATCCCAGCCCGGGAGCAATGGCTGCTGAGTGTTTATGGCTCTGAGGAATTCTCACAAAAGTAAGCACCTCATTAAGCCAGGAGCCAGAAAAACAGAGCCAGGGGACAGGAGGGGTGTCAGGCTCCAAACACTCCATGTGCAGTTTCTGGAAGTCCTGAAGCAAGTGGTGCTTGTGCTCTGCAGAGAGGGTGGTGTGCAAGGATTCAAATCCTCTTTTATGGGGGCTTTGAGCAGCTGTTCATTGTTTGACTCCTCTGTCCTGTTTCTCATCTGTGACACCAGGATGCTGCTGCCTCCTCTGTCTCACAGGGGAGTTATTGTTGCCTAGAAAGGCTCACCTGGAACAGAGACCAGGCAGAGCAAAAGGAATGAAATAGGAATTTATTGAAAGGATCCACTTTGGGCACTGCAAGAGCCTGGCTCCAAGACTGATCCTGGTCATGAGTTTTTACACTTTTATAAGTTTTGGCTCATTTACATCTTGGGGTCAATTACCCAACCACAGCCCCAGGCTGTGAAGTCTCAGCCCCTGGCTTGCCCCCCCTTTATTTAGCCATTGTTTCTGCCTTTGGGTACCAGATGTCCTTGATTCTCTAGCTAGAAAGGAATTGTTTTGTCTAACCACCATGTGAAGAGAACTTATTAACACCTAATATGAAGTTTCAGACCTACACACTAAGCAGCAGAGATTCTGAAAAATATAAAAGCTAAAACCCAAGGCATCATTATAAGCAAAGCCTTAAAAAAGGAAATCACCAAAGAGAGGAGAAACAGCATTGTGCAGCTGCAGAGCAGGGGGTTTTCCTTCATACCCAGCTGCAGTGGTAGCAAAGCAAATGAAGCCAGCACTGTGGTGCTGAATGCAGGTTAAAAACACATTAGACACACAAGCAGGTCTTTCTGAATGCACATAGCTTACAAGCAGGGAGATAAATGTTCTGACTCACGTTAATCCAGGCAAGCTCTTGTGGTGGATGAAAGCACTGCTGGACTCAGCCAGTTGTTTTTTTGCCCTGAGGCAGCTGAAATTCAGGTGTCAGCCAAAGTGAGCAGGTTCTGTGTTGAAGCAGCTGAAGTGCAGGCATTTTCAGCTGGGCTTGGTGGACACCAGCTCTCAGCAGAAGGGCTGGCAGTGCTCTGTGGTACCTCGTTAGGCTGGCACTGCAGGAACCACAGCTCATCTGTTCGAGGTGGGAAAAGTGCTAGATAAAATATTACCTGTCTATAATTGGAAGGGAAGATATTAGAAGCAGGCATATTTACAGTAGAGTGCAAAAATTACCTGAAGTAGGCCAGACCAAGTCAGTTTGATTAATGAAAGCAGAGTACTTGTGAGAGCAAGTGTCACACTGTGTAAGTCAGCTTTGCTCTGTCCCCATCTTGAGCACTTCTGCCCTTACACAGGCACACAGGACAAACGTTCACATGTTCACAGTGAGTTGCACCTGGCAGCTAAAGATGCCAAGATTGCCCCTTCAACATTTCCAAGCCCACAGTTCTCTCATTCCAGTTTTGGGGAAGCAGGAGCTGGAACAGTGAAGTGCTGTGTTAATCATAAGAACACCTGAAGCACCAAGCAGGTCATCTGTTACTTACAGAACAAGACCAGGGATTTTTTAAATTTTTTTTTTTTTTTTCAAGATGTTCTTCTGATTTCAAAGAAATTGCTTAAAAAATGGAAATAATGAACCACAGTATTGTGGGTGAGCTCAGTGCAGTATGTGCTGAAGAGTTTTGATTTCATTGTTGGGGAGAATGCATCAATAGCACACTCTTTACATTCCTGCACTTGTAGAATCTCTGCACGTCTCATTAGCAGTGAAACAAGGTCAATAATGTTCTTAGCTTTCTTACTTTGCTCTGTCACTGTCATTCAGGAAGCACGGAGCTGCATTTCTAACTTCAGCAGCTTGTAATTCTGCACTGTGCTGCTAACTTCAGCTCCCTTTCTTCCGCCTCCCCAGTGGAGCCCTGGATCTGAAATTCGAAACCCCAGACCCTGAGCATCCCTCGGGTGGTTTAACACGGCCTGAGGAGCTGCCTCAGGGTGAATATTTCCTGTGTGTGGGCTATCTTCAAGTGCAAATCGGTTTCCTCCCAGTGCTGCTAACAGAGTGATCTGATGCACTCTGTGCTCAGCTCTTCCCCAGAAAAGTGTTTGGAGTCTGTTCACGGATGAGTTCCAGCAGAAGTTCCCAAGTTCTAAGACAGCAAAGGGAATAAATACTCCACTGCTCCTGCTGCACTGTAATCCAGAAAAAACAACCCTGAAGTGAAGCCCAAAGGGTGATTTGATGAATTGCTCTCAGAACAGAGCGCTGCAGAGAAGCTTTGTCAAGGTCTGTCAGAAGCTTTCATTTACTGTTATATTGCATTCTATTAAAGAGCACTTCACCCCACCTCCTGCAGAAGCACCTGAGAGACTTGATGATTTCTAGAATCCATTTAGCTTCGAATGAGATGAGGAAGGAAAAACACCTCTGTGCTAATGACCATTGCACTCCCACCAGCAGATTTCATCACTGCAGAGATCCCTGGGCTCACATCCTGCCTGACTCATAACTACATCACATCTCAAACACCCAAAATTTAAAGTTATCAGAAGATAGCACATAGCTTGCAGGTCAGTCTGTAATTAATAGAGCCATCTGTAGAATTCTGATTCGGAATCTCTTTTGTTTTCTGGTATTTAAGTTCATTGTTCCCATTTACTGTGGGAAACCCAACCTTGCTGCAACCTGCAAACAAACCTAGATCCACCTTTAAATCTTGATCTCACACTTTCCTACCTTTCTTTAGATTTAAAATGAGTACCAAAATACGATTTTATGATGCTTTTCATGGAGAATACTACATAAAAGTAAATTAAATTGCAATTAAATACCTTGTGTCAAATAACTCCTGGCTCTTGATGTCAGCAGTTAGCCAAAACCAACCCTTCTCATGTGTCAGCAATGACTCAGTCCTTCATTTTTAGAAACACAGGCCACAGTCCCAGGTCATCCTGAAATGCTTAATATGCAGACATCTAAGAAAAAAAAAATAAATTATTATTTTACTGAGGTTGCAGTAGTATTTTATTAGGTTGCAGTAATGTGGATCAGCAAAGGAACATAGTACAAAAACACTTCTAAACTTTATTTCTAAACATCCTTTCATTCTATGGTTTCAGAGTATTTCAAGTTCCATCCACACTCTCACAAGGTATAATTTGCACAGCTACCTTATTGCTTTGCAGTTCAGCCACCACAGTGAGCAGGGGAATGGAATTGAAAAATCTAAATGCTTATCTTTTCTTCTAATATGCTTGCCTGTGACCTTATTGATGACGTTTTTTTTTGTCTTACTAATTCTGTTCTCTGGGAACTGAAACCTAAATAAAAATTGGTTTTCACTCAAAGTGAAGTTTAAGCTATTAATTATAGACTGACAAAGACATAATCATGCAGATTGAAATCATAAGAAGCAAGCACCTTTGGATGAATATGATCTTTGTGAAAAATAAACTTAATTTTCTCTTGTCACTGCAGATTAAATTTCTTGTTCAGAGATGCTACTGGCTGAGTTACTTTAAAAAATAGTCTGATTGAACTGCATTAAGATTTGGAGCTTATAGCACATCAGAGAACCTCACTGTGGGCAAGCAAGCAGAGAGGAAGTCTTAAGTGATGGGGATTTTCCATTTCTAATACTTAGATAGTTTGTCTGATATTTAGATATTTTATCTGATATTTAGATATTTTAGAGACTACAGGCAAGTCATTACCACGTTTTCTAAAGATAAAAACTGCATTTCTCTTCATGGCATTCTCATCAGAGCTGTATTCTCCATACAATTTCAGCAACAAAAAAAAAAAAGCGGGGGGAAATGTTGAGCTAACAAGGTTGTAAAACTTTCATTTTTGTTTCCTTTACAGAGCTCAGAGTGCTGTAAGCCAGTTACTAATAATCATGTTATCCTCCAAAGGGGATATATCACTTCTATCTTAGTACTGGTCCAGTAGCAAATCTGCCCGGGGTACAGCTAAAATGTAGTTTGTCAATCTGTGCCAAAGCTACACTTCTGTTTCTTGTAGTGCACTTTTCATCTAGACCAGGTTTCCACATTATTTTGTTGAGGCATTAATCCATTTTGTCCAGTCCCTTGTGCAACAAGAGCTGTCAAAACTTTTCCCTTTGGATTTGTGCAAATTAAAACCATTCCTGAAGCCAACTGCATGGCCACTTGTGCTTGCAGGGTTTCAGGCACCTTTGCTGTGTCAATAAAGCCTCTGCTGATGGATAGGATCTGCTTGGCACAGCAGAAACTAGCACAAACCACTCATGTAAAAGCAGTTATCATAACAAAATTAGGGTTCTCTTGGTGTAGCTTGTTTTGCCTGGAAGCATGGAGGAATTATACTTGGAAAAGACAGTTTTGATATATCTGTGGCTCAAGATTGTTATTTCATAGGAGGGTACAGCTCCTCTGTACTGGTCTAGCTATACTAGTATTGCTATATATACTGGTAGATTAGATAGATAGATAGATAGATAGATAGATAGATAGATAGATAGATAGATAGATAGATATAGATATATAGATATATATAAATGATATAGATAGATATAGATATAGATATAGATTAGATATAGATATAGATATAGATATAGATATAGATATAGATATAGATATAGATATAGATATATATTATATAGATGATATAGATTAGATAGAGATAGAGATAGAGACAGAGACAGAGATAGAGATATTATATAGATGATATAGATATAGATGATATAGATATAGATATATATAGATACAGATACAGATATAGATATATGATATATAGATAGTTGATAGATATAGATACAGATATATATTTAGATATACCAGGCATTGTATAGGAATCTGTATCCTGGAGGAATCAGGAAAAGGTGACCCAGGACTCACAGATGTGTCTCTGTAATATTCTTGTTTCTATGCCTGTCCAGAGACTGAGGGTGAGGCAGAATGAAAAGAGAGGGAATAAGAGTGAGGCATAAAGTAGAAACAATATGTTGGGGCAGTTAAAAATGTTAAGGAAACTTCCCAGTCTGAATAATTAGGGGGATTCTCTGGCAGTCACATCCCTTTCCTTGTGAGAAGCCTGTGCCTGTTCATGGCCTCTTCCCTGGGCTGCTGCCCTTCCCTCAGCCTGCAGCTTGCCCTGCACTGAATGTGCTCCTCAGCCAAAGGGAATAAGGGTCAGGGAGTTATCACTGCAGCCATGAGGCAAACATGGCTGGTGAAATGAGGAGAGGAAGAACTTGGAGAAAAGCTGTGGGCAGGCAGAACGCAGAGAGGAGATGAGCTGAGGAGGAGCAGAAGAGAACCTGCATTGCTGCAGTCCCAGGAACTGGGAATTGGCCACTGGGACTTGGAAAAGGGATTTGAGAAGGGTAGAGCTGTAACAGGGGAATGCTTTTCACCAATGCTGTGTTGGTGTTCACTTCTCCCACTCTTATATCTGTACTTTCTGCTCTTGAAATCAACAATTTTGCAACTTTGTATGGACGTACTATCAAAGGTGATCCTTGCTTTAGGTATTTTTCTCAGATGGAAATGAGTTTGTCCCTTGTGATGTTTAATATGTTTGTTTAAAAGAAGGATCCTAAATATACACTTACAGCTTTTGTAACCCCAGTGGAGAGTCTGTATTTTACTCAGCTGCAGTGTAGTGTGAGTGCAGAACATTTACAAGATGTATAAATTCCATGTAATGGTCCTGAATGGCAGTTACATTTAAGTTTACCCTTCATTTATGCTGAAGACTTCTGCTGCCATATGAGAGATGAGTCTCATCTAAGTCACACTTTCCATGATTTATTCATAGGAGAGCATTCTGGTTTTGGGTTTGTTTTTTTTTTTTAAACTAAATCCAGCCATTTTTATTCAGACATTCCATCAAAAGCCCTTTTAGGTGGAAATACAGTTTACATTTAAATTCTGAGTTTTTCATGACCCCTGACAGGCCTAAAAAAAAAAAAATCATCTTTCCTTCATGGTCTAGGGAGTTCTGAAACAACTTGCCATGCTGTAAAATTGTACAAATCTGGAATATCCCTTTTTGTGCTTCTGTGGCTGGTGGCTCAACAAAGCCTCCTGAATCTGACTGTAACTGATGATGGGACAACTCTCCAGGCCTCTGAGGGTCTCACCCCTGCACAGATGTTTCCTTCTAGCCCAGCCTCCCTTTATGACAGCAATATTGCTGGAGTCCCTATGCACAAAGTGTCTGCATTTGAGAGGAGCAAGCAATGCCCCAACAAGCTGACTTCATATATGTATGTAATATATATATATATATATGTATATATATTTTTATATATTTATATATATATGTATATATATGTATATATATGTATATGTAATATATATGTAATATGCGTATTTGGAAAATGGCATTTTAGTGGCATCGTGGCTTTTCCATATTTGAAAACTGAATTTAAAGTTATTTTCCTCAGCAATCATGGTGATGCCATTCAAATCAAAGTAGAAGCAGTGAGCCACCTGACTTGGAGAATCTCATGATTCAAATGCAACTATGAATTGCTGAGGGAAATCTTGAGATAAAACATTTTTAGTAGCTTATAAATATCTGTTTAACAGAACTTGTCTTCCTTGTTCACCCACAGCCTTAAACTGTAGGCAAACATTACCAACCAGTCTTAACATCTCTGTGTTCAAACAGTTTTCCTGACTGCAAGTATTTCCTCAGATTAAATATACAGTTTTTTCTTTGCAGAAGGTTAGATTAGATTAATGGCCACAAAAGGCTGTTCTCTGTTGTTTGTCTTTGCAGAAATTTTGATAGTTTTCTTCAAGCAGAGCTGTCTTTCTTTGCACATGGCTGGAATGTCACAGCAGTGAGGGAGAGGATGCTCTGAAGTGATGAGGGATGAGCATCTGCAGCACCCCTGGCACGTGTGGGTGCATCCATCCAAGGCTGTGCTCCCACATTAACCATCCCCCTGCACCACAGCACTGCTCTCTCCACTGCACAGCACTTTTTCTCTAAGACACCCCCCGTGAATGGGCAAATTTCCTTCAGGAAAAACTCCTGCCAAGTTAGAGCACTGCAGTTTTCTGGCTTCCTCCTTTAAAGAGCCAGTGAGACACCTGAGAGTGGCTATATATATAAAATACCAGCTCCTTGGGGAGCCTCTTGTGCATTGTATATCAATATAGGATTAGCAGGATCTAGGTCTCCTATTAAAACTCCTAGAAGTAAACTCACACAAACACTAAATCAGATTTATTTACGTGCATCAAAAGTCTCTCTCACAATTCCTGTCAGTTATGTGAAGCTACATTTGGGATTAATTTGGCCTACTACAATTATTTTCACATCTGAACACATCATAAAATCTCTTTATAGAGATAAATTAAATAGGGAAAAGCAGAACAAAAATTATTTACTATAAATTATGAAATAAAACAAGATAGCAAAGTAATCTCAGCACAGATGAACCACTAAAATATAATTAGTGAGACTCTGCAAAAGACTGAATACACCTGAAATAGCTTTAACATGTCTTGAATAAGATATGATCTTGGCATAATTTTAAAATCCCTGTTCAGCTCAACCAAAGAGGAAAGGAAAGGAAAAAGAAAAGAGAGCACATCAGAAAGATTGATTTATATGGCCAGGAAGCTGATCAGATTACTGATGGGATAAAGAAGCTTCTGTTACAGGTTCCTGGTCTGAAGGCAGTCCAGCATCACAGACCCCTGAAGCACTACTCATATTTCAAATCAGATAACAGTGGGTGCATGGCCAGGTGGAAGGAAGGATTTGGAAGCCTGGGATTTACAAATATGATTGCTTAAGTTAGGCTGCCAAAACAATGACCTTATTTTCAAGCCATGAATCCTTGTTAGTCTTGCTGAAGGGGACTGCTACCACTTCTGTAAACTCACTAAAATGGGTTTATTTAAGTTACCTGCTTCCAAAAGCAGCACAGTAACCTCAAGTCCTACTGTCCTTTTCCAAAATGAAGTGAACTGCACCCTGGATTTTTTGTAGTTTGCACTACACAGCTACCTATGCTGTAATTTACTTTCAGTTAATTAAATGGCTGGAACTTCCTAAGAACACAGTTGGGAGCCTACACACTTAAAATGATGGAAACAAGGAGCAAGGAAGACTGATGCCAACATCTGCAAATTGTTTGTGTGCATCTCCATGTCACCTGCTTAAAGTCTTAATGATATCTTCAGCATGGCAATAACTTAAATATGCCCCTCCCACCAATTCGAACTTTATCAGAAGTTTATCAAAGCCACTTAGATTAAAAAAGCTCAACAGAAAAAATAAAGAGAGTCTTGCTCTACATCCTGAAGGTAAAGTTTGTATAAATTGGACCTGTCAGCAGAGGCTGATCTCACCTGTCAAAGTGGCACACAGGACACAGAAGACAAGCTCAGGACAGAGATGTATTGAATGTCATAGACCAGAACTGCAAATGAGGAGCCAGAGTGGCAGCAGAGAACAGCCAGAGCTGTGTAAGCCTCATGTGCCTCACACCACTAATTAAACAATCAGCCTCATTTGGTTACTGGCTGGTGCTCACATCAGCCCCTCAGTCTGGCCCCATTTAGGAAAAGGGATTGCAATCCAGTTTGGGATGGAGGTGGCACAGAGTGTGCACTGAGAACCCACAGCTAACAAATCCCCTAGCCAGACAAAGAAAGGCTCTCTTGCCACAGCCATGGCTTGAGAGGTGAGCCATGGGAATTCAGGAGCACATCTAGGCATGGAATTCTCTGTGGAGCAGCTGCCACACTCCTCCAGTGACAGACCTCACCTCACACACAGCCCCAGCTCTCTTCTGAAGTCAGCCTCAGCCAGTTCCACCTGCAGGAATCCTGTGCTGCAGGAATCCTGTGCTGCAGGAGCACTGCCAGCTTCCCCTCCTGCAGCCTGGCTCCAGGAACACTCACCATTTACCTCACAGCCTCCTGAGTGGTACAGAGCTGAGCATCACAGCTCACTGACACTCCTCCTAAAACACAGCACTGCTCCCCTCTGCACAGACAGGCTGGACTAGGAGGGAATCCTGGATAATCAATCCATAGTGCCAGGCTGACATGCTGCAAAAAGCCATGCTGCTGCAGGATGCCTTATGTCTGACTGCTGTCAAAAGGTGGCAGCTGAGAGGGGCAAAACAGGATCAAAATTGGTTTTCTTGGAAAAGGCCATTAGCAGCCATTAAGGAGACCCAGTTTCTGTATCCTTCTCACACCTGTAATCATATTGAGTGAGCTCTAAGGGCAAAACCAATTGTTAAATCATGACAGAACAGCACTATCATTACTTGGAGCTGAAATTAGTTATCCCAGAAAGGCTGTTTGGAGATGAATGTTTTCACAGTACTCTGCAAAGGTGAGGATTTCTGAGTTATACATTCTGATAAAAATACTCACCAGGTTCCTCCTGTGATTCAGCTTTGTTGTCAGATGGGTGTTCCCATAGGATTTGAGCAGCTGTACTCCAGGCTGTGGCCAGCTGACTGAGCAGCTGAAAATATCCAGACAGTTTGGGTTTTTTAGTTAACAGGAAGTAGATCTGTAAAATACTGAAGTGCACATTAGCTAACATATAAAAACCTGCTGTGTGCTTAAATCAAGGATGAAATTAGAAAACAAGGATAAGGAGTGTGATGGAAGAAATTGGTCTGACATGCAGAGCTCATTTTCTTTCCTGTTTGTTAACTGCCAGTGAGATTTCTGTTTACTAATTGCCATCAATCTGAAATTCAGTGGGAAATTTATGCTTGAGTGACAAATAATTGGGGTGGTTTTTTTGGCAGTCACTGATGACACTATTCACTATTGTTGCAGCTCTGTCTGGTTAAAAACACTGCTTTGGTTGGGTTTTTTTCCTCCAGTTCCCAAGAGAAAGAATAAAAAAGAAAAAAGGGAAAAAAGAACAGGTTTCCTTCCTCACCAATTCCAAAACAAGTTTGAGAAACAACATCATGTATAAATTCTCACTTCCTCATTCTGTACTTTATGTGTTCCAAGCTGGTTTTCAGGCAACCCATTGCTTTCATAGATTTTTTATGCTAAGATGCACTTTAAGAGTCTGATACAATTCCCACCAAAAAAAAAAAAAAAAAAAAAATTTCATTTGCTGGGTTAGCAATGTGGCTCACCTGCCCTGCAGAGGAAACACAGCAGAGAAGAGATGCTTTTGGCAGTGTGAATCAGGAGATGGTGAGCAGCTCTGCTCTCTGACCTGCTCATTGTTCCACCTGAGCAGGGGCTGAGGAGCTGGGCTGGAGCATTTGGCACCAGCTGTCACCAAGGGCAGCCCAGACACTGCTTTTACCAGGCAAGCTGGGGTACTTTTATTAGACCAAAGCTCTATCACAAGCACTAATTTAGCTGAAAGAGCAAGGACTCAGTCCTGCCAAGCTGAAACACAGCAAGGATGTCTCATGAGCTCGGCTCTGCTCTCCCCATTACAGGATGTTACAATGCATAAACCACACTGGGTGGGTTTTCCTGAGGACACCAAGTGTGCAACCTCTGGAGCAGGGAGAGACTAAAATAACTGCTCAGCACACAATGGCAGTGCTGCCATGTCCTGCTGCCAGCCAGAGGGGCACTGCAATTGCCATTTATCCTAAGGAAGGGAGCTCTAATCAATTAGAAATAACACAGTGGGTACATGCAACTGCCACAATAGAATTTTTCCAGGCAGCCTGGGTACCAACACTACTGAGTTTGTGATGCTTGGAGTGGGATTTCAGAATATGAATCCATCTAAAATTTCTCCCCTTTAGAGACCACAAAAATACATTTTTAATCACATCCTAACTAGAGAAGGGCTTGAAACACTCCTGAAGAACTGAAATCTCAGGAAGAAATCACTAAGCTGGGACTTACCGGACTGAGCAGCAGTTCATTATTTGTTATTCTCCATTATGAACCTTGACAAATCACTTGGCAAGACTGTACCTTATTTCATTTCTTGTGGTGGGCAAATAGGAACAGGGGATGAAAACTCCATGAACCAGACAATGCTGAGTTTTTTCCAGGGTAAGAAGAAGCCCATAAAATTAAATTCCTCTTTTTTTTTTTTTTTTAAATGCAAAACCACTTTACCATTCTTTTTTTCTTAAGCTGTGAGTCCTTTTGCCTTGAATTTGCAACAGGAAATGTGGAATTCTAGACTATTACACACAGTGTGACACAAGGGCAGTTGTGTTCTAACATAAGGGCACGATTCACTTGTGGGACTCTGTTAATTTTGTGAATTGCAGTGAGTCACCACATGTGGTTTAGCAAGAGTAACAGATTTCAGAGGCTGAATTACATCATCAGAGTCCAGCTGATCACCTTCCCTTTCCTACCAGCACTACCAGTGCCTCTGTTTTTCATTAATTTTTACAGTGTGGTGCTTATATCCAGTAAAGGAATTTCTCTGGGAGTTGGTTTTTACTTTTTCCTTGAAAGTAAGAAATGCAAATAAGCTTCAAACAAAACAAAACAAAACTAAACACAAAAAAGAAAGGGGAAATGCATTTCTAATTGATATGCAAAATGAAGTCTTACACACTACAACTATTACTGAAATATTTGCTCTTTCTGTGCAATAAATTGAGTACTAATGGGAAAAAAATTAAAAGGAAAGGCCCCATATTCTGCCATTTGTGGGATGTTTCCCTTTTAAAACAAGCTCTGCATTACACTGTGCACAATGCTTGAGAAATAGGAACAGTGAGGAAGATGCTACTGACAAACTCAACAGGGAAACTGTAACTCAGCAAAACATTGCATTTCACCTGTGGGCTGCAAAGCAAGGTGAAGAAACTGAATAACTAAGAGATGAACTGAGTAACTAACTGGAGAGCCTGGATCTCCCTTTACCTGCTCCCCCCAAGCACAGAGGCTCATACAAACACAGGGAGCACTAATTAATTAAACTAATTAAACTGGAGCTGGGCTGTGCTACATCCCACGGGATAACCACAACAGGCTGAATTAGTGATATTTGCAGCAGGTATAAACTTAGGAGAAGAAAAATAAACAAGTTTGACATAAAGATATTTTTGGTAGGCTTTTCTTCCTTCCTTTTTGTAAAGGGCTTTTATAAAAGTCTGATTGTGAAATCATTCCTCATATCTGTTCTCACTGCCTTGTAGTGTGCTTGGTATTATGAAATGCTGACAATATCCAGATAATTCAGAATTCACCCCACTGGGAGTACTGATTCAGTATTCATGTCAAGTAAATTTTACACTGATTTCTAATCTCTCTATTGCTGGGAGCAGAGTACAAATTCATAAATTTTAATTTTTATTTTACTTTAGTAAGTGTAATTACCTACATTTATAAATTAAAGCAGTGTAAGAGAAAGATGCTGGTTTGATCAAAATTCATAACCTGATCCTACTGGGCATTAATCTTATTTCATATTGATCCTAACCAAGAGAGAGATTACTTTTTTTTTTGCTTGACAGAGAAGTTGCCAGACCCATGGAAAGTTACAGCCCATATTAAACTCGAGTTATTTTTCAAACCAGACAAATATTAAGACCCCTATAACCTCAGAAAGCAATGAAATTTGTGGGGGAAAAAAAAAAAGTACCTTTTTTTCATGGCAATCATGAAAATTGCTGCAGGCTCAGTGAACTGAATTCCTCCCCAGGCTGACTATGGCATTACTAGAGTCTGCCTGTAAATCAAGAGTGTTTCTGGGCAGCAAGAACCTCTGGGGCCACTTTGCCCTCCCAGGAGCTCCTTGTTTGCTGCCTGGCACCTTGTCAGGAGCACACACCTCCTGCCTTAGCTGTGCCTCCTGTGGCTGCCAGCAGAGCACAGAGTGCCACAGAGCAAAGATTCCAGCAAAGACTGGCCATGGCAGCCTGGGAACAGAAACCCAGCTGTGGGATATCCATGTTTCCATGTTTGCTCAGGTGGAGCTCACCTGCCTCACACTCACACTCGGTGCAGGACCAGAGCAGCCCTGCCATGACTCTTGCTCCCTGTTTTTACCAAACTCATTGTTTGGACCTTGTGTGCTGCTGCTGCTTTATCAGTAAATGACAGTGCTCCATTTTCTAGGCTGCTTTTGCTCATGGTTTGGGTTACTTTTGCTACTTTCCCCTGTGTTAAGCAAAGGTTTTGCCCTAAGTCTGGAAGTGAAGTATCCAAACTCTAGAAGGCAGGAAGCACTAATGCCCCTGTACCCTCACTGCTCAAGGCCACACACACACTAATCTTCCCCAGCCACACTGTGACCTGTTGGGGAAGATGTTACAGGAAAGCCCAAATTACTGAATTACCATGAACACAACAGGGCAGCCTGCTGAAGGTAATCCACTCTTGTCAAAACAATGCTCTTGGCCAGAGAGCCACTCCAAAGTCACAAAAGACTGGCCAGCACCCAGAGATTAGATCTTAGAGTTTAGAATGTCACACACTGTGCTAATATAAGGATTCCTAGAGGTTGCATGTAAATGCTATAGAATTAGTATTTTGTATTAGATTGGATAATGGAAATCAGAATATTCATGATGGAAAAGGATTTATTGTATTACAAATGGGAAGTTGGCCTCTTTACTCTTCTTCTTCTCTTCTTCCTCTCTTTACTCTTTGCTCTTCTTTCCCTCTCCCACTTCTGCTCTCCTCTCCCTCTTCCATTACCCCAATACCCTTTTATCCCATTACTCTCTCTCCCTCCCCCTGCTCCTCTTCTTCTTCCTCTCTTTACCCTCTTTATTCTCTCTCTCTACCCTCCCTCTTCTCTCTTTCTCTCCCCCCTTTTATCTCTTTAATCTGCATGTGGCTGTGCCAGGCAGCTCCTTGTAGACTCTCTTATAATAAAATTCAAGCTTTTAGCATTTACAGAGGGTTTGAATCTTGTTCCACGTCCACCCTGACACAAAGAATCCAGGAGTGACCCTCAGCAGCAGAACTGCACAGCGAGGGACAGACTGGGTTACCTGACACACAGCTTCCATCAAACACCCCCAAGCACATCCCTGCCTCTGTTCCTTCATCCCCTCCTTCATCCTGCTGTCACTGACAACAAAAATCATCCTTCAGACTGTACTGGCTCAGGGCACCACTGTAGGAATTCTGATGTTGCAAGTTATTTCTCAATTTTATTATAGATTCAGTTCGTGATTTTGCATAAAACTTTTACATCCAGATTCACTGTAATAATTAGGCAGCGAAAATTAGTGACATACCAAAATTATTCTGGGGCTTTAACTGCCTTGTGCCTCACTCTGACATCTGTATCTTTGCTTAAAGACTCCTGCAGAGAGATGCAGCCCATGCACTCAGATTGCACATTTCCAACACCTTGGGCATCTTTGCATTATCTCCTTGATCCTCTGTAAAAGTTAGAGCAACCATTAGTAATTTTCAATATTCATAATGGGTTTAATATGATAATGGCATGCCCTAATCAAATAAACTCCACACAGGGGGAATCTTCCAAAGGCTGAGAAGCCAGAATGGGATTTATTTTGTTCTGATGGATTAAAAAAAAAACGGTCCCAGCAAAAGAGATAATGAAACCTCTGTCTGCAGAGGGATTAAATTAACTTAATGGACACGCAAACTAAATATGCAGAGATACAATCCTTTCTGAAATGTGGAAAACTGATGATCTTGGAAACTCTCCTATCACTGGGAGCACATAACAACCAGCTGAATTGTTGTGGCGCAGAGTGCAGCTGCAGACTCCTTTATGAGGTTTTATTTTGCCTAAAAACTGAGTCCAGGAGATTATTATCAGCTCAGAACTAAGGCAGTGGAAGACAATAAACATCCTGAGTTTACTTTTTATGGTTTATGCTTTGGCTCTTAATGCTGTAATGTCAGAAATTAGATTAAAGTAGGTGCTGGACAGAAGAGGAAAATGGGTTAAGTATTTAGATAGGCTAAGGGAACAGTGCAGCATCTCATTTAGCAAGAAGTGAATTACCACAGTCATTAATAATGTATGCCTAAGCATTAACATAATGCTCTGTTATTTACTTGCTCCACTCATTGTGAAAATTACTTTAGAAGTCACCCCTGATTCTCTTCGCTTGTGCAAGCACACATTGTGCTTTGTCATGACTCACATCCTTTCCTCCAAAATCTTTGAATATTTTGTTTTGTAAAACAAGAAACTTGCCACATTTGTGTAAATAAACTTTTGTTTTGCATATTAGCATGTTTACTCAAAAAGAAACGAAGCAAGGCTGAAAGAAATGTGAGAAAGAGAAAGAAATTTACAGGAACACATTTTCAAAGATCTTGAGAAATCAGGAATTATTTGTTGGTATCTTTATATCCTAAAAAACCCCAAACCACCTAAACACTTTAGACTCACCTCTGTATAATACCATCAAGGATTATAATTTCTTAGGAAAGAAATAAGATTGGTAATCCACATACCTAAGGCCAGAGATGATGAATCTTCTGCCAAGGTATTTTTGGGCCAATTGAGGAAGAAGCTGAATGCAAGGTCACTCTGAAAGAGAACACAAATACTGTGGGTGATACATAATGTTGTTCTCTGCTCCTTGTATCACTCCCCCCAAGAAGCTTGCAGGTAATTTTTAATGCATGTATTAGAGCTAGCAATAAAAGGGAGTGTTCCCCCTCTGCTGTTATGGGGTATGAGCTGGGGTGGTTTATTGGGAGCACAGTTTGCTGAGCCTGCTGGTTCTTCTGTTTAGGGCAAGTGGGCTTCAGGAATGTGCCTTGCTCCCCCTCCTTATTGCCAGAATCTTGCTGGAATCTTGCTTTTCCTGGTGTGCACTGCAGCTGGAGTTTTCCATAAAGGGAGACACATCTATGCTCCTGATGCTCATATTGGAAAGGCTGCTGGAGGGGCTCAGGGTCTCAGCATCATTCCCCTGCGTGGGTTTTAGTGGTTTTTGTTCTAAAACAAGAAGTTGCCTTCTAAAGCTGTCTTTAGCACTGACTCAGGGATGCTGCCTTGGTGCCTACCTGGCCCCCTTCTGTCAGCTCCCTCCAGACAGCAGAAAGCTGTGGGCAGAGATCTGTGCTCTTGCTCCATCTCCAGCAGCTCAGGCTTGCACTGGCAGCTGCAGGTGCTTTGTCAGAGCAGGCAGGAGACTGTGCTGAGAGCTGTGCAGGCAGCAGGAGCTGCCCTTGGCTGAGCTCTGTGTGCCTCCCTGGGGCTCAGACACTGTGCAAACCCCCTCCCATGGCAGCTCAATGGACACTCAGGCTGAAAAGCTCCATCCTCTGCTAAATCCTAAACCAGAAACCCACAGGGAGTGAAAGGCACCATCATATTTCACCATCCTGCTCAAAAGGGTAATCCACCTTATGTACTGCTATAACTTTTATTTTTATGTACTGACCTGTGCTGCTCCAGTGAACATATATAACAGGTAGTTACAGTCAGCTGGAGAGAATTAAAACAATAAACCAAATCCCCAGATTTCAGTATTTTGCAAGGTAATAAAAACGTGAATTCTTAAATGGACTCTTATGACTCTGAATCAAAGCTGGACAGTAATTGCATTTTATTAGCTTCTCATAAAGCCATATTTCAGGATGGCCATTCTTTAGGATGGTTAGAATTGTTACATTCATGCTGATGTTACATGGACTGACACTGTAATGAATGGGTAGGACAAGAGACTTTTCAGATTCCAGCATTAAAATGTCACCATTGTTTTTTTCCAGTCAGTGGAAAATAACATGTCTTTTATCAGCAAGATGTACTTCATGTAGTATTTGTCTTGTTTCAGTCTGACAAGATGTAGCAGAATTTGTGCAAGGAAAAAAGAAAAGGAACAGGGTAGTGACAAAAGCAGCTAGTGAGGAGTTAACATGTGGTTTCAGCAGACAGAGGAACAGATGTCTATGTTCAGTGGAGAGATAAGATTTAGAAATCTGGATTTATTTTAACAGTTGCCTTTCATTTTTCACTCTACTGTTTGGAGTTTTTCCTCCTACACTGATATTTATTTTAAAGAAAAATCAGTGGAAAAAAAAACCAGGAAAAAACAAGAAGAAAGAAAAACCAGCATAACTGTTTTCCTTGAATTGAATGACAGATCCTTAAGTTACTAGCAGTGGACTGCCAATACACCTGTCTGTACTGAGCATGAGCAATTATTCTCTCATCTGATGAGGACAGCTTGGAGGGGAAAGCCCATACACCTGCCACAGCAGAGCATTCCCCAGAGAACCTTCACTTGCTCTTTCAGCACAAGTCCCAAGTGTAGGAAATCTCCAGGGTTGAGAATATATTTTTGGCAGCCCAGCCCTTATTTGACAGCATGAAAATAAGCAGAGAAACTTAAGTGGCCCTATGAGTTCAAAGATCTTGAGAGAAGTAGGCAGGAGGTGGAAATAAAGATACACAAACTGACTTGAAAGAGAAATAAAAAATTCCACACTGAGCAGCACTGCATGCTTTCTGCTTCCTCTCCACCTCCTCTTTCTGCAATAAATGGAAATGCAGGAGATAAGAGGTTTGTAAATAGGAGGTGCAAAGATTGTTTGAGGCAATAATTCCAAAATCTTATTCCAAAGGAGAGAAGGCTGGGAAAAAAAAAAAAAAAAAAAAAAAAAAAAAAAAAAAAAAAACGACATTTGGCTAAAGTGGAATAAAGCAGAACTTGAGAAGAGGCATGAAGAGGACAGGCTGGAGCCTGCTAGTGCCCCAGCTGATGGCAAAGCTGTCCTGGCCTGTGGGCCACACACTCAGCAGGTTCTAAAGCCTGAGGGGAAGCAGGGAGGCTGATGCTGGCAGGAGGAATGACAGAACCACACTGAACTTTCAAGTGATTCCTAAATCTGTGAGACCCCCATCAGCTGGACCCCAGTTAATGTGACTGAAGCACAGAATAAAGCCTGTACACCCAAGGACAAAATAAATAGAATTTAATTTTGCTAAACAGAAACAGGCCTATCAGAGCTCTGAACACATGTATGAGCTGCTTTAAGGTGGAGAGAGTCCATTTCTAACCAGCAGCTTTTGTCACACTCCCAGGGAATCTCAGAGAGCCCGTGGTGGCCCTGGCAGGGAGGAAGGCTCTGAGGATGACCACAAGCACTCACCCTTCTCCCCCCTGGATTCTCACCTTAAATCAACAAGTGGGAACTCCCTAAAATACTGCACTTAGAAAACCCTCCTATGATTTGTCCAACCATTCTTACCTAACAAGACAGAAATCTCCAGCAGGTCATTCTGAGGTTTGTGCAGGTCACTGAGCACATGAGCCCAGACAGGAGCAGACTGGTGTGTGTGCTCAGCCTGGCTGCAACTCACACACCTTTTTTCAGCCATTTAACCCAGAAGGGACAAATCCCACCTTTACCTGCACTAGGACACAACTCAAATGAAATATTTTAGTGGCACAGCCCTGCACTAGTGCAGCATGGTAGGATCTGTCTGCTGCTCTCCATCAGAGACTAACTAGAAAAGCATCTGCAGTTTGTGAAACACAGCCAGATCTCAAGCCAGATTTAATTTAGATGGAAAGAAGAGCAGCCTCCCCTCTGCTTTCAGCTTTCTTTTCAGCTGTGCTGGAGTGGATTTGGGGTCAGAGAACACCCGTGCTCCTGCTACACTTTAACAGGATGGAGAATCAGCAGGAAAGAAGGAAACAGAAAAAGCTGACCTTGGTGCAGCTGTGAGAACTTCAGGGAAGGACAGTGGAACAGGGAGCCCTTTGAACCCTCCCCATTTTGGCTGTGCTGGATGCTTTGCCCCAGAACTCAGCAGGGGTGGGAGTTCAAGGGACCCCCACACCCTGGGAGCATGGAGGAGCTTTTTCCTCATCCCAAGGAGTACCAGCAAATAAAAGGGAAATTAAATACGGGCAGCTCTTACCAGATTGATTACTTTTACAGTGTAAAACATTAGTCACCCTAGAACAATGCTGTGGTCCTGGTTTTTACTGTGTGCTTGAAAATGAGTGAGCATAATTTACAATCATTTCCATTTACATCCTCTTTAAAGTCCTTTTATAAAGCCTATAAGTCACTATAAAGCTGTTTATAGAACCTACCCACAGCTGAAACAGCATCACTCTTTGCTTACCTGCCTGCACAAGGTTTATCTTCACCTCCAAAGTCCTCAGTTAATTTGGATACTTAGAAAATCTTTATAGACCCAAACTACAAAGACTTTTGAGGGTTTTTAAATTTGTTTGTGGTTTTTTCTTTTGTTTGGTTTTTTTTTGGTTGGTTTTTTTTTGTTTTTTTTTTTTTTTTTTTTTTTCTTTACTGAATAACCTGCATTTACAATTGTGTTTGACACTGGGGCCAAACCCAAACTTAGTTAATGGAGCCTTATCCTGCTTTTGTGTCCCTCCTAGATGCACAGCCCCCCTAGAATACAGCCATAAAATGATGGGCAGCCCTCATTTGTAAGATGAGATTTGGGCTGCAGTCTCCATCCAGCCCACACTCAGCTGGAGCTGAGTGAAACAGAGAAGAATATAACAATGGTCAGCAGCAGCAGCTGTCTTTTGCCACAGACTTGCTTTTTTGAGACCATAAACATTTTTTCTCTTCCATGTTATCAAATTTCTCTACAATGTTTCTTGGTGCTTCACCTCTTATTGGTGACATCACTTGGTTGTTTTGCCATTTAATGGAGCAAAACTCAAATCACTCATTCTGATGATTGTTGAGAATTCTGCTCTGCAGATGTAAAACCTCAGGTATTTCAGTGTATGCAGATGGTGAGTCAGTCAGCAGTGGTGCAGCTGGCCCAAAACTAAATAAAAACTCTTTTGCTGTGATCAGAAATGTTTTTCATCCTGTCCTAATTGACTCAGTTTAAGGAAGGTGCATCAACCTGTGCATGTTAGTGATGGATGTAATGAATGCAGCTTGTTCATGAGCACAGTCTGGTGAAGCAGTTATTTATAACAGTGCTAACCTGAATTTAAGAAAGGGCTCATATTTAGGCAATTCTTCAATAAAATAAACCCAGTGAGGCTTAAAAAAATGCCTTGAATAGGGAAGGACATGGGCATATTTGAGCATTTAAACCAGTCCAAGAACAAATATTTCCATCAACTGATGTTTCTGCATTTACTGGATGGATCTGGCATAAAATTCAGAGATAGAGGAAGAAAAGGTTTGTGTTCATTAAAGAAGGGTTTGAAGAAACATTTAATTCCACCTGAGCTCCAGAGCAAATAAGAAGGCAGCTGTTTCCCACCTTCCTCCTTCCTTCCAACCATTTAGCAGAAAAGGTCAGTGGCATTCTGACCTACTCTCAATTGTAATAAAATTTTCATAATCAGAACTTAGTCTGGACTAAAAAGCTTGCACTTAAGGCATGACTGAGGAAGGAATTTGGATGTAATCTGATTCTTTCTTCATTTCTAGGATTTATAATTGCTTGACTGATAGAACCAAGCATGAATTTAGTCCTGTGTAGACTGGACTAAACTCTAAATGGTGCCTAGTCATTTAGGATAATGTGTTTACAGTGATTACAAGTGTTACAAGGGTATTTTATAATGCAATAAAAGCTCTTCTCCCTATCTCAGGCAATACTCCAGCCTATTCTACAGCTTAAATACATTACAGCTACAATTTAGCATAAAGAAATTACTGTAGCAAGTAAAAGGAATCATTTTCTGCAGGCAACTGATCTTCCTAGGTTTCTTCACAAATTTAAGAATTAATTATTTACTCCTACATAGTTTTACTATTTCATAGGAATGATGGTTTGATAATGCTTGAGAACTGACAACTCACTAAATAGTTTCAGCCAGGCTGCTTAACATTTTGAGAAAAGGACAAATTTGAGTGCAAAGTTGTCATAGGTATGAAAAGGGACAAAATAATTGCATTAACTTTATCAAGAAAGCCTCTTAGCTTGGCTTTATGCTCAGACTAAAGCCAAGATGACACCACAATATTTTTAAAATCATACCAGAGTGAAAAGAACAAAAGAAGAGAATACAAAGGAAATTACCCACCAACTGGTCTCCTTGTTCTAAGTGGGTCAGAACACTTCAGTATTTCCTAAATTTCTCCCACCTCCCAGCAGGAGAAGCATGTTGAAGTAAAAAAAATGATTCAAAGTGCATGGAGTATCAATAACTTTAAAAGTTATCATCCAGAATTGCAGGTTAGCTGCATGAGGGCAAGCAAGATGATTTCCCAGATGCAGCAGCACTTTAGGGATGGAGACAATCTGCTCCCTGCTCTGTTTGTCATGCCTTGCCCTCCAGTGGCAGCACAGCCCTCACAGGCACAAAATTGCTTTCTTCTCCCCATGGTTCAGCCCTCCAGGCTGGAAAATTGTCCCCTGGGCTCCTTAGAGCCACAGCAGTGGCTGTCCCCAAGCAGAACAAGCCCCAAATACCCCAGTGATGGTTTTGTGCCAGTGCTGGAGGATGTCCCCACTGCAGGCTGTGAGCCCCAGGCCCAAGAAGGAGGGGAAGGACATGGGAAGCACAGCAGAGCTTCTGTGCATGGCTGGGGGATGTTTCATGGCTATCCAGGGCTCTCAGCAGTCCAGCTCTTCAGCTGCAGATCAGGCTTTGCACAGCAGTGCTTGGCCCAAACTGAAAACCTTGCACCTCCCAGCAGAAGACACTGAGCTCCATTTCTGGGTCATGGGCTCAGCCCTGACCCAAAGGTGCTCATGGAAAATAAACACTTAACATGGAAAATAAACCCATGGCCCTGACTTGAGGCTCAAAAAGAATCACAGAGATTGGAGATCTCCCAGCCCAGGGTCACCTGCAGCAGGGGGCACAGGGACGTGGCCAGGTGAGCTGGGAATGTCTCCAGGGAAGGAGGAGACTCCATCACCTCCCTGGGCTGCTCAGTGCAAAAAATCCCTTCCCACCTGTCACAAGTGTTAGTCATTGGGTCAAAAGTATAAATAATAGAGATGCTAGCTTTTAATTAGACTGTTTGCCTTTCAAAAACCTTGTAACAAGCAAAATACAGCTCCATTCTCTTGCTTTTAGCTTGTCAGCTAGAAGTACTAAAATCTCTCTATACTATAAATAAGAATTAATAAACAGCCAAGTCCAAACACATAAATCCATCTCTCAAGCTTCAATTCTATTTTTAACTAAAAACAAGCAAACAAAAAAACAACAAAACAAAACCACCACTAGTAGGTAGTACCACTAATGCTCACATTGAGTATTTCTTGTGTTTTACTTGCACAACAATCTACCCAACCTTCAGCAGATTACTTGGCAGTGCCAGTCAAAGGAGCCAAGCACCCAAGTCAGCTGTTCATACCAAATTACCTGTAACTCAGTGAGACAAAAAGATTTTTATCCTCTTTGGGAATCTCAGTTTCAAATCAGGGCTCAGAATTTGTATTCATATTCATAAGAAAACTCCTGTTTGTTTTGCATATGGACAATTTCCTCTTTAATCTCCATTACAAAGTCACAGCTGGGAAAGTTATCTAGTTAGGCAGCAAACTTTTTTTTTTTTTTTTTTTTCCTGCTGCAAGACATTTGAGATTTTGGAGAACAAACACCCTGTCCTGGCCTGTTGTGGCTGTCCTGCTGTGAGAACAAAGCAGCCCCAGTTTGTGCTGTGCCCTGGGACGTGGCAGGGCTCACCTGGCTGTGCTGAGGATGTGCCACAGGGACACAGCAGGGTCAGCCACCGGCACTGCAGCCCTCTGGGGCTCTGATATCAAACACCATTCCTCCCTGGCTGGCAGCTTCCCTGACAAAGGCAGCTCAGGGAGGATGCTCCTGTCCCTCAGCCCTGGGTCACTGCCAGTAATTGACTGTTCAGCTCCTGAAGTGATGCAGCATCATGATTTAACATCTCCCCAGGCTGCCTCTGCTGCTCTCAGCCCTGCCTTTTATTCTGCTGAGGTGCTGGCACAGAAAATGAAAAGTCAATGTTTGTTTCCATTTTGGCTTTCCATTTTTAAACAGGAGGGAAACCTCAAACCTCAGAAAGCAATAATGAATAAAAACTGAGAAAATGCCAATTTTAATGGACACAATGCAGCATTCTGATATTATTGAAACATTCTGGGTTAGGTTTTGTGTTTGCAAAACTTTCTTCTACCTGTTAAATACATTTTGAAAAGGGTATTTCTGGGCTGAAAGAATGGAACTTTTCATTTAACAACTGTCAAAACCAGACTTTTCAATATTTCAAAGCCTACTGCTTTTTTTAGACATTACATTCCTTAGAACCTACTCCTTACTGTCAAAAATTCAGTGAATCACTACTTTTCAATGGCAGCAAAGGAAGGAAAGCTTTTTTTCCTGAAAAATGCCCTGCCAGGTCTAATAAACTATTTCTCAGTCATACTTGTCTTTGTCTTAAGTTTTGATGAATGCTGCAATGGCTCCATCCCAAAATGCTTCTTTAGAAGATGTGTCACTTATGTTTTTTGTTTGGGTTTTTTTTTCTGTTTTTTTTTTTCAAAACAGGCAATGGAAAATGTCCTGAATCTTTTTGGTAAATGCTACTAGAAATCATGTGCAAATAAAAGAAATGCTGGAAATGCTCACATTAGCCAGTTTCCTGGAGCCACTTCATAGCTGCTTCAGGTAGAGGGTCAAATCCTTCACTCCTGTGTGTTCAATACCTGTATAGGTAAATGCCATGAGTGGGGAAACCTGCAAAAGAAGAATATTGGTAAGCAGAATTCTTGAATTGTATTTGCTGAAAATATTTCCATCTCTGCTTGACAGAGGAAAGCCAAGGCTCCCTAAGAGGTTCTGCAGGTAAGGGAAGGGATGCTCACAGGGTAAGCTCACAGGTCACATTACATGGCTCACTTTCTTCTAATAATTCCTGGTAAATTCTCTCATACTGAAGCACTTCTGCTCTCCAAATAATTAATTTTATAAGTAAGTAAATAAATAAACAAATCCTAAAAGACACTTATTTGCATTTTATAGTCTCTAAACAACTGGCCCTTTATGATCCCAAGGAAAAAATTGCCTTTTTGCAAAACAGATCTCTGATCTCAGCCCAGAGCTGACATACCCTTACCACAGAACATTGAGCACCACAGCCTTACAGCAAGTGGGACATTTGGTGAATATATCATTGCTTGCATTTTTGCCTCAGCTATTTAGAGTGTAGATGAGGTTTTCAGAGTAGGTCTTGATCCCATATCTAATTCCAGGTACTAGCATAATAAAAATAATATATGAAAACAAACGATCATCACACGAACAAAATCAATCCCAACAAAAGCAATAACAATACAAACAGCAGAAGTAATGTTCTTGCTGAATTTTTATTAAGATGAATTTAATTTTGGGTTAGTAAATAAATTACTCATGCATAGAATGGCCTTACGTCAATTTTCAAATACTTTGGTGGTTGAAAATGTCAAAACCTCCCATTTTTTTACTTGAATCATCTTTGCATTTTAGAGAGAATGCATATTAGATCATTCAAAAGGTTAGAGTTTTAACAACACACATAATCAATTTCTATTAACCTTGCCCTGACAAAGGGTATTCATCTCCTAGGCTGAAGGAGCATTAGAAAAGTTATCTGTGCTAAATTGCCCATAATGGGTTTTGTGATATGGGTTGCTAATAGCAGGATTCCTAATTAACATTATGCTTTATGTCCTCTAATGTGTGAGACACAGAAAAGGCAGAAGTTTGGATCTGGTTGTATTTAATGTCCCACCACCACCACAGTAAATACTCAAGTCTTGTGTACAAACCTTTTTTTTTTTTATTATTTTTTGGTTTTTCTGCTATGAGCTTTTTTCCCCACTGGATCCCAGCAGGTGTCTGCAGGGTACAGAGAAAGGGTCTGTGCAGTGTGTGATACACTGGCCAGCTTTTAGGAAGGCAGCTGCAAAGTCCTGTGGGGGAAAGCTCAGCTCAGATGGAGTTTGTGATTAAAGCAGCAGGGGAGATCAGCTCTGCTCAGGTCTGGGAGCTCCTGCCCATGGCTCTGCAGCACCAGGGCTTGCCAGGGGCTCTCAGTGGGTGGGAAGAGGGGACTGTGCCCTCCCAGAATCACAACTGCTGTCAGAAAAGGGGAACTTCCCAACCTGAGGCTCTGCATCTGCTTGAAATGGGTCAGGAAAACATCAGCTTGCACTGTGTGTGAGTGTCCCACACAGCACAGGCAATTCCTGCCTGCCTGCACTTTGCTCTGGGTATAACTGATGGCACCTGCATGCTTGGTTGGGTGAAAAGGCTTTTGGCACTTTACAAAACAGCAATGAAACACAATTAATGCCCTCTCAGAAACCAAATTGGAAAGTTGGTGCTGGAGTGCAAGGGCTTGCTTAGGGCAGCTGTGTTTCTAACTTTTAAATATGAGCTGAATGAACACATGTTAATAGCAAAATTTCAGATTCTGAGAACTCTGAGCTTTTGCCATTTGTTTCTTGCAATATACTATGTATTTAGCACTTGTATGAAGCACTCTCATATTTCATTGTTTTCTCCTAATGAGACATGAATATGTACAATTTCATGGAATCATTACAAAGCAGAAACCAAATCCTTTCTGTTAGCAGTTCCAATTATTCTAGCAATATTAAACATTTAAATTCTTTAATCAGACCTTTTCAAACTGATTTTGTGATTACATTGTAGGACAAGGCTTTTTCCTTCCTTTGAAGCACCTGGCATCAGCCAGAGTTGGAGCTTTGTAGCACACAGGCAGACTAATGGTCTGATACAGCATGGCAGTTTCAGTAATAACTTCCTATAAAGAAATAATTAGGTTTTTATTATGAGAATAAAATCTGGGATACATGAAAAACCTCAAATTAATGAAGTTCTGTTAGAACACAACTCAAAATTTTAACGTTAAAAAAAGTGCCTATCAAAAAACATCATAAAATGAATTGTTTTAGCACAATCTTAGGGAGAGATCCTACAGTGGCAGGATACTGCTGGGACTGAATTATGGCAATAAAGCATAGAGCTCCTAGAGACAGCCTCAGTAAATGCAGATTAACCCTCTGTGAGTTCTGTGAAAATGTTGCAAAGGGTTTTATTAGAGGTAGATTTATCTGAAAAATGACTAGTGCTATTTTTGAAATTCACTACAGGGTTTCTGAGGTTTATGTGCTTCTGAAGAGAAATGTATTTTCTTTCAAAGGGCTCTGCTCACCACAGGAAAAATTCATAAACAGGTACTTGTTAAATATTTTATTTTACAACCTAATGGTTAGCCTGCAAGTATCTCCAAATCAAAACCACGATTCAAGCAATTTCAGCATTTGTTTAGTGAAATTTCTATTCTCACCAGCTGCTGCAAACCAGCCCATGTGAGAAACCATAATGAATCAAATTGGAGTCAATAAAATGCCCTCAGGCAGGAGCCAGATTCTCTAGAATTAACCAACCTTAAGCCATTTTTTCAGAATGCTTCTCATGAGCTCGAGGGAATATCAGATTGGATCTGAAATTCATGGACTTTAAGTTCAAACCATGTTGTTTGTGTCATTTACTGCATGTCAAATCCAAAGACCTTTCTCTTTTTCAAGTGTATCCCTTGAATCTCAGCTTGGTCCAAGTAAGCTGCCTGTATTTTAGGCCAGCTTTATGTTTTTTGTAGATTGAGTTTGAAGAAGGGCTTGTACCAGGACTAAGAGAAGACTGCTTTGTACTCACTGGTGTGTGCAGTATAATGTATATGATATTTGTGGAAAAAATAACTCCATTTTTATTTCTAAAGCCATGGGCAGCTGTTACATAAGGCAAAGCTGGTTTATATAAGACAGAAATAAACTCACTACCCCAGGAAACTGTAAAGAAATAACATTCAGAAAATGAAAAGCAGGAATGGACATGCACAAGGATAGAAAGAATATTCAGAATTGTTGCAACTAATGACAGCAGATTTTTTCAAAAGATATTAAACAGAATGATGTGAGGTGCAGAGTGCTGGGCCTGGGGGCAGGGCAGTACATAAGATTATTGTCTCTTTCTCTGCTGGGGTATGTGATGTGCTTAGTGTTGTCAAAATGTTCATCATGGTGAGATGATTTCTGAGATTTCAGAGATTTCTGTTCTGACCCACTGTGAGCATTCCTACATTGCTTTAACATATGGACTTGCCATAAGTTTTGATAAATATTATGAAGAAAATAAAACCTATTGAAGGTGCCTTTAATGAAGTCAACACCACTTACCCTTTAATTTCAGGAATAGATTTTCAGGCCCAAGCTGTTCCCCTTTTCTCCTTCCATTAAAAAAAGAACAGTAAAATACAAAACTTAGGCTGCCACAATGGTCTGTGATTCAGTTTCTTCTGGGGCTAAAGAGAAGGCTTGATAGAATATGTCACTATGCCTTTGTGTTTCTAAAAATAGAACTGCTGGGAATATTCCCACAGGTTTATCTGAGCACAGAAGAGAGAACCAGTTAATAGCAGAATAACATTCATAATATTAGTGAATAATATATATAGTGAATAAAGCTGCCTTACTCTGGGAGGGCATGAGGTGGGCATTGCTCCTGGAGCTGGCTGTGAGGTTTGGAGAACTGGCCACAGGATTTTTCCAGGCAGGTGATCACATTGCAGGTTTGCAGCACCTGGATGAGATATCCCTGTGTTGGGGGAAAAGGAGAGGCAGAGCAGGGAAATGATCAGAGAGGCATATTGGAAAAAAAATATATATACAAGAGAATTGATAGGGTGATTTTAACAAAGAAACACCTTCCTTTAATGTAGTGCCAAGTGCCAGAGAATTGAGTTTGTAATTCATAGTGTTTGCTGCATGGAAAGAGAAACCTGCCTGGGTAGCACACAACTCAAACTCTGAAAGATCACTGCAGTGTGTGAAAACGAATAGTACACCATTAAAGCATCATATAACAGCCTCCAATTTCTATTAGGCTTCCTAATTTTGTGCCATGCTTTCCTTCTGGATGCTTTAATTAGCTCTTGATTTATTTCTCACTATAGGGAATGAACTGCTCTCCTTAATGGCTCCCTGCAAATATCAGTCTGCCTGGTGGTTTTGCTCCCTGGTAGCTCACTGCTTATGGCACCACTATTCATCCCACGGTGCTTTAATGTGGCACAGGCACATCCTCTGCAGAGGAGGAGGGAGGGTGTGCAAGTTCTGGGAAGAGTCACTGGAGATCCAGGAAAATGAGGGCGAGCACAGAGCACAGTGCACACGAGCCTGGCTTTCTGCTGAACCCCACAGTGAACCCCACAGTGAATCCCACAGTGAATCCCACAGTGAATCCCACAGTGAACCCCACAGTGAACCCCACAGTGAACCCCACAGTGAACCCCACAGTGAATCCCACAAGGAATCCAACAAGGAATCCCACAGTGAATCCCACAGTGAATCCCACAGTGAATCCCACAAGGAATCCCACAGTGAATCCCACATTGAATCCCACAGTGAATCCCACAGTGAATCCCACAGTGAATCCCACAGTGAATCCCACAAGGATCCCACAAGGAATCCCACAGTGAACCCCACAAGGAATCCCACAGCGAATCCCACAAGGAATCCCACAGTGAATCCCACAGTGAATCCCACAGTGAATCCCACAGTGAATCCCACAAGGAATCCCACAATGAACCCCACAGTGAATCCCACAAGGAATCCCACAGTGAATCACCCCACAGTGAATCCCACAAGGAATCCCACAAGGAATCCCACAGTGAATCCCACAGTGAATCCCACAAGGAATCCCACAGTGAATCCCACAATGGATCCCACAGTGAATCCCACAAGGAATCCCACAAGGAATCCCACAAGGAATCCCACAAGGAATCCCACAGTGAATCCCACAAGGAATCCCACAAGGAATCCCACAGTGAATCCCACAAGGAATCCCACAAGGAATCCCACAAGGAATCCCACAGTGAATCCCACAAGGAATCCCACAAGGAATCCCACAGTGAATCCCACAAGGAATCCCACAGTGAATCCCACAAGGAATCCCACAGTGAATCCCACAATGGATCCCACAATGAATCCCACAATGGATCCCACAATGAATCCCACAGTGAACCCCACAGTGAATCCCACAGTGAATCCCACAATGAATCCCACAGTGAATCCCACAGTGAATCCCACAGTGAATCCCACAATGAACCCCACAATGAACCCCACAGTGAATCCCACAGTGAACCCCACAGTGAATCCAAACTTCCTTTATTTTCCCGAAGGATGAACAAACAGAAGAGATGCTATTTATGCTGGGGTTTTCCACTCCTCAACCCCTCTTTTTACGGACACAAGCCCAGAAAACCCCAAATTGCACAGCCTGCCTCACACACTCAGCACACCAGCCCTGAGCCCCGCTGCTCCAAGGACTGCTCCTGCCACAGCCTCCTCAAGGCTTGTCCTGGAGCAGCTCCTCCTCTTTTCCAGGCATCAGGGGACCAGCAGAACATTCCGTGTGTGTTGAGAGGAGTCCCAGGGCTGAACAGCACGTGTTCATTTAGCTGGGCAGGAGAGAAGGCACTGGGTTTGATTATATTTATTTTTGGTTGCACTAACCTCACATGGGCTTGCACGTGTTTGCACAGGGCTCTTGGATTTAATTTGTGATTTAGCTGAGCATGATGTGTTGTTCTTAAAAGCTCTATTCCCGTGGAACTGCTTGAGATGAATTTTAAAAAAAGAGAGAAAATGTCTCCTGGAATCTCCCTCCATCTCATCCCTGTGCAAGGGGAGCAGGAACACTGTTTTGATTTCCTAGAGTTTTGAGATCTTTCATCAGAAAAGACACAAAAAAACCCCGAAAAACATAGAACATAGATAAAGATGTAGATATGTACTCAAATGTGAAAGTGAACTCAAGTAGAGAAATAACACCACAAGATAATCACAGGCTTTTGAAGAGTGAGATGCAGTCCTCATTAGAAAACACTTGCTCCCTTGAATCCCTGCTAATTGAATTTTTAAGACCTATTAACTTCTGATGGTAATTTTTTTGTTTCCCTGCTTATTCCCACAGCTCTCTGAAGATAGCCTGTATCTGTTCTGATGTTACAGAACAACAACCCATTAGTCTCAAATTGCATGACAGCAAACTCTCCACCAAACAGTCAGGGGTTGGCTGTGTTTTCTTTTTTTTCCCTCACAATTTTGGATTATATCTAACTAGGTTAAAAGGGCTGAAAACACCCTTAACCACCTTCATCATGCCTTGTTCAAAGCTGAGCAAATGCTCCACCTGTCATTTCAAATTAGATTTTTATTCATGGGTTTCTGTGAGTGGGTTGGAATGCTCAGTGCAATCATCTGAAATCAACTCCATTCATCCCATTAATTTCCATGATCTCAGATGCTCTGGCTAAAGTCTGTAGCTTCACAGATGGAACCAAACCAGAAATAATAAGGAATATCCTACCTACAGGCTCACCCCCTGAAATTCAGATTTTATTCAAAATAGTGTGTGAATTTATCAAACACTAATTAGCCACAGTAAACTGAGGAAAGATGTTTATGTTCCTCTTAATGTAATACAAGGAAAGATACCTCAGAATTGATTTGGTTCATTATCTTAATTATTAACTACATTCTTCAGAAACAGATACAAACTATTTAATAAATTAAACAAATTAACAATCTGATGTAAAATAAGAAAACAAATCTCATTTCAAAATCTTAGTACAAAATCAATTCAGTGATGATTAACCAGGCTGCATCAGAGGTGAACTCTTCCTTTTTAACTCCTATGTATTTAATTTAATGTGTAATTAAAACATTTCCTAAATCACTGAGACATTAGGTTATAGAATCTGTAACTGGCCATATTATAGCAAAGCAGTCAGGGAATTTGCCACATTACTATCAGAGGCACGTTAACTTTGCTAAACACACTGCATTTTAATTTACATAAAACAGACCTCAGCTTGTAAATTAGTACTAATTCAGACATCATCACTGCTCACAACTGCTTGTGTCAGACAAGCACTATTCCTTCCATGGGTCCATTAGGCTTCTAAAAGACTTTAAAAACCCAGACTGCTAATCACATCCTTTAGATCTAAACAGAGCCAAGTGTTGTCACTGCTGCAATTTTTTCCTGTGAGTTATTTGAAATTATAACATCTAAAATCAAATAAGAACAGAAGTATCAGTTGTTTCCTCCCCCTCTCTGTTTTGTTTGCATGCAGTCCTCTTTGCTAGGATAGAAAACATTAAGCAAACCTTATTTCATGTAATCCACAAAGAATTCAAA
The DNA here is from genome assembly GCF_029582105.1 of Oenanthe melanoleuca. Taxonomy (NCBI): domain Eukaryota; kingdom Metazoa; phylum Chordata; class Aves; order Passeriformes; family Muscicapidae; genus Oenanthe; species Oenanthe melanoleuca. The sequence continues at coordinate 899,390 of NC_079334.1, read as the reverse complement.
CCTCTTTGCTGTTCTGATGCCACCCCAGAGCATCTCCCCAACAGGGTGGAACAGCTCTGCACTTTCTTTCAAGGGCAGATTGGATTAAGGAATCCCTCTTCCCCAAAAGCTGGTTCCTGACTGTATATGGAGCAATGGGGAGCATCAAACTCGTGTCTTTTATCTTTTTGAGATTCTGCAGTTTATTTTTGGTCTGGATTAGTTCAGTGACCCAGTTTATCACATCACCCCTTTCTACTAGAATTCCTGGAGTTCATCCCAAGGACCAGTGGTGGAAGTTTCTCCTTGAACTCCCCCAGATCCCCATACACCTTCTTTTCTCCATAGCCACATTAAGCTTAGCAATAGTTGAAAGAAGCAAGGTCATGGGTTTTCTTTGTAAAAGTCCTTCTCTTGCTCCCTGCCATTACCACCTCTGCCTGTGCCCAAAGCTGGCTCTGCCCTCACAAAGATGACAAAAACAAACAACCTTATTTATTTCAGAGCTCTGGCAGCCCAGGCTGCATGGAAAATTAATGCCTGATGGTCTAGAGATAGATAAACTAAGTGAACAGTATAAAGAAAGTGCAGGTTAATCAGAACAAAACAGGAAACTCATTAACTAGAGTAATATTAGCAGCGAATCCAAATAGTGCCAACACAGATTTCAGAGAGAAAAATGTTATTTTCCACATGACAATAACTGTTTACCATGCAGATTGGTGCCTGACCTACTTCTCAGAAAAGAAAGTTAAGTATCTGGGATTATTGGAAAGTAATGGCTTTCTGCTTTCCACCTGCTGAATTGACTTTGAATTTCAGATTTGGCTTTGGTCTTTCTACTGAGCTGCCAAATTGCAGGATCAGGTAAAACATGAACAGACTGACTGGCTGCTTGTGTAAAAGGAGATGGATGAAAAGTCTGACTAATGTTTTCAAGAGTGACCAGTGGTGGTTTGCCACTTGAATTTTAGGAAGCAGCCATTCCTTGTGGGACAGGTATTCTGAGGCTGGTGCTTATTTTTCACCAGCCTTTATACACAGCACATACAACCATTATTACTGACTAGTTATTAAGATTTTAGTCTTGGTGGATATTTCTTTATCTTTCTCAATAGTATCCTGCTTCTCATTTCCATCTAGGCCTGAAAATCACTTAGAATATAATGAACAAAATTTATTTACATGGGATTCTCAGATGTTAATGAACAGTCTTTCATTTGTATTCCACATTTCCATCCATGAATTTACCAAGCTCCATTTCAAGATGAGTATGCCCCCACATAAGTAGAGTTTTCCAGAATATTACTGCTTTCAGCAACAGACCTTTTATAACACTAATTCCTCAAAAATATAAATTTGAGGAGGAAGTCTGCATCCTGTTCACATGTGCACCACAATCTTTACAAACTACTTGAACATCACTGAAATAAAGTTCAGTGTTGTAGTTTGGTGCATCTCCTGTCAGATGCCACCAACTTTCAGTGTTTCACCTCTTTGGGATATTTCTTGCTGAAATTCTCTCCCTGAGAGACAGAGATTGGCTGATCAGTTTGAGACCAGCACAGTGTTTGGAAAGGAGTTCCTGTGGATTGCCCAGCTGGAAACTGCTGGCATTTGTGGTTTGGAGTGGATATGGCAGACCTGGGCAATGACAGGAACCTGCAAAATGAGTCCATGAATAAATAAGCAAAGCAGCTGACCCAGGCAGCACCCCCTCTGCCAGGCTGCTGAAGATGTGCCATGTGCTCCCCTGGTAATTGGCAGATCCACCCTGCATCTCTTATTCATGGCTTTCCATGAGGGGGTTAGATTGCACACTGCAATCAATTGAAATCAACTCCATTCATTGCATTAGGCCAACCTGGTGCTCTTAAAACCCATTTTAAATATACACCCCTGTGCAGGCACATTAAAAATGTCAGGCAGCCTGCCTGACACCATGCTGACATTTGAAGACATCTGCAGAAAAACATAGAGGAAATTTATATCCAGAGGTAGGATGGGTTTCCAGTTTCTGATAAAACTGTGTTGTCAGGGGAAGAGGAGAGGAGGGAGGGGTAAGGATCAAATTGAGTTGCAAGGATCAAAGGGAGTTCAGGGCAGATGCTGGAGACAAGGATGTTTCATTTGGCAGTAGGTGCACGGGGCTGATGAGGAGACACAGAACTCTTGTCTGACTCTCAACTGGTGCATTGTTAATGCTCCATGTGAGGCTGTGACCTTCCAGAGGGCTGAGAGCTGGGAGCTGAACAATGCTGCTCATCAGCTCATCACAGGGCTGACCCCTGAGAGAGGGGAGCTGCTCACAGATGGCACCACACGCTGCTGCACAGGACTTAAATCAGGAATGGGACCCAGGAACTCAGCAAAACACAGAATGGTTTGTGAGCCTGAAAGGGGTCAGTGCATTGCACTCCCAACCCTGACACAATTGTTCTGCTGCCCAAAGAGGTGATGGCAAAGAACAAATTAACATCTCCTGCCAGGAGCATTCTGACATCATTCATCATTCCATGTTGTTTCTAAACAACACCAGGGCCAATGTCAGCGTTACTGCTAAACCAAACTCAGAAATTGCTAAAAGCAACCCACTTCTACAGAAATACAGAGCAATACTGTTCTCCTATTTCCACCAGCAGATTGGGATTTTCAGCAGACACATTGTATGATTGAATCTGAAAGATTACAATAACCACCTTGTACTTAGAACAAGAAACAACTTTCTGCTGGCAGCATTTAACATTCCAATGACCACACTCCTTGCCTAGAAAAGAACATTTGAAAAACAATGAAGTGGTTTTGGAAGAAATTATAGAGAAAAAGGAGCTACAAATTATGAGGGATTTGAGAACTACTAGAAGTTGTGCTAATAATCAGAACTTCCAATTCCCTTATCTTTCAGCTTGAAAAATAGATACAGGAATAAGCCAGAGACTGACCATGAAAATGTAGCTGGATTTTTTCTCATATCAGTATTTTGTATAACAAGGAGATAAGGAATAAAGATGATTTAGGTAACACAAAGCTCAGAAAAATCTTAATATATTTCCATTTCTAAAGGCAGGTTGGGCAGTGTTTTTACAGACAGTCTCTGCATGGATCCAGGTATCAGGCCATCCCAAAGTCTTCTTTTGAAAAGTGCCTGGATACAATTTCCAGAAGTTAAAATCCTACTAGACATGAGGTCTGATATTACCCCCATGTTCAAACATGTTGAAATGTTAATACATTTTTTGAATTAACAGAAATAATGTTCAAATGAATAGAAATTAGAATAAAGAAGAAAAGAAGCGTCCAAAGAAATGAGATCCATGGAAATTCATGAACTAATGTAGAGGGATTTTCTCTTGAAAATGAGCATATATAATACAAACATATTCTAAGAATATCAATGAATAAAATATGCGCTCTAGCAACATCTCTCTTTTCTATGTGATGTAATGATGGAAAATAACAAAGTTTCAGCATTTGGAAGGAAATTGGAACAACAGCTCTGGAGTTTTCAGAATGCATTTTAGGGGAAAATGTAGTGTTAGATTTGCTTCATTTCCCTAACACCATCCCTAACAAGAATTCTGAGAGGAAGATGCCAGCCCTAACTCAAGTGACTCAGCTGGGATCTGATCCTTCCCACCTCCAGAGAGGCTCCAGCTCTGAGCTTGGCATGGCACTGATGCAATTCTCACTCTGATTTTCCTGCTTGTTTTGTGTATCCCAGCCCATTTTCACTAATTAAACAGATTGGGTGTTTTACCCAGGAGAGACAGACACAACCACCTGAACTATTTGACAGAATCAAGACTTTTACAGTTTGACTAGAAACTGCATGTTTCCTATTTTAAGTGCAAATGTAAGCCTGTAATTTGGGAATATGTGAAATTTTAAAGGAAAGGATAGAGTAGGCGTTGATGGTAAATGTGAAGCTGCAATTAAATTTTAAAATATAACAATCTTGCCAAGGGGCAGGAGGGAAAGTATATGAGACAACCCAAGTGTTACAGGAAAAGGAACCCAGTGCTATGCTGTGTGTAAAGTCATGGAACAATAGATTTGCTTGACAAGTTTTTGGGGTCTTAGACTGACTTTATGCACATGAGCTGCAGCTCCTCATCATGAACCCCCAGCTGTTACCATGAACAGATGAAAGGTTTCATTATCTTAACACAAATGAAGCTTAAATGCACCAATATTCACATACAATGCTTTTCTGTGGTTGATCTGTTAATTGTTTAAAAGCAAGAACCAGCACTGTCTGCAGATGGAGAAACTATGGTCTCAGAGGGAAATCACTTCTCTGAGACCACACCAAAGGTCAAAAGAGGAAGAGAAAAAGGAGTAAAATGCTGCAATTGAAGGCTCTCACTCAGACTATTAACACTTTGAGCAGTCCAAATCTGTTTGCATGCAGCTGCCAAATTTAAAACCAAATAAATCAGAATGGTTTCATCATGAAAGCCTAAGAAATCTCCAGGCACTGAGTAAGTGACTTGTTACAAGTGTACCACAAATGCACAACTGTTTCTTCCAGAAATTTGAGGAAATTGGTTATAACATGCATAAGGAATGACTTCTTGAAAGTAAACATAAATATATATATATTAAATTAATATATAATATATTATATTAATTAATATAATATATTAATATTTTATATATTATAATAAAATATATAATTAATTCTTGAAGACAAATTATCCTTTTGTGTACTTTCCCTGATTAAGCTTCTTAACATAAGAGAAAAATTGCTTCATGCCTGAGGAAGACAAGGTTTCTAGATCTTATTCTGGTTTTACCTTGTAAAGCTGCTTGTAGCCTGGAGATCTGAGTCCTGAGGATGGAGGTTTTCATACACATATTTCAGATCCTGGAGGCTGCTCAGCTCAGGCAATCCTGCATGCAGCACCTAAATGTAGAGTAATATTAGATCATTGGTCCACTGTTCCATTGAAAAAAAATTAAAATGAAATGGGCCTAAGTGGAGAAGAAAGGTTTTACACCACAACATCTTGTAAAACAGTTTTGCTGATCTGAAAAGTGGTTCTGATGCTAGAGCAATGCCTGGAATAATGAAGTGAATATATTGCATTGTAAACCTTCACACTGAGTCACCTGAAAGAGTATTGGTCAGAATCCATGACCCACTCTAGGTATTTACTTTCTGTTCAGGTACCATAACCTCAAGGTGTGCATTGCTGATCCTTCAGATCCTTCTAATGGTGAGGAAGGGAAGGTGACCCAATTCAGCCACCTGAGCAATGGTAACCACATTTCTGTTCTGCTCACAGTGCTGCCTTATCCCTAATTCAATCTAGCTCAACATCACCCTCTCATTTGTAGCTCCTGGCTCCACCACCACTGCTCTGGCTCCTCCTGCAAAGGAGAATGAACCACAGATTCCCAGATTCCCTTTACAGTCAGGGGGGGAGAAAAGCTCCTTCAGACACTGGTCCATGGCAGCAGCCTGGGGTGGGCAGTGGGAGCTGCAGCAGCATCACTCCCCACCAGTGAGGGACAGAAGTGTTCTAGTTAGCCAGCCAGGTTAGATCCAAACACCAAATAATGCCAATATTCCCCTTGCAAACAAACACTTGAGGAGATCAGGCAGCTCAGTGTGCCCAATTGCCCATACAGCTCTCTCCAGGCATCTTCAAATGTCAACAACAACAACAAAATTTACTCACTTCAAAACCTACTGATTTTTCTCAGCAATCACAGCAAGTTAGGAATGATGCTTTTTTTGTGTGCAATGCAGAAAAACACCACTCCTCCAGATTGCTCAGATGGAAATGTGTCTGAATTGCAGTCACTGCTGTGTATTCTTCACTGATATTTATGTCTAGCTCAGACAGAAAGACCCAGAGTTTTTCAAGTAACTGCAAAGAAAAAAGGAAGCACTGATTTTATTTTAAAATTTTTCCCTCAAACACTCTCAACATTTGTACATTTATTTTTGGCATTATGAGGAAAATCTTCCTCAGCCCCATTCCCAGCTACCACTGGGCAGTGAGATTGCTGTCTTCATAAAGTTTTGACTGGCAAGGAACAGAGGCAGGAAGCTCAAGGAGGTGAATTAGAGACTGACAGGAGGGACAATAACAATATTCAGCACTGAAGGACACACAGTGCTGTTTATCATTATACCTTCAACCCATTTATAAAAGATGATAACAGCTCCTTCTCCCTTTGGATTTAAAAAAACAAACAAACAAAAAAAAAACATTAAACTTTCTATATTAAAAAATCTTCATTACAGTAATGGAGTTTTCATTTCTTTAAAGTAGCCAGCAGGTGTTTGTGTCCTGCCACCACCCTCTTTACAACAGTTCCCATCAAATCTTTAATGAGAGCAAAGCTGATGAACCACAGGCACTCACACAGCTGAACTGCTGAACTCTGAACCCACAGCAGACTCTTGGGTCTCCCACAGATGTGTCAGCTTTTGGAAGTGATGGAAACTTCATGGATTATTTCTTACTCCCAGTAGCAAACGTCAGGACAGCTTTAGAAACCTGCTGCTCACCACCAAGAATAACATTCATTCCCAAACTGGGCAAAAAATCCCTCAAATTTTTCATAGCCATGCTTGCTAGAAACCACTAATTGTCACTGATCACCCAGGGTACAGATTACTGTTCTGTGAATACTCTGTGCATTCAGTGCAATACTCTGTGAAATACTCTGGTTTTTAGAAAGCCATTCTTTTTTTTCTTTTTTTTTTTCTTTTTTTTTTTTCTTAACTGTGTTTTACAAATAGAATCACAGAATGTGGGAGTAGAATTAAAGATTAATGATACAGGTTTCCAAACAGTGAGAGAAATCTTAGACTTTCACTGATACCAATGAGCAGTGATTAGTTAATCTTATCCCTCCATGATGACATCTGAAATTCTGTAGAGGAATTAATTCAAAGTGCAACTTCACTGTCTAATTTTTTTTTTTTTTTTTCCAGAAATGACTCATGGAACTGAAACATTTTGATATTCACAATTTCTGACCAACACTCCAAGTGCAGAAACAGGTTCACCATCCTAAATATTTTTGGTAAAATGAAGGTGCTCCCAAACTGGTCTTGTTTGTTTAATTCCTTTTGCTCCTCTATGAGGTGTGAGTGTGCTGCCAGGTTTTTTTCAATTATGAAGTGCAACAATACTGTGAGCTGCAGTCCACTGACAAATATTAAGACACATCTGGATGCTGACTTGTAGCTCAGCTCTATTAGCTCAGCTACAAGATCAGCAGAAACAAGAGATGCAGCATGCCCTGAATACAGACAAAGCTGAGCTTTGGCCAGGCAGATTTGGTTATTTCAGAGCTCTGCTGGGAGCATCTTCCTCACTAACATGCTCTCAATTATCCCAGAGCAAGCTGACATCATCATCTCTGTGCTGGCAGACAGGGAGATGGGCAGGACATGGGGCTTTGTTTGCAGCCTGCTCAGAAGTGCAGGGATTCCTGCTGGGGAGGAGGGAACAGGCTGATCCTGAGCTTTCCAGAGGCTCTTGAACTTGGGCAGGATGTCCTGCAGCCTCACTCTGCTCTGCTTCCAGAGGAAAACTGTGCTTTATGATGGGAATGCAGTTTTGCTGCACCTCTGTGGCCACCAAGCAGCACGTTCAGACCTGGGGCAATCCTTCCTTCCCCACGTTAGGGAATCTCTCACTGAATTACTGCATGAGAACCCAGGAACAAGCTGGAAGAGCAAGGGGAGAGATTGCTCCCATTTCTCTGCCCTCCCCCATTGCAGAAGTTGGAGATGATGAAGTGGTGTTTACAGAGCAGCTTTTGGCTGTGCCCCAAGCTCAGCAGCTCTGTTTATAAGGCCATGCAGACTTTTCCAGGCACAGACCACTCCCTTAGGTCATGGGGCCCTGCATACAAATTTTGGATGCATATCTTAGCCAAGCATCTTAGCAAATATTAATTGATGTAATATTCTCCTACCCATGAAGGGGAAAATCATTAACCTTTCCCCCATAAGTAAACAGAGGCATAAAGGAGTGAAAATGTGCAACACCCCATTCCAAAGGCATCAGTGTAGTGCAGTGCTAAGTACTGTCAGATCACCCACCTTGTGAAACATTTAGCTTACTTTGTCCTGCAAATGTGAACAGGAAGGGTAAATGAAGACCTAGAAAAAGGGCTGACTGAAATTCCTGATTGCAAAACTTCTATGCAGCTTCTTTTGCAGTTTTCTGCTATTTTGTAAAAATAATGCATTGCAAAACAGAAAAGCACCAAGCAGCTTAGCTTTCCTTTTCTCAGAAATTGGGACTGGAAGTGGACAGGAAGAGCAGCACCAGCATCATCAGCTGTGCACCTGAGGCCTCTCCAGTCATGGTGCTGCTGGAGGCAGCAGAGAGGTGGCAAAAGGGAAGAGAACCCCAGAGGAAACTGATTTTTGGTTTTATCCCCGAGCTTCTTACCATCTCTAGCAGGTTCAGGAGTAGCTGGCTGTGGTTCCTGATTTTATTATAAGCTCGACAACAAAGCTCCACAAACTCCTGGAAGTGCTGTGGGCTTTTCCCACCCTCTGTTATGAAATACTCCATCTCTGATGTGGAGATGAAGGGAGCTCAGTCCCTTGAAAAGAGAACAATTACGTGAGAAATTTCACCCAAAACAGCTAATCATGCAAGACAATATTTGTAACTCATTATTCACATTTTCAGTGTTTTCCAGTATTCCCTTCCTCATTATTTCATCTCTCCCTTTCTCAGTGTGGAAATCTCTATTGCTCTGTCTGCTGGGACAGACAGGTTTGGCAGCAAGAGTTCCTGAGTGAGAAATCTAGCAAGTGCTTTCTTCTGCCTCTCTTTGCTTTTCTTTTTAAACCCTCATTCCTTCAATTTCTTGACTCCATCCTGAAAGTGAATCTGGAAACAAGTTCTCTCTTGGTATTGAATATTTAGAAGTCATTCTCAAAGAGGGTGGGTTAGAAATATCGACTCCCTACCAGGCAGGAGGGGGATTGAAGAGAAAACCCTACACCTCCACAACCCAACAGCAGCAAGAAAACCCCAAGGTATGATGCTATCATTAAATATAAACCATTTTGAAGGGATGTTTCTGACTCAATTAAAAGGGAATATAAACACATTGTCTTGTTTTCTCAACACTTACTCTGTGCTCACCCCTGCTGCAGAATCTGACAACAAGGCTTGCCTTTTTTTCTTATCACCAGCATGGTTTGTGGCTATGGCATGCTATTGCAGAAAAAAAACCAGATTAGCCAGGCTTCTCCTAACAATCCTATCATTCAACAGCTCCAGAAAGGCTGATAAACTGCATCCTGACACAGAGAAACCTACTGCAGTGATTTACTCATCACAACTGTGGACACAGAGCCATGTCAACAGATTAGAGGGCTCTATTCCAAGGCAATATACAGTGTGTGAACCCTTAATTCAAAATAAATTTAAATAAACTCAGTGTTCTTGGTAAGTCCAAATGAAGAAATAAATTTCAGGATGTCTTTTTCTTGCTAAAACCTCAAACGTGGGCTGAGTCAACCCCTTGCTTCCTGATGCATTCATAAATGAGACAGATGAGCTTTCCTGTGAGTTTTCCTCATCTTCCCATGAAAGTGCCTGCCTTACATCACTGCAGAAAGAAAAACAAGCTGTCATGAGATTACAGGCTACAGCTGGAAGTTTAAGTCGCAGTGAATGCTCAGGTGGCCTCCCCACTTTGATGTTTGGAAACGCTCCCATGGCAGCAAACTTGGAATCCACATCTCCCTTGGTTGCCTTTCACCTCCAAGCAGTCCAGGCCTCCAGGGTGGTTTTATAAAAAATATTATCCAATTCAGAAAAGTAGTGCTAGGCATGATGAAGTCCACAATAAAAATTCTTTCCCTCCACGTTTTTCTGTCTGATGCAAGATGTGAGTGAGGGTTATATTGAAGTGTGACTGTCACACAGTTATTGTGTAGGTTTGGGCTGAAGATCTTGTGTCTATCACTGACTCCTGAGAGTTCAGGCTTTCCCAGAACCTTCTTTCACTCATTCATTCATCTTTCATCTTATTGTTTATCAGTGGTATTTAAAATAGATATTAAGTGTTAAATAAACTGATACAATTAGATAATGAAATTCAATTTGTTGAAACCCATAGGAAAGAGAGAGAGAGATAGAGAAAATTATCAGTGTTAACATCTTGATTTATATGTGGGTAGAAGGCCAATCTAAATCCTGATTTGAAAGCATTTTAGCATCTCCAGAATGTCTAAACTCCAAATTTGTTCTTGGGCTAAAATAGAAGGAGTCAGAAACTACCACTATAATTGTCAAAATTCATATTTGATTTCTGATGTCCAGCAGCATCAAGAGACACAGTTACACCATGAAAACACAGCCCTTTCTGAGCCAGGACAAGTCCCCCCCATTGAGCTACTTGAGCTGAAAACAGATACTGCAATCAGAAATTACTTTACTGGAAGAAATATGGTGTTTAACATTGCTGGCTTGGGCTGTGGGCCAACTTCCCCATAATGTAATGACTGCAACATTAGTCATTTCTCTTACTGTTGCTCCTAAAGGATCTGGGTGAACACACAACTGATATTTTAATATTTACATTATTTATAGATTATTTGTACTTGTGGGATGACTGAGAGCAGTTTTAAAAGGTTCTAAAGTTTCTCAGTATCTTTTGTGAACATGCTCTAGAGTGTTAGGCCAGTCCTCCCTTGTCAACATGAAAAATATGATCCAGGAATCTGATTTCTCCTGTTCTGTTTAAGGTCTTTTTCTATCAGAGCCTCTCCCACAAGGTAAACCCTGCAACCTCTGGATGTTGAAGCTCAGAAACCAAAACAAATAAACACCACATAAAGCCAACTTAGAATATGGGAAACAGGACCCACTAGAAGGAACAACACAGGCATTTCTCACAATAGCATTATAAATAAAGTTTCAGTGGGAAGAGATGCTTACTTCCTGAATGGAACATTAAGGATTCTGAAAAACCAGTTGACAGGATGAATGTCTGTGCATCCATGTAAATGTTCCTTGCTGCTTTCACAAACTCCTTTGGATAACAATAAACTGGAAGGGAGTTTTTGTTTGAAAGACAGGTGTCTGCCAGGGAAAGCAGGGCCTCTCCTTGAAATGGAGAAAGTAAACCCTTTCTCTCTGAATTAGTACAATTCTGAAGTTCCCAACAAAGGGAAAATCCTCCAGCAAAATTACAAACAATCAGGTCCAGTCACTGCCCATCACGATGGGAAAATTCACACCAGCAAATGAAGAGGAAAGCAATGCATGTCCTGCTGCTGCATGTGCCACACCCTGTGCAAATGAACCTCACCCTGGGGCACAGGCTGAGTTCCTGTATTTCAATCAGTATTTTCTGTATTTTAATCAGTATTTAATCTTTAAGGGGCAGCCTTTTCTGGGGCAGAATGCCAAGATCACATTCCCCTCTGGCATTTATTCAGATGAGCAGTGCACCCAAAGGCCTGGCCATCAGCCTTCCCTTGGACCTCCATCTATCTCATGGCTTGCTCACAGAGCTTATCTAAAAGTCACAAACATTAAATACTTCCCAGCCCAGAGCATCCCCAAGATCACAGCTAAGGCCTATGGCATTTTATCTGCAGGAGATGTTTGATAGCAATGGTGTAACAGCCAATGGGACAAGAGCCCCTGGCCTAAAATCTGGATTTGCACAACTTGCTGCTTCCCTCAAACTGAAGAAATGCCTGGCATCATTTAAAAACAACTGGTAGGATGAAGTACTTTCAAGTAAAAGCCTTTTATCATCTCTCTGTAGACCAAAAGCATTTTATTTCTTGTTTATGGTGTGCTAAAGAAATATGGAATAGAAGCATTGTTGAATGGCCTCTACTGTGTAATTCTAATGTCTGGTACCATTATTTTTAGAAAAGAAAAGCCTCACTGAGAGAACTGGGGTGGCTTGAGATTGACCAAACATGTACAGCCAATAAAGCCCCAAAATCATTAAAGCTACCTTAGCACATCATGCCTACTCTTTTTTTCCCCTTTCCTTTTTCTTTTTCCCCCCCTAAAGCCCTAGATGAGATTAATGAACCCTTTGGTTTTATAGTAGAAATCAGTCAAAAAGGCAATAATCCTGTTTGTGACAGAGTCTGGCTGCAGTCCTGGACTTTAAAGGCTGATACTTTACCATGGCTGTGACAAAGGAGTTTATTCCAGCCATTCAGTGAGAAACAAGGCTACTTTATGGGGGTTTATTCTTTTCTTCTTTTAGAGATTTAAGATTTTCATGTGGATGTGTTTTGCAGTTCCTCTGGAGATTACAAATGTTTGGATGATAAATCATGAGAGGGAAAAAAGAAAGGAAACCTCAAGGAAATGAAGAGATCATCATGCAAAAATAAACTTGGTCTGGGGTGATGGGAACATCTGCTGGGACTTCACTGTGGGCTAGAATTATGCTGCATTCCAAGAAAACCAGGAAGAGCATCAGGATTTGTTATGAGACACTAGATGTAAGCTGATTAACAAAGTTGGTAAGGTCAACAATGGTTTTAATTTTTCCTACTCTGAATCTCACGGTACAGAACATTTAAGAATGATACACTGACCTTTTATATTAAATGGAAAAGCATGTGAGATAACCAGCAACAAATGACCTTTGCTCTGATCCAATCCAAGCTTCCCAATAGTGCACTTATGGAAAAGTCCAAGTCACACACATCAGTGCAATGAGATCAAATCTGTTGTGGTCCAGCTTTTCATATGGACAGTGTGTGGGAAACCACACAGAACTCTCTGCAATTTAAAAATCAGCTCAGCAGCAGAACCCCCCATATATTTCCTGACTGCTTTAAAATCATTTTGGCTGAGTCAAGAGTGACTGATAATATTCAGCATGACTTTGTGGAATTTAGATGTCTCCAATAAAATAGGAAAAGCTTTTAGGGAGTGCTTGATTGCTGACATCCTCTGCAGCAAAAGCCAAAAGCTTATTGAAGAACACAAAATAAATGAACACGAGTGCCAAGTGAAAATATTTAATCACAGTAATCATAGACATTTGCAGACACAGTAAAAACCCATAATCAATGGCACTCCTTTTATATATTAAATAATGAAACAGGGAACAACCACACAACACAATTCATCACCAGCAAACATAAAGAAATATGCCTGGGCCACAAGAGATATTCCATTTTTCTTCTTATCAGAACAAGATTATAAACATTCTTCTGGGATTCTTATTTAGCCTATTCTCAAATATTTTTATGATAGAGCTCTGCTCCAACCTCCCTATTTCTGTGTTAGGATGCCCCCTCACAGCCTTTTTTCCCCTAATGTCTCATCTAACTCTTGCTGTGCTTTCATCTTATTAATTCTTGCTCTTTCCTAAGGGAACATGAAGATCCCATCTTCCCTACAGCTGCCTCTAAAGTATTTGCAGACAATTACTGAGTCTTTCCTCAATCTTCTGTAGACAACTGCTTGTACCTTTTCCCACAAGTCTTGTATTTCAGATGTCCAATGATTTTAATTGCTTTTTTCTGGACTCCTTGTAATTTCCCTGAGCTCCTTCTCCCCATCCTTCTAAAAGTAAAATGTTAAAAATATTCCAGGGGAAGCTTTCCTGGTGCAAAGTGAAACAAAAGGATTACTTCAAATTTCAAGCTTTTCTATTCAGTGTCTTATCATCAACTCATATTTGGCTGCAGTAAAACTCTCAGATCCCTTTATAAAAAACTGCTAATTCAAACTTTCACCACAACTGAAAACTTGTACCAAGGACCTTTGCCAACAAATGAACAAATTTAAAGGACCATTTCATTACTGCTGAACACAAACACAAAATTCTCTGTCCCATCATACTGGTTACTAATGACAATTCTGAAAGATGACACATATAAAATGTTAGCATTTATTAATTCATCCCCTGCCAAAACTTGAAAGATGTCACTAAACTGGAGTGAGCCACCAACATCATGGTGCCTGCAAGGAGAGGCTGAGGAGCCTGGGCTTGTTTACCCAGGAGATGAAAGGTTTTTGAGAGGCCAAAAGGGATTTTCTTGTATCTGCAGGAGTCACTAAAACAGATGGGTCTAGACAAGAATAAGAGAGAAAACTGAACCAGCTGAAGTGCTGACTTTCCATAAGAAAAAAAATACAACAAAATCAAAAACAGAAAAAAATTCTCAGTATAAGGAAAAGTAAATATTGGAACACATTGCCTTGGAAGATTATCTTAGGAGGTTTTAAGATTTAGCTGGACACAGCCTTGGGTTTAACTGGTCTGAAGTTAGTAGTGACCTCATTCCCATAAAGTACAGAAAGATTTCTGAATGCCCTGAGCATCCTTAGTAAACCACAGCCTGGACAATTAAAACTTGCATCTAATATATATTTTTTTTTTAACCTACATTCTTAAACTAAATCATCAGGCCTATACCAGTTTACATGGTTTTAACTCTATATTGTGCCATTTCTGCTGCTGTTTGAAACATCTTCTGCAAGAAAAGATGTAGAACTACAGATCTGAAGTCTCATTTCTGATTGCAGTTTAACCCACAGTATTTTTTATATTAATGTCTACCTTTAGAGGCAGAAACATTAAACCAGAAAGAATTTCCTGAATTCCTTAGGCATACAGTTCTTAAGCTATTATGGCTTTATTTATTCATTAAGTTAATATTTCTTTTGTGCATATGAAGTTTGCCAATATTATTTTCCACCCTCACAGCCTCAATGTTAGCTCTTCAGTAATATCACTGTGCTGAACACACCCACTATTTTGGTCACCCATGAAAGGAGCATTTCACACATTGGACTGTCCTATCCTGAGATATTTATGTGCTCTTGTCAGTAACTGAATTGGTGACATTGAGATTTAATCATGTTTAATGGATAGAGTGGAAAACAAGCTGTGATCCTTGCCTGAGCTGGGGGCTCTGACTCATCATTTGTTAACACAAATTTCCAGTTTCCCCCTGGGCTCCTTGATCTGACACACACAGGTAAAGCAGCCTGCACTCAGTCACCAGCAATCAGACTGCAAAAAACATCTGCTGGAGCTCCATTTCTAACTTCACCTTCAGTGCCCAGATGTAAGGGGTTAGCTGCACTTCTTCATTAGTGGTTTGTCATTATTTTATCCTGCTTTTACTCAGAGTTAGGATTAAAACACAAAGGACATTAATTTCTTCTTTGGACTTGGTTGTTTGTTAAATCTTATTTAAAGTGCAGAGAATTCTGCAACACTTCTAGTTAAAAGTGAGCAATATGGAGGTGAATTGAGCTAGTTACAGGATTTTTTAAAGCTAAACAGTTTTATAAAGAGCTAACACCTATATTATTTATACTTTTGACTTAATAACCAATCACTTGTGACCTGTGCTGCAGGATTTTTTATCTAACCAAAAACTACTACCTGAACACATGAAGAAGGAGGCAGAAGGAGGAAAGAGACAACACCCAAGAATCTCCATCTTGTCCCATACCTATTATAAATTCTAAAAACCTCAAATTCAAAACCCTCCACCATATGGAATCACACACTTCTATTTAACTACACAGCAGTGATTTCAATTCCATCACTCAGATTTGGAAATCTTCTCCAAACCTCAAGTCAAAGCAGTGTTCTCCTGGGGGTCAGTGTCAGAAAGCACAGAAAATTCAAAACTCCCAGGCTTCAGGGTTTGACAGTGCTCAGTGCAGCATTCCCCATGCCTTACACCATTTTCTAAGAGTGCCACATTTTCTGTGTTTGTTAGGGTTTATTACTAACCCTATTGATAAACCACTTGAGAGTTAATTCACAAGGAGATTGCAGCAATTCCTCTTGTTAACAGAGACTGCTGGACAATTGCTTTTTGTGTCCTGGCAGGCCCTCAGCAGAGAAAAAGATTCTAAAACTGAGATCTAAAAGGAGCCTTAAAAGAAACAGAACAAGTTTATATGCCCTACCCATGGAATATTCAGCTAACAGGCCTTTTCAGGATGAGATGGATATTTAGAAAACACAGCAATAGATGGTTGCAGGGCATTTGTATATCACCAGGCAAAATACAGAAATAAACCAGTGATGAAGAAATTGAATTGCAAAGAAATTCCTCGGGGCAGGGGATGAAATCCTACATGAATTAAATACATCAGTATGCTTTCCAGTTAAGGATGAAGGACAAAGGCACAGTGTGCAGAACAAGCAAAAGAAAGAAAAAAAAAAAAAAAAAAAAAAAAGAAGACCAAGAAGCAGAGATTAATTTAAAAGTGCTTGATGTATATTTGACTGTGTGTGAGAACAGCTCCCCCTGAATATAAATGTATGTTTGAGTGAGAACAGCTCCCTTGAACATAAAGAGTGTGTATAGAAAGCTTTCAGAGGAAGGGGTGATACAATACAGAGCTTCTGATGGGAGCCAGGAGGAGAAAATACACATCTCTAAAAGCAGTTACACTTTGAAAAGGACACCAAATAAAGCCATTATCAAAATGGACACTGCCATGATGTCTTTTCCTCCTTTTCTTTCTGTTTTATTGTTGAACTCCCCATATCTAGAGCCATATCCTACAAAAAATCTCAGGTAACAAAAGGAGAAGGAGGGAAGAGGAGAGAGGAGGGGAATTTGATAGGAAGTCACTCAAATACCTCATGCAGGCAATCTCCCAGAGCAGAGGGAATTCTGCTGGTGGCTCTGGAAGCACCAAGTGACTTCTCCAGCCCACATGATTATTTACAGGAATAAATACCTGAGAACTTCTTCAAGAAAGTGAAGGTAGGAAAGCAGTTTATGCCACCCTTGGAGTGAAGGAAAAGCCAAGAAGGATTCTGAGAGTTGCAGCAGACAAGAACTGGTTTCCAGGAAACTCAATCCAAGAACAAGAACAAGTGTCCTGCAGGAGCAGGACTGGACATGGTCAAATCCACACAGACACTCTGTGGAAAACACAGCACTGCCTCCCCCAGCTGTCTGAGTACCTGGAAAAGGGTAACCAAAACACTGAAATGTGAAGTGGGCAGTGAACATAACTTACTCTGATTTCAAAGCATTTCAGTTGAATTCCCTCCACAAGAGGCTATTAATTAAACAAACAAACAAACCCTAAAAAACCCAAACAAATAAAAAAAAAATCCAAAAAACCAACCAAGCAAAGACACAACATAGAAAAGGGCAAGCTAAGATCCAGGGTCAATAATTAGAAAAAGCCAGCAAGAACAAAGCCCTGCCCCCAGGGCAGACAAGGACAGCAGAAGAGCATCTGAGCCCCTTTCTGAACTTTGACTCAGCTCCTGCTTGTGCTGCTCAGTTTGGGCACATGACTTCCAAAAGTCATAAACTTCCCTGATAAATTCATGCCCCTTTAGGCTTTGGAGATGTTTCACCTACAGGGGTTTTGTGCATATTTCCCCTTTCATTCTTGATGTGGATGGCAGACTTTAAACATCTGTAAAATCCTGTTAAGATCATCTGGGCTACTAAGGTGCTTTCAGTCATGAAATTAAATCTTTCCAGGGTTTCAGACAGAGATTTTTGGAGGGTGGTATTCAGGAAGTGATGAAAGTAAATAGTGGCAAAGAATTAGGAGTTACCAATTCACATAAATCCAGAGTTATCAAGTCAGAAAAATAAAATGTAAACTACAGAGAATGAATTCTTAATACTGAAAATACCCACTGAAATCTTTCAACATGTAATACAGGTTGGTACAAGTTTTCATGCACAAATTTAGAAAACAAAAAGTGATTATACTTTCAAGGTTTTTTTTTCAAGTTTTTGACTCTACATGAGTAGTCTAAATAAAATTTTAAAGGGTAAAAAGCAAAAAGTAAAATCTATTATTCTCAAATTCTTCCTTCTTCCCTATTTTTTCTGTCTTTCTAGGAAAAAGAGAAAAAATGTAGATACAATGCAATGACAAAATGCAGATACAACTTATTTTTCCATGTCCACATGCCAACATTTCTGTTTTAGAAAGAAATATCAGAATCTTTTTTTTATCAACACTTCTAATGAGACATTAACACACATTTTAGGTAACTAGCACTAAAGATGAAATGCATCACTTTCAGAATAAAAAGAGACACTTCTACATTTCTATATACTCAGATGCTCTGAAATACTTCTCATTATAATAAAACACCAACCTAGGAAGAAAATGCAGGAAACATAATTTTCCCATATTTTGAAAGTTCCCTAATAACTGGAATTTCCCAAAGGAATAGTTAGGCTGTCTCCAGTAATTAACTGTGTAGAAGAAAACCAGCTTAGCAGATTTAAATTCTGGGAAAACCATGCCAAGAGCCAGGATTAGTTTGGCAAAGAGACAAGAGGGTCTCTGTGGTTCAGATGAGGGAAATGAAAGGGCCAGAGAGTGCTGGGGGTGATCAGGATGACTGGGTATTTAAAGAGAAGAATGGACACTGGTGATCAAAGGGGGATTGACAGTGTGCCATGAGCTGCACACTTTGTGTCCTGCCACCAAGCCTCACACTCACACCCTGACTGAAAAATTACAGGTGACAGTGCTGGAAGTGACTGCTAGTGGGGATTGACTGGATTAGTTCAGTTAGCACAGGATTTAAATAAATCTCTTGCTGCTTAATTCACCAGGGAGGGAATGTTCAAAAGGAGATGGTCAGAACTGAAAGGGAAAAAAAATAACAACAAAGGCAAGCAAAGCATGGCAGGTGAACCCAGGAGCCAAAGCACTTGGTGCCTGCCCTGGCCCTGGAGGATTATTGGGAAAACATTTCTGTGTGAGTGGGTCTGGGATGATTACCACAGGACACTCAGCAGATGAAGAACAAGGCAGTTACATGAAGAAATTAAACAAGAAGTGCACCTGCAGGCTTGCCTGTTCTGGGGGAATGTGGGGTCAAAAGTGGAGGCTGGGTTAGAGAATGAAAGGAGCATTTGATTACTGCTAAAAAAAGGTGTCATTCAGTGTGATTAAAAAAAATAGAGAAGATAATGAAATATCATGGTTCAGTAGGAAAGTTTCCTATGGGACTTTGGGAATTATTCTTCTGCCAAGCTCTCTGTTATTATTCTATTGGTTAAACAGGTCATGAAACTCCAACACTTGTGAAATATTAGCTCTAGATCCAAGGAAAGAAGAGTTATCAGTACTATTTAAAGAATTTACTGCACTGGGAAGCACATGGAGAAAGAAAGTTCCTAATTCCTTTCCACTCTCATATCAGATTTTTAACTTGGAACCAGAACTGAGCAGAAGTATTGGATATCATTTAAAGATGAGTGGAGGAATTAGGAAGGTTTACTGATCTCTTTTTGAGGAATGCAAAAGTGAGCATGACTGGATGAATCATGTCAGCTTAATGCTGCTCTTTTGTCAATATTATTTTAGAGTATGATATTCTGGGAGCACAAAAAACTCAAATAAAAATCGAATACAAACTCAAATAAAAGTACAATATAAGAGCTGTTAAAGAAACCAGAGCCAAACCTGTTTCAGGACTTGCCTTGTGAGAATGAGCAGATACAAGCAGCACTGAGAGCTTCAAATTTTGAGGGAACCTGAAATCTGTGACCTGTAAAATGTGATATCCCTGTGTTCCAAATAATGTTACATTTCATGGGAGTGCATATAACTCATGAGAAAAATAGTCATTAATAAATAATGTGATTAATAGATGTTAGTGATTCATAAATTACTAAAACATTAATGCTGTATCTGCTCAGTTGCATGTGGGCTTGAGGAAAATAATGATTGCCCCATGATTTCAACCTGCTCTTATGTGGGAGACCCAATTTTCCTAAGGAATCAGGAGGGCAGTCCATGAATGAGGCTGTAAATATGTGATTTTATTCTGTGGTTTGAAAGCAGCACACTGCACTGAGAAACAGGAAAAGAGGCTGCTGCTTATGGAAGTGACTATATTTTAAGTTTTCACAGACCTAATAGGAAGGTGTAGTATAACTGAGCTGTAAAACAGTGACATTAAAATCTATTTTTATTATTGCTACACATAATTTAAATTTGGTTGTTGTGCCCCCTCTTTTTGCTCCATCCTATCATTCACTCCACTAGGTATTTTTTTGTTTATGTAAAATTGCTGCTCAAGGAAATTCCTGCTGTGTTCCAATAGGAGGTTTGTTGTAGAGAAGGATGCAGCACTTGACAAGGAGTGTGCACGAGTGTGTTTTTATTACTCTGCTCTGCTTTATTCTTTCCACAGCAAATAAAGAGGATTAAGGGTGCAGATCTTGAATGATGGATGATAATTCTAAGCACAGCAAGTAAATCTTTTGACTGCCTGACTTAGAAGTACTTATTATCCTCATCAGCTTCCCTCATATCAATACTCCCATGCTGTTATGTCTGTCTAACACACTGAGATAGTCTAGTGCAGACAGAGGCCAGCTTAAAAAAAAAAAAAAAAAAAAAATTAGCTCAAACTTAATTCTGATACTTGTTGTAGAAATTTTTAGAAAACATGGATGAAAGACATACACATACTGCTCATCTTGTCACTAAAAGGGATCATTCATCCATTCTTTACTCTGCTATAACAGCTCCTTTGTGTTTTGGACATACTGCCATTATCCTGTCCTAATTCCATTTCCATTCATTCCTTCACAATATGTTCCCTTTAGGAGCTTGGATAGATGGTCATGCTGCTTTATTTATCCCTAGCATGGCACAGGTACATCACACCAACCAAGGCAATCAGATATTGGCAAAACAGCCCCTGAGCTCAGTGTGGTTTGATGTGGAACTACAAAAGATAATGAAAAATCTTGCAAATTTACCCACAGAGGCATAATTCAATTATTCTCCATGTCTATTTGTAAAATTTGGCTCCTTCTCTGAATATGGGAAGAAATTTGTCAATTAGATAGATACATGGATTTGGATCCATTTTAGGAACCCTCTGTTGGGAAAAAAAAACAATGGACATCAGATTTTTTGTGTTCTGGTCACTGCTGAGATACATCATTTAAATTCCTGGCCAAACAAGGATTTGCATTTTTTCTTTTACACTGATAAGGGATCTCCAGCATATTTTAATCCTACACTTTTGAGATGTTTCCAGGAACAACAAAAACACATTGTTTTGAAAAATACAGGAAGAAAAAAAAGAAGAAAGCATAATCTCATTTGTATTTTTTTATGGGAGTTGATAAGGCTGAGAAATTTCAGACCACTGCTTTAAAGTTTACTGTGTGTTATTATAGATACTGACCTTCTGATGCTGCCAAACATTTGTGCATGATCCAAAAAATCTTCCAAAATCTATGTGGCACATGTGTCCAGCTTTTGTCAGCATTATGTTGTCACTGTGTCCATCACAAACTCCCAGGATGAAGGTAACAACAACCAGCCAGCACAGGAATCAAAGAAATTCCTTATGGCCTAGTGAGGAAAACAAAATGAAATATCCAGACATGACATATCCAGATATATTTTTGATGCTAATAATTATTTTTATACGTAATTTTACAAATGCTGTGCTTGTTGGTAAAATTTTACCAGGCAATTTTGAAAAGAGATTCCTGAGACAGGTCTGAGTAGGAATGGTATAGGGATGGCACTCAAACATTTCAAAGTTACAGTACAAGAACAATTTTATGCATGAGGTTTCACTTCTGTTCCAAAGATACCTGAAAGTCTACAGAAAACTTTAAGGCAAAGGTGCTTAAGAAGATAAAAGCTTCTTGGAAGGAAGTGGCATTTTCTGTTCAGTTTTCTGCAATCAATTGCAAAAACAACTGTCAGGAAATTATTTGAAAATGCACAAATATAACCATTTGCTTTGTAAAAGTTGTTCTACATCCAATGCACTGTTTTGTACCTACATGGATTTTTTTTTTTTTCCTCCAGAACTCAGTCCATGTCCCATGAGCCTAAATCACAATGCATAGAATGCAATACAGAAACCCAAACCATCCCTAATCTAGATCTTGATGTTTTTGGAGAAAAGCTGCTTTAGCCAGGCAAATGACTATTTAGGCTTTCAGGAATTCCCTGGGGATGCAGGGTGCCACCTGCAATGCCAAGGCCACAGCCCAAGAGTTGCTGAATTTCATGTCTAACTCTGCTACTTACTCACTTTGATGACCTTGGATAAAACACTGAAGCTTTCTATGATTTTGTTCACCCAGCTGTAAAATAAGGATATTAAAGCTTGTTCTGGACCAGTTTTCTGAGCACCTTAGATCCAGTACTGTGTGAGTAAAAAATTATGAAGGAGTAAAAAAAAGAGAAAGGTTCATTCACTAGCAAGCACAAAGGGAATGCATAGTAGTAATTTTATGCATTCCCTATGTAATCAGATCTGACTGCATCTTATATACTTTAAAAATTGGAAGAAATTGGATAGGAATTGGTTTTAGAATATTCCACATTAATGGTGTTGTTTGCAAACAGCAGCAGTAGCAAGAAATCAAGTTTTCAATCAATAATTAGCAGTATCTCGATTTTGAATTGAAAGTGTTGTCCTACACTTCTACCATAAAACTGTAAACACACAAACTTGTAAGAAAATCCCCATTCTACTCAGATTGTTCCTGTTTAATAGAATCAAATGACACATGATGAGTTCAAGTGTTCATAGTCAGAATGTGGATGAGAAAATGCCTATGGAATAATAGTTTACCAAACATATTTATAATGCACATCTACTAACAAACTGCTATAAAAGCATTTCATTCTCAGAGTGCTAAATACTTAAAGCATTCCTTTAAATTTAAAATTTTGTCCACTAATTTATCATTTGCATGGAAAACAGACTTATAAAGACTGTCCCAGAAACACAAAAATTGAAAATTTTTCAGGGGCCTCAGAACATGTTCCACCCAACAAGGAATTGATAGAAAGATTTCCTTGGAAAACCTTTGCTTCTGTAAATGAAATTTCCAATTGTTTGGCTCATGCAGAACACCTAGTTTCATAAAATCAGAAATGAAATGCCATAAGAACATGTGATATAAAAAGCATGATCTTCTGTATTTCAACTATGACTAGGTGGTTTTGATAAAACAGCTTTCTGAAACTCTAGGTATTGGCATGGTTGTTCCTAATTACAGGAAATCTCCCAAGATTTTTATGGTTTATATAAAATGAAAAAAGTTAAAGAGCTGACCAAAAAAAAAAAATTTTCTGAATTCAAGACAATTTCTATTTCAATTTCTCTTCACCTTACTACTAAATTTCAAAACATCTCTATAACACATTTTTATAGAAAATATAATATAATACCATGCACCTGATAAAAAGCAATATTTCCTTAGACAGAGAGTGGCATTTAAGTGCATTCCCTGGTTTTTCTGCATGAGACTTGTCTGTCTCGTGTCTGAGCCACTCTTTTTGCTGCCTACTGAATTTGGTTCTTTTTTTAACCCCATGGCATAGCATGAAATGTGTAATAAGTTTCATTATGATGATTACTTCTTGGTAACTCGATTCCAGAGGATGGTGATGGTGAAACCACTTTTAAATTGTGTTTTCTTTCAGTGGTGCTCTCAGTGCAGACTCCCTGTGGATCTTTGCTAGTGTGGTAGCATCTGGCACCATCTGAACCAGTCCTAATCAGAGGGAAAAGAGTTTGCATGAAAAATCCTCAACTTTAAAAACACAGGGAGACAATAAATGCATATTGCCTGTTGTTTGAGCATTCCATGCAGAAAAAAAAAAAAAAAAAAAAAAAAAAAAAAGCCAAAACCAAAAAAATTAAAAGCTTTAAAATGAATGAATTCAGTATATAGATCAGTATTGTTTTACACTTGCTCTTTGGAAATTAGAGATAAAGGGCACTGAGTGGAAAGGACCAATTCTGCTAAGGAGAAATAAAATCATCAATAACAATATTGTGGATATTATAACAATAATATAACAATATTGTGCCTCAAGGTACCAAAAAGGTGAACAATTTAGTGAGATTCAAAGTGGGTAGAATACATACAAAACTAAAAAAAATAAAATAAAAGTAGGATCAGATATTTACTAATGTATATGAAGTTCTTTGTTCCTGAGACTTGGCTTTCCAGCCCTCTGTGCCTGTCCCATGTGTGCTCTCTGCAGTACAGGGAGGAATTTCTCCAAGAATGTCACTTGGTGATGGGCTCCTCTACTTCACCATGCCTGGAAATTCTAGTTTTCACTGAGTTTCAGTGACAAGTGATTCCTGTGACTGCATGACCATGAAATTACCATCCCTCATCCCCCTTGTGTGGGAAAGATGGCCATGGAGAAAGTCAAACCTCCCAAACGTGTGTCCTGTGTGACCACTTGTCCTTTATCCTTAATTACTAACTGTAAATCAATTATTTTAAAGCTGATGTAAACTCATGAGGAAAGACATCTGGAAAAGCTGGGAGGCACTGAAGGGGTTTCTGCTGCTGTGGTGCTGGAAGGAAGAGACTGTCAGGGAGAGAATGTGATTTGCAGATGATCCCTGCATCTCCCTTGGCAAACATCAAATTAGGCATTTGTGTATAGAAGAGCCTATATATAATGTCATGGCCATTACACATAATTCTTGTATTATGTGCCTTTGAAGGAGAAGCTTTCAAGCTTTGATTCCCGTCCCTATGAAGAAGGGAGGAGTTTTTTCCAGGTCACCACAAACACATGCCTTGTGCCTGAACTCATCTATGCTTTTCTCTTATTTCCTTTAGATCATTCCTCCTCTTTTATGTTCACTTTGTGGCTCAGAAAGCAATGATTTTCTTTTAATTTTTCCACTTTAATAGCTTTTGTGCAGAGGGTAATCTGGATACATCTGCCTTCTGTTGGAGCTAGGATTATTTCCAGTAGAAGATCTGGTCAGGGAAATATAGGCAGCTTACTGCTGTCAGCAGATTTCTACAGCAAGCAATTGGTACCCCTGCTACAGCTCTGCTGTAACAACCATAAAAGAGAGAAATTGAGCTTTCAGATGAGTCAGGCCTGCCCTAAGCAGCATAAATCACAAGAATAATATTTCAAAATCAACAGCACAAAGCTGTCATGGCTTGTCTGCAGGTACTTTGTGTAGCCACACACATCTAGGCTCAATTAAGCATCTGTGTAGGACTAGACTGGATTAAAACTTCAGTAGCTGTGGCCAATTTTCTCCAAAGCCCTCTTTTTGATATGTGAATTTAAGAATGCTTTGCAAGCTGACAGTGTTGAGGCTTTTGGAAAATTCTAGCCTAAGTTGCTACAAAATCCAAAGAGTTCTAGAGAGGCAGAATAAATAAATTTTATGCACCACTGTTTACATGGAACATGAATAATGTAATACAGGCTCCTTGTGAAATTTGAGACTGACCTTGTCCTTTCCCTGTGGATAAACACCTATAAAGGATCATTTGCATATCCAGCCCCTCTCAGAGCCAAGTGCTGTCCATCACTCGAGTAAGTTGCAGAACCAGTATCTTGATGTAGATCATCACCTATCTGAGAAAATTGCACATGAAAATCAGTTTTCTCCTTCAATACCAGACAGGAATAATGCCCTATTTCACTGGGACTTTTTTTGGCCACCTAAGCAGCTACATTCATACAACTCTGTCTTGTTTTCCTTTAAATTCCTACTTACCTTTCTGTGTCAGGACCGTGTGGATGGCACACACAGACAGGAGGAGTTTTGACAGCCACTGAGATGCTAACAAATGATCCCTGCTTAACTGTGGCCTTTCTGCTTATTATTCCCATGTAATTATTAGAGTTTGAAAATTTAATCCAGAGGTAGGACCCTAATTTAGTAACATTTTAAAGTCTACTTAATGCTAGATCCCTCTGCACAAATGACAGTTTGGCTAACATTAAGCATCACAACTTGGTATTTGCAAGGGAATTTTGTCACAATTTTACATTTTATCCATTACATGATTCATATTCAGTTCCAAGCAGTGATGCAGTGATGACCCTTCTCCCCATGGAGTTAGTCAAACAATAATCTCAGTGAAATGGGGCTTTAATTATAGCTGTAAGAATTAATGAAGAGATTATTTTCACCCATGGCTGAGTAAATGGCCTGTGAAAACAACAGCTCTGATATTTGTTTCCCCCCATTCACTCCATAAAATACATAATTTTATTGATATTTTAAGTGCTTTATTCTTTCATTACATTCTTTTTACACAAGCATTCCAATCTACAGACATTTACTGCCAGGAAATAAGAACTTGAGGAGACATAAACTCATCTTAAAAAGATAAAATAATTGAATCTATTTTTCTCTCATCAAAAGGTAATCTTGACTCCAAATAATTCTTCTTAGCAAAAAAAAAAATTGAAAAAAAAATAAAAAAATCTTATTTTCTCCACTTACCTTCCCTCAAATATACAGCAGGAAGACAATTTAGTGAGATACCCTTATCAGTTATTGTGCTTCTCATTTATGTATGAGTTATCTGTCAGGAATCAGCAATGGAACTGTGGTACAAGTAAAAACTATTTTAACACGTTTTTCTGGCAGGAGAAGGTGACAGCACCTTTAATACTTCCAGCAGCTGGACAATGAGTTGGTTGCTGAACATTACTAAGTAGGAAAAAAAAAGTTTGAGTAGAGCCAATGCAATTGTCTAAAAGCCCCATGAGCAGGTGTTTGCTCAAGGTAGGAACCTGCTACTTCATATTGAGTCTCAGATGGAATAGCATATGAACCAGGTTTCTAAAAGTGCAGAAAAACTGAATATTGCTAATTTCTCCCCTTAGCAGGCCTGGAAAGCATACTGCTATTTCTGAGAATCACAGCTGCTCAAAAGGGCAAGTTAATTTAAGACAGCATGGATTATTTTTTTTTTTTTTTTTTTTAATTATTTATATTAATTTTTTAGATTTCTCATTTGGAAAAATGATTCTGCAAAATATGTAAGAAAATTACCATTGGCAACCAAACATTTTGTACCCATCAGCCATTTCATGAGCCTGTGTTCATCTCTAAAACCAACACCCACTTCAAGGAAAGACACTTATTCTTTTTAAGAACTAACTAACTTTAGAATGCATGCAGTGTCTTTTGTGGACGGACTGCCCTGAGCTCTGAAGCTTTTCTAGGTGACAACAGCAAAAGAAAGCAGAGTTTATTTTGAGCCAGAGTTTATTTGAGCTCCTCTGCTCCCTGCCCCTCAGCCCATTCCCCCACGTGCAGAATTAGGTTTGTGTGGGAAATGGAGCCTCTCACACTCCAATATTTTGCTTTTTTAAAGACATATGGACAAGGCTGAGGGTTCAGTCTTTCTGATCTATCTCTTCTCTGAGACTTGCCCTCTGACTCTGATGTCATTAATAAACTAGGTTTAAAATATGAGTTTATATTCTAGTCTGGTTGTCTTCACCAAGGGAAAAAAAAAAACTGCCATAATTTGTTTGACTCTCTGCTGATCAAAAAGGTGACACTTCAGTGTGTTGCCTCAACATATTTCATTACAAGTTCTAGTGTCAACAGCAATAGGGATAAACAAGCAGCAGGGCTAAATCAAGTATTCCCAGACTCAAGGTTTAAAACATAAATTAGGTGAATTTTAAATGATCATTTTATATAGCAAAAGACCTGAGGATTAGTGAAAGAACATACCTTAAAACTAACATTGATGTTTCCACTTGGAGCATTTGATGAAGGAGATTTTTAAGGGAAAGGCATTGGATGGAAAATAAGAACACGACTGCAGGGGAAAGAAAGATGAGACAGAAGAACAACAGTGTCACATATACAAAATACCAGGCCAATACAATACCTCTGAAAAAGATTCCAGCTTTAAACACTGCTCAGGAGCACTGGCAGAAAAAATAAATAATTCTTGATATTATTGACTGTTTCATTGGGTCTGGAAAACAAGGAATTCTTTTCCCCAGACAACCTGCTTCACTTAAATATCAAACCATATGAACAGATAATATTTTATGTACTAATTGTTTTATCATTTTCACCCAGGCTTCAATAAGCTTTGCCTGGAACTGGGTGGATGAATTATATAAAATTAATCTAATGAATCTTAAAGCATTGAAAAGCCTTTGGTCTCATTGTTTTCTGAAACAAACCCATCCCTGGCCAACCTGACAGGGAGGCAAAGAACCTGACAATGTCTTTGATGACATCACTCTGGCTGGGGATACAGGAAATTTTGGAAATCATTCTCTATTTTATCTGGAATTCATCTTAATTAAGCACAAACTCCAATTTTCATGCTCTACAGCTCCTTCCACCTGAAGATCTCAAAGGGCTTCAAAAAGCATTAACGAGCCAAGCACTGCAAATCCTGTGAGAGTTTGGGGTGGAATTATTGCCCTTATTAAAAACATCCAAGGAGGGGATGGGAAAACCCCTCAAAAGCATCTAAAGAGTTAATAGCCTGGTTCCTGGGAATAATGAGCACCCACAAGAGCTGCTGCTGTCCTTGCAGTGCCAGGGAGGATACAGAGCTCCTCCAGACTCAGCTGTCTGCTGCTTTTCATCTGAGCATCTTAAAGTGTGGCAAACATTGTCTGAGCCACAGCAGAGCTCTGAGATGGGCCAGTTACCATCACAGATGAGATCCTGAGCCCCTCTCCCCAAGGAATTCTGCAGATTGAAATGTCTCAGTGAGTGCTTGAAAGGTTGCTGTGACTCTGGTAGAGCTGGGAGCAGGGCTTGCTACTGGTAAAATCAATAGATGACACCAAAATGAATTAAATTTAGTTAATTATAAGCACTTAAAAGTTCCAATTTGCATGATTATACTGACGTACAGTCCAATCAAGAAACTACATGTATTTATAGAAAGATAATGGTCTATAATGATATAAGGAAAATGAAAGGAAAAATATCTCTTCAGATATTACATTTAAACATTTTTCTATCTGTCCAGCCAAGCTGGGGCAGTATAAATAGCATGACTTTATGGTGAGATACCTTTCCATTAGTCATTATTTCCAAAAGCCTGAAAGCAGGGAGAAGCAGCAGGCTTCAAATCCTTCTGACTTGTATCACACACAATTCCCCCAAGCCTGTGGGGTGCTGGGAGACCTCTGTTCTCAGCCAGATCAAGGCTGAACAGCAATTACTTGGAAAAAAACAGGTCAGAGGCAATTGAAGGGATCAGCACCTCTTAGAATCAGGTCTACTATGGATAATGAGCCAGAGAACAAAAACAGAGCACAAATTGCTGTAATTAGGCAGCTATAACTGGTTATATATATGGCTGTCCAGGTTTGCTTTTTATTTCATGCTGGATACATTTTCCTTCTCCAGAGATGAATCAGATTACTCCTGGCATTATGTTGTTTATGAAAATATTTTTGAGCAATGAATAACTGAATCTTAGTGCTCAAGTCAAAGTCAAGTCAAGCAACACTGAAGAGCATTGCTGTTTCCTTTATCCCTAAGTCATTTTTAATAGGGGTTGTAGATACAGATAAGCCAGTGTGAATATTTCATATTTTTAACAATTCTCAGCCAGCTGGGCAAGCAGACAGCTGGCTCCAGACTTTTTGCTGCTCCCATACCTTACATGGGGGAGTGAACCCCTGTGCCAAGGGCTGCCTGGTGGCTTCCAGGTGCCCCTGCCAATGCCAGCAGGGCAGCTGAGCTGGGAATGGGCTGAAATCTCTGGCTGGTGTAACACCCAGGCAGCACCTACCCCACCATCCTGTCCCTGCTTTGGAGGAGAGCAGGCTGGGTGTAAATCAAACAGGTGGTTCATGCTCAGTATCACTATCATCATTTCCTGGTCAATGCAGGCATTCTCTCCTTCTCCCCTTAATGCTAAAACCCAAAAAGGAAAATGGAATGGATGGCACTTACATCTGGCTCTATGCCTTGGGCAGCAAGCTGGGGGCTCAGGGGGCAGAGCTTCACCTCCTGGAGTCAGCTGAGCTCCACCTTCCACACCTCCTGCAGCACAGGAACCACTGTGGCAGCATGAAAGGACACAAAAGCAGCTTTTATCTATTTATTAGTTTATTTATTTATTTATTTGCATTGTCTTTCTGTACTTTAAACAAGCAATGCAGTTTCCAGAGCCAGTAGCATCCATGTGACCTTGCAACAGCTAATGAGGTCACACTGGGATATTAGAAATAATTTTACTCCACACTGATGCTGTTTTTCTGCCTAGATGTGCTACCAGTAGGTTCAGATGGAAAGAGTCTGATTCCAATGGCATGGAGTGGCAGGACACAGAATGGCTCCAAATGGAAGGAGGGCAGGTTTAGGTTGATGTCAGAAAGAATCTCTGCCAGGGAAACCAGGTGGAAGGTGCCCTGCCCATGGCAGGGGAGTGGAACTTGAGGATTTTTAAGGTCCTTTCCAACCCAAAGCATTCTGTGATTCTGTGATTCAACACCCTTCTCTAGGGTTTGACCAGCCTTGTATCTCATGGGGTTTATTGCTTTTCCTCTGATCTTCCCAACTTGCTGCTTGTTGCCTCAACACTCTGATCTCTCTTGCCTCTGCTAAGTGAAAGGTTTGGGAGCTTCTCAGTATCACAGTAACTGCAGCCTTGAGATTAATCTCTAAAATCTGAATTATGCATCACTGATGTATAATGTATTACTACTATTTCTTTTTCTTTAGGTGGATTTTCCTTTAGCAAATATTTTTGTCTTTTTACTTCCGTGTTTGCTTTGCTGATCTCAGTAGCAGCACTGAGAGTTTTCTGAGAAACCCTTTGAAAATCTTTGAATCCTTAACAAGGCAGAGAGATTCATGAGACTGTTCATGACAACCAGCAGTGGCAAGTATATTTTTATTTGGCTTTCTGCTCTGCCTTGCTGAGACTTCCACGAGAAGCAGGTTTACACACCAGGTAAGCAGCAGCAGCTGTCCTGGAAAATTAACAGTTCTGAACTGGAAATGCACCTATGCAATATAAAAGCTGCACCCACTGCAGAAGAGAACTGCAAGTTTTACTGCCAAGGAGGCATCTCTGCAGATATGTGTTCAGTGTTCATTGCTGAGAGCTATTTTTGAGGTATTAACCACATTCCACTCTGGTTGTCTTTGCTAAGAAATGGGGATGTGTCCAGCCTGCCAAGAACAACCCTTAGTAAAGCTTTCAAGAAACACTGCAGCTCTAAAGATTCAAATATTTTGGGATGAGGTGCTGAATGTGAGCAGTCCTCTCAGTGAAATGATAATCAGCCTTGGTGCTATTATTTCTGGCCACCTCCAAGTCCATTTGAGAAGCCACCAATGAAGGAATTTAAATTAATTATTAATTAATTAAATTAAAAGATCTGCAGACCTCAAGAGTAGTAGTGATGAGAGTTGTCCCATTAAATATCTATGTGTTACCTGTTTTCAATATGTAAAAAGTTTAATCTTTGGTTTATTTATGTAAAGGATATTAAAAGAAAGAAGTGTTACCTTAGAAAAAATAAAATTCCCTACAGAAACTTAGAAGGAAGGGGCAATATTTTTTAACAAACCTTTCTTTTTGGGTCTCTGGCAGCTTTCACTTTTGTGGCAATGTCTTCTAGAATTCTGATGAGTTTTTCTTCCTTAGAAAACTTATTCTTCAGGGCTTGTCCAGCACAGAATTGGAGAGCAGCCAGTAGTTTCTTATAGCACATTCTGAAATGAACATCATTCTCTGAATTCTTCAGCAGCCTGAAGGAAAGAGAGGGGAAAAAAAAAATCTGTGTATCTAAAAATGAATTTTATTATACATCAGTTCCAGCAGGAACAATAAACTCCAGACTAATCTACTCTTGGTCACTTTGGGCAGCAGAGAATAAAAAAAAAATGTTATTGCTTGTAGGCAATGAGACTCAAGTCCCATTTGATAAATAATGAGATTCTAAATGTATTGAATAAACAGAAAACTGTCATTTCTAATTGTCGTACATAGTGCAATGCCCATATTGCTGTTTATTTCTGCAAGAAAAGTTAACAAAGTGAAAAGAAGTTGCATTTTTGAAGTCCAGTGTTAAATATATATCCCTAAATATTTTTTTTTTCTCCTGCCAGTTCATTTATACAAGCAAGCACACATTAAAGCTAGGAGGTGCATTTAAAGGCTGTTTCAGTCTCAGATGTACCATCACTTCTAGAAACTTTCACTATTTTAAGCTGAGGAGTCATTTCTGAAATTGGCTATACTGCTAAAAGGAGTGAAATGAGCCCATTTTATTTTGTTCTTTCCTGGTAAGTGCTGGTCTAAAGCAAAACTCTTCTGAAGCCTGCAAAAGCTTTGGAACTGGAGTTACTGTCAGCATAAAAGTCAGAAATAAAACCAAACCCATACTCTTTTTAATAATAATCACCATGCAGTCTAATTACACATTTATTTGGGTCAGGAAAGCTGGGGAGTTTAGAGGGGTTTTTTTAGTTGATCAAATTAATCTTTGGGAAATGTTTTCCTTATGCAGGCCCGAGGTTTTGCACACTGTTTGAATTATTTTAGCAGGTGTAGCTGGAATCACCAGCTCTGTACTGTTAGAACATCCTGCCCATCACCTGGGATTTCCCTCTGCCTCAAGGACTGCTGAAGTGCTCTTGGCTTTGTGTGAACTCGCCCCCTCACTGCTTCACCCTGAAGAACATCTCAAACCTTAAATTCCTCAGAAATGTCTGAACCTTAATGCAGTTTCCCCGACCTAAAAAATAATTCTACTTTTCACAGGATAGAAATTAGAGAAGCTCTTGACTTTAAAGACACATCCCATGAATGAATATGTCACATATTAATATGTCACAAAAAAAAAAAAGAAGCTAGACCAAGAAATTACTTGAAGCACTCATATTTAAGGGTGAAAAACTATAATTTCTATATAGTCTTCAGCTCCTTCAAATCATATATAAGGCATGAGAGTATTGCTACTGCAGCACATGCCTCTGCTGGTGATGAGGGATCTTATAGAAAGCAGTGATTTTCCTAGGTCCTCTTTTCCTA
The DNA here is from genome assembly GCF_029582105.1 of Oenanthe melanoleuca. NCBI lineage: Eukaryota > Metazoa > Chordata > Aves > Passeriformes > Muscicapidae > Oenanthe > Oenanthe melanoleuca. Next base: position 866,632 of record NC_079334.1, on the reverse strand, counting down.
AATAATTCAAGGCAGAACAATGTCACCTACCAGTTTCTGAAAAGCCTTTCCAGTTGCACAAAACCTCTGAACATCTGAGGATTTGAAAACCCTTAAAGAATGAGTGGTGCTTGTATCAGAAATGCCTAGACATGAAAGGGGAGTGATATGAGAAGTTTATCATCAACACTCTCTGGAGAAGTCTGAAATTACTTTTTTTTTTTCCCCTGTAGACCAGTAAAAACAAATAATTACTTTTTGCATCCCAAGGAAATAAAAGTTGTCATTGCAGTGCCTGGTGGAAGGCAAAGCTCAGCACACAGAGGCTGCTGAGCCTTTCACAACCTGAGAGCACCTGCACTCCTGGCAGAGGACAAACACATCATTCCTTATTTCAGACTAGGTCCAAGATTCCACAGGATGGGATTCATCTGCCTAAATGTCAATAGCTCATGTCATTTTAGATATCCCAGGAAATCCAATTCCTGCAGCAGCTGTCTCAGGCTCCCTGTGCTGTTTAAACCTGCTCAGGGCACTGCCCCACACTCTGCACTGCCCTTTTAGCTCAGCTGTGGGCAAACAAGACCATTTAAATAAAATAAAATAAAATAAAATAAAAAACCAGCAAGTCAGGAATAGGCTTGCTGATTATCTTTTAAACAAAAGCACCACTGGTACAGTCCAAATCTTCATGTGGGCAGGAATTTTAGTCTATCAAAGCAAAGCCCAGCCAAACATTGCATTTTCCTGGCACACAGTCACTTTTTTCACTTCTGTCCTGCAAATATAAATGCACCCAAACTATCACTGAGAAATCTGTTCTGAACTGGAGCTCTAATGCTGGTCAGAGCCTTGTCTGCACTAAGGCTTGCACTGGAACCAGCTCCTGAGATCTAAACCATATTCATTCACCTTCTCCATTTTTAGCAGCACGTGTTTAGGGAATCCATAAAGACTACCTCTCATGTTTGAGATGGCCCTTTAGTCCTCTCAGATACAGAGAACATTAAACCTGCTTTTATTTCCCTGAAATGAAAGGCTTGGGATTTCACATACAGGAAGCAAAATGGCAAAACCCAAATGGTTTCCTATTTTAAACAGAGCTACTCCCTGCATAACACAGATCAATGTAGAAAGTCCATTTTTTGATTATTCTTGGGGCTGACTGCTTACAGAAAATAAGCTTATCTACATGTATGACATAATGATTTCTTTTTCTTTTCTGGGAAAGGATTGTGGGCCAGGCTCAGAGAGCTACTGCATAAGGACAGGAGGGTGTGTGAGTCAGGAGTGGCTCTGGAGCCCAGTCCATGGGGAAAGCTGAGGCAGTCAGAATGTCACTGCTGAAATCCACACCCTTGGCAGCATGCTCTCATCCTGAACACATAGGGCAGCTTTTGACAGTGCAACACAAGATTTTAATCATAAATCATCCAATCAGCTAAAAACACAAATCTAAAACATTCTTTCTACACCTATTAGACCTCAGTTCTAAAGTACAGAAGTAGTGTCAGTCCTTACACAAAATTTACCCATATAGTTCTCTCTATTCACCTAAATTATTCTAACTGTTCTCTCTAGAAATGCAAGCAATGTTCTGCTATGTTTTCATTATGTCTGGGGCTAAGTTACTGAACTTTAAACTAGGCTTTAGGGCTTTTTACTCTCTTAAGGCACTTAAAGTATATTACTACTTGCTTAAAACTAAAACTTCTACTTCATGTCTGTGTGGTTTAATATATTTTAATTTCTCTAAAGGCTTTAATTCAATTCATGCATTCTTCTCTCTCTGAGGGACTCAGAGAGGTTTCTATTTTAGACACTCCAACAGGGCTCTACACTCAAAACATGTCAAGCTACTGGTGCAGCAGCCCAGCTTCTCTGCCTGCCACTGGGACAGGAGTGCTCCTGACAGCCTGCAGACCTTCCCTTGCAAAAGGATTTGTACTAGCTGGGTCTGACTTTCATATCCATTTTATAAAAGTGGTCCCAAAGAGGATGCAAAGACAGCTTTTAATATGATGTAATGTGTGGGCTCTGCTGAAATGTTTATTCAACAAATGAATGAATATGTTGTTGCAATTCTGTCTTCCCAGCTTGCTGGCACACACACCTTCACCCTGCCATGGTGAGAACACAGTGGAGAGAGGGAAATCTGCAGCTTCTGGAGTTGTGGGAGGGAGAAGTGCTCAAGACACTAATGAAATTTTCAAGTTAGAACAGGATGCCTAACTGTGACAGAGGAGGACAAAACTGGAATGATTTAAAGCCCAAAGCTGCCAGTAAAGAAGCATGTGAAGTTGTTTTTTCCTGATAATATTCACAGGGTTCTGCAAGGCAGAACTCAGTAAGAAAGCCTGGCTTTATGCCAGGCCTAGATGGAGCACCTTGCTCATAAGAACACAGACACTTCCTTACCCTGCAGCTTCTCTGGTTTGGGACAAACACCCCCATTGCCAGCAAGGGCTGGTGAACTCAGACCTTTGTGAGACAGCACAGAAGGAAGTTGGTCTGAACCCTAGAAATGGAGCAAGCCAGGTACAGGAGTGAAAGATGTCTCTGTCTTTCACTTCTCCTCCTTCCTGCCCTCACCTGCCCCAAGGTGGCCCCAGCCCCACCTCCTGTGTGTGTTTTGTGTGTAGAAATGCAAGAGGGCTGAGAGATTTGTGCCACAGGGGAGAAAGGAAGGTGGAATTGAGTCAGGCTGCTGTGCCAGAGAAGGAGAACCAGGGCTAAACCTGGAGGCTATAGAGAAAGCAAAAATTAAAAAAAAAAAAAAAAGAGATTGGATGGATCTTGGTGGAAAAACAGGTGAGCTGGCCTCGTTCTCTGGAAGACAGGGCAGCTGAGCCAGTCTGCTCTCTGAGCAGGATTTGGCAGACAGAGGAAGGAGTGAGGGGGCTCAGACATCTCTGCTGCTGCTTGAACATCTGCTCCTTGTCTCCTTCAGGAAGGGGAGCAGGGTGACCCTGAGAGGGATGCCTGGCAGCACAGACTTGCTCACAGGTAGCCTGTCAGGCCACATTGTAACCAAAAAAACCAAAAAACCAATCCCAAGAAGAAAATTTTTACTATCTTACTGCAGGTTTAGCACCTACCTGTTCCAAAGGAGCAAGGCAGTTTGGCTGGGTTATTTAGATATGATATCAGGATTATTTATTAATAATTTTAAAATTATTACCATGTTTATAATTTGTTAATTATTAAAATGTTAATAATTTGTTAATAATTAATCCTGTTAATAATTTGCTAACCCTGGTTAATTTGTTTCCAAGTGCTCCTCTGAGATTTCTTACACAGAACTGGTGCCTACCAGCACACACTCACTCTGTACACTCTGCCAAAGGCTTTTTGAATTCAGAGACACCATAAAAACCAGGTGCCTTCTGCTGTTGGCAAATTTTTGGTAAACCTGACCAAGGAAGTCAATATGCTTTGTTCTGAAGGTGAATCTCATTTTTTGTTTTCTGTTTTGCTAAACTGGAGGCAGGACAAATCACAGAAGAAGGAAACAGTGGTACAAGACTGCTGCTCATCATGGCAATAATTACTTTAAAATTATTCTCCTCAGCCCTCTGTATCAAAGATTAGCACACAAGAACACTTCTCTCCCACTGTACAGCTCCTATGTCTGAGGTTGCCATCTGTCCTGATTATCCTCAGACATCCTGCAAACCCCTAATCTGTCCTTGGTGCTTTACTGTGCCATGGAGCTGGGGCACATGCCTGGAGCTTCCCTCTGCTTTCATCACCCACTCCTCCAAGAGAACATTTTACTGCCTGGATTCTTAGACAGGAGAATAAGTAGCAGGGCTGGGCTGCCTGTAGGATTCACCCAGGCTCTGCAGCTCCTTAACTCCCTAGAGACACAGGGATGACAGAGATGACAAAAATGTATAGCTGAAAATTAACAACTCCATCTACTCTTGACATGGGGATGAGGAGGAAACTGCTGCTATTAATTAATTACTCAGTTAATTAAAGTGAAACCTCTCTTTGCTTTTTTACCTTTATCTCCCCAACAGGCACACTGGACAGCCAGTCCCAAACTCTAGAAAGGTGTGATTTGTGTTGTACAGACCAAAGAAAAGGAAACAGAGACACAGAAACACAAGCACCATTGTGGGTAGACCTACTGAGGCATTGCAGACAACAAAAAACAGACAAAAAAAGAACAAGCATAAAAACAAACTAACAGGTGAGAAGCACAAAGTACTTGGCACTTGAGAACAACACAATTTCTGCAGGGGAAAATGGGGAGCAAAGTCAATTAGGCAGAAGTTACTGTACAATAAGGATGGAAGAGACACTGCAATTGTCCCAGGAGTCTGGAGTACTGAGCATTTTCCACAGATGTACAGAAACACAGGGCAAGGAGATCAGCTGACTGGAGGGATGAAGACTTTTGCTCTCCCTTCCTCTGACCAGGTACAAAGCCAGCAGAAAGGGAGAGGCACAAGAGGCAAAGCTCTCTTCCTATGCTGACCTTTCATTTCATTTCTATTCTAGAACAAGAGAATGAAAGCTTATGTTTCCTGAGTAGACTGAGAGAGGTGTGGTACATTTTCTCTGCATCTTTGTAAGCAATAAATCTCCAAGATGAAGGAACAGCAGCTGCTCAGCTGCTTGAAGCACCTGTCCACTTTTGGCTCTTCAGTCCTCTCACATGAGAAACCTGCAGCCAGTTCCACATGCTGCTTCTGATAAAACAGAGCTGCTTTTATAGACTCATTTTTCAAAGCATAACCCCTGAACAGAAAATAACTCTGCTTAAAATGAAATTGTTTTCTATCATACCACTGACTAATTTGCTTTGGCTTTTCTGATTTTTTTTTTTGTAACATAGAACAGAAGTCTATCATATTGATCTCCCGTTGACAACAAAATATTGTTGCAAACATACAAAGCATGGGGGTTAGGCTTGAGGAACACAACACTGCCATTATTCTCTAACCCCTCTAAGTTCTTAATGAAAAAAAACAACAATTTGAATTCAGACAAATCACTTGATTCAGATTCAATCCAGGCAGCTCCTCCCACTCCCACTGAAAGCCTGAACTGTGGAATGCATGTCCTGCTGACTCACAAAAAATTACCAGATTAGAGAAAACAAAGGCTATGCTGCACTGTGCAGGGAAGGTGCCAAACCCTGCTGAGGTTGCCTAGCAGAAAAATGTTTTATTTGATATGTAATATAGTTAGCTGCACACACTTTGCATTAAAAGATGAATCCCAGATAAAACTGGTGTTGTCTGGAGGAGAAAGAGGCTGGAAGTGAAACAGAAATGAAATGAAAATGAGCTGTATCTAGAATTAATTGGAAAGTATAATGGTGCACAGGTTCCACTACTGCTACCAGAAACAAATGCTGCTGGGTCTAGGGTTTAAGAAAGAAACAATCATCCTCATAAAGTCTTCTCCAATTTGTTGAATGTATATGATTACATCAATATAAATGCTACAAGGATCATCTGATCAAAAGCAGTGCTAACAGTGTCTGTCTTTTTCTGCTCCAGTTGGTAAAAAAAAATTAAAATAAAAAAATTGTTAGCAAAGTGTGTCTGTTTCTAATCTGCTCCTCTTCATTGAGTAGGCTCTGAAAGCAGTAATTTATTAACACTATCACAACAACAAAAAAATACTTCCAGCAGAACACCAACACACCAAAATTCAGTGGTAGTTTCAAAATGCACCTGTGTACAGCAGTACTGACCCTAAATAACTTCAGAATCTCTGAGCAGGGCCCACCAAAGATCCCACCCTAGTAAAACATCAATCTAAAGCTACAGAAATGAAAAGCCTTCACTCTGAAGTGTCATTAAATACCAAGGGTGACTTCAGCTCAGACAACATCTGTAGGTTGGACTGGTTTTGAATATTAATAAAAGAAGTACCACCACTGCCTCTTTAAAGAGAGTGATTCAATCTCCTCTCCAAAAACTGCATTTGGAAATAAGAAAAAAAAAAAAAAATTAACAAAGGTATTGCACAGTATCATTTTCCATTCAATGAGAAACTTGGCATTCAAGTCTGGCATTAATTTGAAAAGTCTGGTTCCATCTTTGCCAGTGGCTTCTCCACATGACTGAGCACATCCCTGTCTGTGCTTTTCCCAAAACTGCAGATTTTCTCCTCAGAACAAATGATGTATTGTTGTCAGAATTCCATGCAGTATCTCACACCAGCATCAGCAAGCCTGGAAGTGTCCAACAATCTGTCACTGTGAGAGTTCAGAGTAAATTCATGCCCAGGGACTGAAATGCACCGTTCATTCCAGGCATAACAGAAATTGTTGTGTTCTTCCCAGTGGGTGATGCACTGGGAATGGGATTAGATGGGATAATCACCACCAAAATAAGCAGACCCAATGGCTTTATTGGGATGCTGTCCAATATGCCAGCAATTACTTGAATACAGGAGGTGACTAACCTACTCTGCTTTCAAACTATAGAAGTAAAATGCAAAATTAATTCAGATTGAAGCAGCCCACCAGAGCCAGTGGACTTGCAAAGCTTTGTGCTGTTTCTGAATTTAGGCCACAGTTATCACAGCAATACATGGGGGAGAAACTGAAAATGTTTTTCTTCAACTGCCTATTGTTTGGGTAGTTTGTGTCTATCAAAATGCCTTTGGATAGCATCTGTGGCTCCCATTAGCTTCACAGCTGAACTAAAAAAATCCCTCATGACTATAAAACACAATGCAAGACACAGAACTAATTCTGTATGGTTCTGCATGCACTGAGCAATCCAAATACACACAAAACCACAGAATTAAATGAGTAATAACACCACAGCACTTTGGTACTTTACTTGGTTTGCTGGTTAGTGAAAAAAAATTTAAAGGGTATAGAGGGGTGGGGAAAGAGGGTAAGACACTGACATTGTTTTTCAAATCTGATGGCATCCAAAAGAACTTGTTCTGCAGAGCTGTTCATTTTCCTGTTTGTTCTGCACTCAGGTACAAAATTTGCTCTGTTTAACACTGTCTACATTCAAAGCTGTTATCTCTCAAGCAGAGTCTCAGATTTTCAGAGACAAGGTGCTCAGATGTCAACAGCAGAGGAAGGATGTATGAGATTTGATATGTTCAAACCCATGGGGAGTCAGTGTTTCTTTTGAGGCAGCATTCCTTCTCCCTCTCTGGAAGAACCTGTCTGTAGATCCACTGTGCTTGAAGCAACAACAAGAACTGATTCCACATGATTTCCTGACATGCCTGTCTCCTGGATCTTTGCTTTCAGCACTGCTGTAGCTAGCACACCAGCTTGTCTTCTTTCCCCAATATCTATCAAAGGGAACTTTATTCAAATCAGTGCCTAACAGGAAGAGGGAGGGGAATTGAGGCTCAGCAGGTGCTGCTGTGGGTTCCAGCAATGCTGGCACCTCAGTGCAATGACAAGATGACAAACTGCAGTTTGCAGAGCGTGTCTCTGGGATGTGCAGCCTCCTTTCCCAGTCAGTTTGCTGTGGGGCAGCTCAGTGTGCACAAGGGAGGCACAGAGCAGCCTGGGGGTAGCTCTGTGCCCTGCCTGGGTGACTTTGGCCATGGCATGGCTGAGACACTTCCATGGCTCACACAAAGTGGCATCATGGGGTCCCTTAGGCTTCAAAAATAACTCATTTGTTTTCAGGGAGGAGGAGACAGAAAATCAGACTTTTCAATGGGGGAATCTTTAGAGTCCAAATCACATTTTTTCATCTTTTTCATGATTCTGACTCCCTTAAGGAAAAAATCTCTTCACACAAAAGCTCTCCTTATGCATAAGGCTACTCTACAATCTTCTGATAAGATGATAGCTACCATGTTTTAATTTAATTAAAATAAAAGAGAACATGAAAGATGGTGGTAGGAAAGAAGAACAAGCATAAAGAAGAAGATTTTATCTTCATACCTTTTCTAGGCCTGTTTTATCTCTTCCTCTCTTATTTTTCCTCCTCTTTTCTTGGCCTCTATTAATTTTTTCCTCCACGTTATACTGCTCCATGTTATACACAGCAATAGCATCTCTTGAAAAGGTAGGAGAGCAGAGCAGAGATGGAAATAACTTTGAATTTCTTCTTTTTAAATACTGGCCTGGTTCTGATTTTCCTTCCATTTCACTTCTTTATCACCACCACATACTGGCTTTGTAAATAAAGAGGTGGGAATTGGAAGTTAAGCCCATGTACCAGGGAAAGCTTGCTGTAAGATCTTAGTAAGAGAAAACCTTTCTCTTTTAGATGGCCCAAGGGTATTTTCCTAGTCGACAGCTGGCCCAGTTACCATGGAAAAGAGAAGAGCTGGAGGGCAGGCACAGTAGGAAAATGAGGCAGAGACCTACATGAAATTGGGTTGGCTTGCTGAAATTAATCTCTACTTCAGACACCTTGCTGCTCTTTCATTGCTGGGAGTAGACTTAGAGGTTCATCTAGGTTTAAAAGTCCTCAGCTCTGCTGAGACACGTTCAGCTGTGGGACCAGATCTGAACAGACTTTTGAGTCAAGTGAAATCCCTTTTAATGAACCCCTAAGCAAGAAGGTGTTGCTTCTTAAGCTTTTACCAAGGAAATCTTACACCAGCCTCTGCAGATTAAACTGAATTTTAACCTTAGGGTTTAAATCCATAGATTTTCATGTCAGAAGAATTTAAGGCAGATACAAGAATGAAAATCCATCCTGAATTTTATTTGATAGGTTACCTTGGAAAATTATTTTATTTCTCTGCCCTTCTGTTTTCCTTTTCAAAGGAGGAAAGATTTATTTCTCCTAGGCTCTCCACAGAATGCTGTATTTGTTTCTAAGCTGCTTTTATGCCAGAGGTAAATGCCATGGCAAATAGGTCTTTTTAATAACATTGCCACCTCCTTCCCACGTGGGAGCCCATCTCACCAGCATCTTTCAATCATATGGCAGAAAATAACAGCCCCAGGCTGTTTTTTTGCTCATAAGAAAACAGAATTAAGATTCAGTTGTTGTGATAAAAAGTCCAGGTCTGGTTCCAAGATTCACAATCACATTTGTGGAAATATTATTGCAGCAAGCAGATGTCATATTTCCATATGTCCTGAGTCAGGTAAAGAGTGGAGCAACCTCTCCAGGGGCAGTCACTGCATTGGCAGAATAAATACAGATCAGCCATCTGACACACAATGCTCCTGGGACTTTCTCACCCTCAGAGTGCTGTCCTTGTGCTCAGTCCGTGTGAGGATGCAGGATGGAGGACTGAGCTGCACAACTCCCATCTCTCTTCTCCTCTCCTGCCATAACCATGTGAATACCCCTGAGTCAGCCACATTCCTTCAAAGATGTGTGCTCTGCTCACAGACCAAAAATCTGGGCATGCCAAGAATGACCTGTGGCTAAGTGCCAGGTTTTTCCTACCAGCCCTAGTCATGGGGTGGCAGCCATGGGTGAGCCAGGCAAATTATTGCTTAAATCACCTTTAAATTGCTGGTCTGAAAAGTCCTAACAACAAAGCCAGGCAACAGCTGAAGCCAGCACATGTCAGCTTTGAATTGATGCAAAAAAGGTGAAAAATGGGGAATCCTTTGACTAAGGCTCCATTTTCATGCCATGACAAGCTGAGTGCCACACACATCAAAGCACTGGAGTTCAGGAATATTTGCCAATGTTCAGGAATATTTGCCAATGTGGCTTCTCCAAATCACTTCCACAAGCTGCCCTACCCACAAAAGTACAGACATGAGACTTGAGGGCTGTGTGAGTCACTCAGAAGCTGGTGCCTATGAGAAAAGTTTAATTAAATTAAAGTGCTTCTCCTGATAGAAATCATCACACCCAATGACTGACATTGTGGAGCAGGTTAAGTAGAAGAATAAACACTGGCTTTTAACACCACACTCAACAAAGGAAATGCTACAGAAAATCAAAATCTTGGTTACTGTTGGACCTTCTCCATGCCCAGAGCTCACAGGATAATTATTGCAAATGGCAGAGCCCTTTTTCCCAGACAGAGCCCACCTCCCTTGCTGAAGCACAAACAAGGTCTTCCTTCAGTTAGAAATGTACAGTGTGTCACAACACTCATGGTGAGGGACTGTTCTTTCAGTTAATCCAAGCCACTGAATTCGACTGTGGAAATCCCTGCTCAGCCCCTTCTTCATTAGCCAAGATGGCAGCTGCCACACTAAAGCTAATGAACCTAATTAATATCAATTCAGTAAATTAAACATTTTCCAGACATCATAATTTTGTACTAATCCAGACATTTATGCCGATTTAATATCGGCTGACATAACATAATTTCTCATTTAACACTAATTGAAAACTACTGGTTTCTTATTCTAAAGAGCATTTGCTGTCACTTGTGACTTATGGCTTTTTATAAAGCTATCTTTCAAATAATATCATCATTGAATTTTATGTTTTCTTCCTACTGCAGAACCTTCATATGCAAGCATGTAACTGGTGATGTGGGCAGAATGGAATAATCAGGTAATTTCTCTTAAAGGTGTTTATTTTAACAACTTTTCTTCATGTTTTCCATTATATAATTGTAAAAGAACTGACTGAAACAAATGAATAGAAGAAAAAAACTCTTCATTTAAGCAGTGTTGAACTCAGCCCCTCTAGCTATTTTTTTTTCTCCTTCTAAATAATTTTGGGTTTGTTCAGTTTGCCTTCAGGCTTGGTTTCTACAGATGCTACAGAAGAAAGAGCAGATGCCTATTCTGTGCCATTTGCTGCAATCCCTGTCCTGTGGCTCCCCCAGGACCCTCTGAGCTGAGCATGACCTGTGTGGAACTACAGAAAGTGACTGGTGGGAGTCTCCATCCCAGAGATGGCACCACCAAAGTGGTGGTTTGGAAAGCACCCAAGGTTTCAATCCTTGCAGAGGTACCAGCACCCCTCTGCCAGCCCTCACCAGGGACTGGCTGGAGGACTGAAGGCAGCAGAAATGGAACTGCAAAGGAGCAAAGGCAGTCTCAGGCTTCATTTGCAGTGCAGAAACAGGCAGAGAAATAAAATAATTTTGCCAAGGTGTCAGCAGGTGACTGATGTCAGCAGGGACCTCTGCAGGTGGCCTGGGCTGTTCCCTGCTCTGTCAGAGTCTGGATGTTGGATCTGGGGTGCTCAGAGGGGCTGCCCTGGGCAGCAGGGACAGGGAAGGAGCATGGACAGGAACAAGTGAAGCCTGGCCATATGATGGTGATGGGTCCCCAGGACAAGAGGTGCTAAAAAAGACATGACCCAAGGACAGGCAGGCCTGTGCTTTGAGCAGGAACATGAATAAGTGTGCCAAGAGCTGCTTCTCCAAGTTCTGAGTGTCACTCTGCTCTGTCCCTTCAACCTCAGAAACTGGAGGGCAGTTTCTGGCAAGCACTTCAAGCCCAGCTGTCACAGCAACAGCAAATATTTCAAAATTCGTGTGATGTAGATTAATTTTAAGGAAAGAAAAAAGATTCCACATTATTCTTTATCCTGACTAAACCATGTCTGTCAGAACTACATTTGTGTACAAAATAGCAGAGATTGGGATTTTCCTATGACACTGCCTGGACAAAATCCCCCTATGAGTTTGCAGAGCACAAAATGTGAAGGCTCCATTCTCTGAAGAACAGCTGAATATTTACCACTCTTTGGCTCCCAGCCCTTCAGGATCTCAGAGAAGAGAAGAACTTAGACAGATGCACAAGGAGGTCACATTTCCAGGCACAAGGGTCTTCAAGGGAACACAGAGCAATGCAGGAATCCAAATTACCCTATACAGGAAAGGTAGAGCAGCAGCCCAGCTTATACCTGGGAATAATACTTTTTTATGGAACTGGTTTTAGATCTCCCAGCTCTCTTAGGAAGTCACCTGAATCTAAACTTAACTGCTGGTAAAAACACAACAGATCTGTGTTACTTACAGTACTAATTATGTCTTTTCTCCTCTGGCTTTTCTGCATCTTTCCTCCTATAAAATATTTTGTTTGCTATCTTTTATTCCCTCAGTGATCACTCTTTGCTCCTTTGCCTGCCTAAAGTGCATTTAGTGTCACTTCAGTCAGTGCCACACTGAAGGCACAGGGAGAGCACTGGGAACTTTGCAGCAATTTCCTCCTTTCCCAAACCAGTGAGGGCTGCTCAGACTCCTGTTTCTGGGAGGAGATTTGGGATCTTAAAGCAGAATAGACAGAAGTGTTTTCAGAGCAGGTGGAGGGAATTCCCAGTTTCAACCCTCTCCACTGCCAGAATTATGCTACTTTGCACATAAAATCCTCTATGCATATCCAAGGGAATCTAGAAGAATCTTGGGAATGAAGTGGAAGGAGCCTTGGGGGAGCAGTTATTTTAATTTCACTGGATGACAGACTGTGAACAATTGCTGGGGGAGGCTGAACATGAAAGCTGAGCACTTATGTAAGGAGAAAAAAAAAAAGTTTTTTAATCTACTTGGATATAAGCCTTGCTACACAAGCTAGAAAAATCAAGTGTAAGAAGCATAAAACAGGATTTTATTGAGAGATATGTTGGAGGTGGCTTTGCTGTTTACACTGAAATACTTAAGAGTCACCCTTTATGTCTAAGGATTTGTACTCTACAAACTACTTATTAGATAAGAAAGGAAATCTCACTTTTGTGGAAGAGGGAGGGTATTGATCTGAAAGGATCATCCACCTGTGTTTGTGCCACTGTTTCTCCATTCAAGTAAACATGTAATAACTTTTGTTACTATGTCATTATAATACTGTACTACCTCTAATACTGCCAAAAGATATTGGCTTTATTTCCACATCTGTTTATTCACACAGCAGAACCTTCACCACTCTAGGGCTGCTCCACTGTGCTTTGCTTGCACAGCTTCAACCACTTTTGAGTCAACAAGCACTCAGCCAGAATGGGCTGTTCTACCCTGCACCAGGAAAAAATCCTAAGTAGAAAAAAAAGGAATGAATATGAACAATACTGTATTCACCATTGAAAATTTTCAGTGGAGGTAATTTGTACTAGCTCTTTGAAAGACAGACAAATGGAAAACAATAGCTACCCCAGCACTGAGGCTTTGATCAAATTTACCAACAAATAATTTCCCATTGTATGCTGCCAGCAGTTTGTCCCACTAAAAACCCACACTCCACTTCAAAACACTTCTTTTTTCAATTTCTTTTTAAAATTTTTCCCTTAGAATAATGTTTTCCTTCAAGTAACAGCCAGCAGTGGACTGCAGCCAGGCAACACATTGCAGAGGTGAGATACCAATGGTATTTCAAAAATTACTGTGCCTAAAAAAAAAGATGGTGTGTTCTCAAGCTGAGAAATAAAACAACCTATTAATGGGTTGGGATTGAGCAACTCAGATGAGCACCAAGAGAGGAGATGTGCCTGAAATTGCAAACTTTGCATCAGGGATTCTCTTAAAATCTGCATTGCAACTCTTTTAAGTGAGTTGGAAGATTGCTGGTGACTTTCTTTAGAATGGATGGGATGATTTCAGCAATGGGGAGGGGAGGATAAATCATTCATAGAACAGCTCAGTGTGGCACTCACTGCATTTCCTCTGCTTTCCCATCCCCAGTGACAAGCAGAAGAATTAGGACTTTTTGACACACCAACTCAGTGTTTCCACCTAAGCTCCATGTTTCTCTGAAAAGCTTTGATTTTGATGAGCATTTGAAAAAAAGTCAGTGAAAAACTCCTTGCTCCTGTACATTACTCTGTCAGCCACCCACCATTGATGCAATATTGTGAAACATTTCTCTGAATGCCTTTACACAGCAATAAAGGCCTTTCAGAGACAAAAGTCTGTTCTTGTAGCCTGATTTTCTTTCTGAAATATAAAATAAGATGCTGAACTTTACCAAACCTGTGTATTTGACAGACACCACAGAGAAAGCTAAAGGAAAATTCAGCTGTCTTTGGACAGAGATGCCTATGGCTTGTATGGGCCATTGGGAAGAAGAATTTTGCAGGAAGGGATCTTAATTCTTTTAGATTCACTGGTCACTTCCTGTTGTTTAATTCAAGGGTCCAACATACATCAGTTCCAACCAGAAGGGCTCTTTGCCAAGAAAACACTGAAGGAGACAATGTGAGACCCTTGAATAATTCTCTTACTCAGAAGGAGGTTACTACAGCACAGCAAAAAGAGCCCCACACAGACAACTCCTCTGGCAGCTCCTCCTCTCCTCTCCTCTCTCAAACAGTTTTTAATTTGGTCACCATCCAAATGACATCATTCTGATTACTGACCAATATACCATGGAGAATGGGTGAGCATTCTGAAAGCAGTTAATACTTAGGGAAATATCTTCAAACAGCAAGAGCTTCATGAGCTTCATCTCAAAATGGTCATCATCTGCAAGCACCTAAAACTGGTGAATTATAGTAATTCTGCACTGTTGTCCTGGCAGGAGCTTTTATCAATCCTTCCCTGTCCTGCCCAGAAATATTACCTGTTATTCTAGTTTATTTATTTATTTTCAAATGTGTTAATAATTATATTTGGGTTTACATCAGGCGATTCTTTTCTAAGATTCTTTTCTTTTACCCAGAATTAAAGAAAAATTAAAAAGCCATTTTCTGCTAAATCATGCACTGACTTAACACATTCAAAAATGTCTAATTAATTATTCTATTTCTTCTAATGTTTTAGGCATTTAAGCAAAGGTCCAAGGCCCAGTTTTTATGTAGGTGGAGAGTGATGATTAAACCAAAAACATTAACCACAGAAAAGACACAACTGTCTGCAGCATTAACCTACCAAAACTCATTGCACTGCATGTCCTGGGTCCACTTGAAGCCTTTCTCTGTTTATTCATACTTTTCATATCAGCCCAAGGAAATCAGGGCCTGAACTGCATTTATTCCAGTCATGAGGCAAAAACTTTGTGTTCCAAGAAAAAATGGATTAAAACAACTCTGAGGCACCTCATGACAAATTTTGTCCAAAATTGGTTCAAACAGCTATAGTTAAAACACAAAAGCTTGCTAAGCTGGAAAGAGAAAAGGACCTATAACATAAAGACTTATAAAATATTTTACATAATGTGATGCAATTTTGAAACATCTGCAGACTCATTTTGAGTACAAAAATTGCCATTTCTAGCAACACAAAAGTTTCACACAAAGGAAATAAATTTAATTTTTTCCCCTCCAAATACTCACAAAATGCAAAACCTGAAAGCTCAACCATGAAGTGCAACAAAACAAGAATTTTCCAGGCTGCAGCACAGAGGAGCCCTGGCAGCTGCAGGAGTGCAGCATTTCCCCATCCCCATTTCCCCACTCAAACTCCAGCAGCTGCTCAGCTGAGACTCTCAGGAGATTCTGTCCAGGCTGTTCCCCTTCCACCTGGGCCTTTGTCTCTGCAACATCATTATAATCTGCTCTGGGAAATTTGCATCATCCTTAAATTGCAGCCACTGTTATTTATGATTTGGGCATCTCAGATCATTGAAGTTGGCCCCTCAGTATCAGCCTAGCCTAAAGAAAATTTCCATGTAAAGAAATTACTTCTAGGATTAGATTTAAGCATCTTTTTTGCAGTAACTTTTCACAACTAAAAAAACAAAAGTCAAAATAATTCCACATCCTTCAAATTCATGACTGAACATTATCCAGGTGAAGCAACAGAGATTGATGAGAGTTTTCTCAAAAATCTTCCTGACTTATTACTATTCTGGTTTACATCCCCAGTGTCCCTCTGGGACAAGCAGAGGTTACATGAGGCATCCACCAGGAAAGATTTTGGCTCCCTGTTCTGTTTTTGAAAGAAGCAACAATAGAGCATTTTTAAAGTTTTAAGCAGAAAGGCTCAGATGACAGGTGTGTGACCTGCAGCCCATCACACCCAGCAGCACAGACAGGACCAGCCCAGAGCTCTGTGCCTCCTTCTAGAGCAGATCCAACAGCAAACCCTCAAATCTCTCATGTCCAGCACTGCAGGGCCAGCACAGACACAACCTGGAGCTCATGGGGAGTTTTCTGGCATCAGATTTTTCAGCTCCAGAATTTTTAACTTTTTAACTGTGGGTTTTTTTTTTTGTTTTTTTTTTTTTTTTTTTTTACTTTTTAAAAGGAGCCATATGCAAAATAAATCAGACAAGCTATGTTTGGAAAAACAATGCACTGAAAAACTTTTTCCTTAGTGCTACCTTATAAATCATGAAGCAGCTGAAAGAATTAAAGCTTTGCAGAACTCTGTCCCCTTTTCCAGTTCATCTCTGCAGCTCTGAGTGGGTTCACCTGTGCACATACACAGTGCTGTGGGTTTCCATTACAGTAACATGCACTAAAAACTGACACCCACAGACTTTTTATGCTTTACTTGAAAATGTTAATATTCCCTGAATGTGACTTTTGGCATGGAATTTCCTTTGTTCCAAAGGTGGGACACACACAGAGTTATCTCTGTGTTCAGTAACTTATTTAGTGCACTGAATATTTGCCTGCACCAATAAAATTAATGATGCTTCACTCCATGCTCACACTGATATATAATCACCTCACCTCTTCCCTTTTCTGCTTGCACAGGATTTGGAAAATAAAATAATTATTCCTCATTAAAATAATTAAAAACAGACACACATAACTATGTTACTTATGTCCTTTGTCAGTGACTCACCAGATTTTCTCATATTCACTAAATTACAAAAAGACATAACTTTGTGCTTTATTCATTTTTAAACAGATTTCTTTTTTAAAAAGCTGTAATTTTTAACAGCAAGGGAAAACTAACTCTCTCTTAGTATTTTAAATGTTAAAATGCCATATTTAGATTCTTTGCTAACCTTTCTCAGCCATGTTTCCAATTTGATTTTTTAATTCATTGGAAATTATTTTCATTTTTCTTGTTTGAAAGTTTAAAATGTCCTCTAGTCCTCCTTTTATCAATTCCAGCTGAGGTCAAAGCCAGTTCACTTCTTTGTCTTTACAGACAGCAAAATATGACTCTAAAACACTAAATATTTTTCTTAAAATCTAAAATGCATTTAATCAAATATAAGACATGGTTTTGTTGATTCAAATATGCAGTTTTCTCACTAATTCAGTAATTACTAAAGGTCAAACCCAACAGTTGTTACTTCTTCACAACAATCTCTTTATTTCATTTGACATCATCTTTTCCCAAAACTGGAGTTTGGAGAAAATGGAAAGTCTGTAAATTAGGAACAAAAATAATTATCTGTCTGCTGTACAAGGCAATAACCAAGCTAATAATGAAGCCCTTAGCACAGAAGTTGGCTGATCATTATCTCACACAAATCATGCTCTGATGGTGCCATTTACTGGCCCCATAAGTAACTAGAGAAAACAAAAAGAGTCTCCAAATGATTGGCATTACAGAAACGAGAATCCTGATTTCAGAACTAGAATCCCAAGGTGTGATCTCTGGCTGATGTTCTCTGCAGTCCCAAACACAATCACATCAAGTACTCTGAATTCCCAGGAAATTCACAGTCACCACTTAGCTGGATCAAACACATACTTGGGCTGGCTCTCCCTGTACAGGTCTAAAGTTACACATATGATTAAATGTCTCTCTAATTCTGCTCAGAATTAAGGAAGGACTAAATTAGCAACAAAACAAGAACAGGGATCTTTTGTATTTACATTTATGCCATTTTAATGGCCTGGGGTTTTCAGCCTGCTCTGCACAGCTATTTAGGAAGTTCATTTAATAATTAGCAGGCTCCATAACTTCCAACTGTCAGAGAAAGATATGATAATGCAGGAAGAAAAAGATCTGGAGGATGGTCATCTGTTTAATGTTCAGATAATTAAGAGTGTTGGACAAATGAGTATCCACTTGATTTATTCCTTATTTCAAACTCTTTAAGTTATGATTATGGTTAACATAGAAATACTGTTAACATAGACCAGTTTTGACAGTTAAAAATATATTTCCTTTAGGAAAATATGAAGCAATTTTTCCAGTGCTGGAGTTCTGAGTGAAACAGTGGTAATGATTTTTGGAGAAGGTATTGAGGTACAAACCTCCCAAGAGCAGAAAATCTAACTGGGGCCTTTTTAAACTTTTATACATTGCTACATTCTTTTTGCTTCTTATAGTTCTTTTTTTGTGTACAGAAAAAATAATAATAAAAAAAAAGTGTTCTAGCCATGAAATCAATAGTCTGATTCACATTGTTTCCAGTGTGCTGGATTCCACTGAGTTCCTTTTTAATCTCACATTCTTAGTTTTCTACAAGATGTAGACTTGGAAAAACAGAAGACTACTTGTCAGTCAACCTGTAGTTCAGAAATGCCAAAAACTGGGAAAGTTCTCTAAAGTTTAACTGACTTGCAAGACCAGCTACAAAAGGACATTTTGTTTTCAGCAAGGTTTTCTCACCTGACTTTTCCTTTTCTTGAGCTCAGCAAACCAGATTTTCGTGCCCTGGCAGAATTTACAAACATTCCCACTCTTCCACAAGGAACCTGCTCCCCAGCACCACCTCAAGCAGCTGCCACAGCTCCTGGAGGACAGCAGGATCATTTCCCCCATTTTTCAATCTTCCTGTGGAAGGCAGCCACCTGTGAAACACCCTCCTGGCCACCTGCTGCCCCAGCCAGCTGTTCCCATCCCAGCTGTGACAGCAGCTGAAAGCCAGGAGCACTCAGGGAGAGGGAAACCACTGGCAGCACGCCAGGGGGATTGAACTCCAGCACAAAAGCTGACAAAAACCCACCTGGGTGTGAAACAAAGGGGATAAACAGTGGCTTTCAGCCAGCAGAAGGGCACAAAAGGGCTCAGCAGGTTTCTTGCCCCTGAAGTAACTTTTGGTGCTTTGCTAAAACCAGTTTGGCTCCAGGGAATGGGGGAAACCTGCTGCAGCCTTCTTGCCTCCCAGGAACTCTGGTGGGAATAGCACCAGAGAGAATGCCTGGAAGGTGGTGGGATAATTCTCCCTGCCTCATGGGCATTGGGGGAAAATGGGGATCTGCACTGGAAATGAAAGAGGAAGAAGACTGCAGTCAGTCATTTTTCTTCTTAGCAGAAGAAAGAAGAGTTAAGGAAAAGACACACAAACTAACAATGTTCCCCTGTCCACTGAACCCTAGGTAGAATTTCTAATTTTACAGGAAAGCTACCAGCTCTTAGGGCACATTTAAGAACTCCAGACTGGATATTTTATATCCAGTATAACTCAGCTCAATATTAGTAAAAATTGTCTCAGGCACTGTCGAAAAATGGCTCACTGAATGTAGTTCCTCTTTATTTGAAAGATATGCTCATTAAGCACATTATCCTACTCATTTCAGTTAAACAAACACATTAATAATTCTGTTTTATGCTCACTAACACTTTCAGAGACCATGCAGGTATGAAAGTATTATTTATGCTCTTCCCAACCCCACACTTCATCAATCAAATGATTACATTTCAAATTGTTTTCTTTCCTTTGCAGGGAAGAAAGCTTTGGTTTAAGGGATCTGAACCAGCTGAACTGTAAATAAAAGCTCAGTTCATCCATCATTACTAAAGAGGGAAAAAATAAAAAAAAGAAAAACACACAAGAGTTTGATTTTTCAGATCACAGGGCAGATGCAGAGACATCAGAAAGCCACATTCTTTCTCAGAGAGCCTTGAGGTACCAGCACAGCAAACAGAATAATTCAATAACACAATGAGAGGATCCCTTATGTTGGAGGTAAGTGGTGAATGGCAGTTTCTGCCAGGCCTGGTACATCTCCATAATCATGAAAAAAAAAAACTTTGGGAAACTGTACCACCACTATTCAGACTGATATAAAAAATGGGTAAGACATACATTTCTGACACACATGAGAATCCTGACAACTTCAGGAGAAGTCAGGGAAGTCACAAAATTTGCTAGCCTCCTTTGAAAGTGAACCAATGCTTGTAAATTTTGGGGAAGACTATTTTTGGCTCAAACAAAAAGATGCTGAAAAACCAAGTGGCATCCTCCTTAAGGGAGCAGAACTTCTCCCTCTTCCTCCTGCCCAGGGGCAGGATGCAGGAAGGGATAAGTGGATCTTTTATACAAGTTACCCACACACAGTGCTGAAAGGAAAGGAGAAAAACTTCATTTTTCTGTTGATTTTGTACCAAAAAGAGGGTTTATCACAATGGAATCATGGCTAAATGTCACTGTGACAGAAAATGACTGTGGTAGCAATGACAAATGGTCTTACCAGGGGCTGCTTGGATGCTCTGCAGAGAAGGATTCAGCAGGAGTTCCACCAGAAGGCTTTCAAGACTCCACTCAAACTTGAGCACCTTAATAGAAAAATTGCAATAAATATCAATTTTATGCCAAACTAGTCAGAAATAACCCAGTGCTGAGTTTGAACAGAGCAGTCAGACACATGGAGTTTTCTCTGGCAATGCAATGAGCAGAGAAACTTCAGTGCACAAGGATCTACCACCACCTGTGAGACAGACAGACAGCACCCTGATTCTGTGCTGACATGCATAACAATATGCAGCTTGTCTGCCCCACTTAAAGCTATCACTGCTGTATTTAGTTTTTTATCTGATTATCTGGTTTGAAAAATAAACTTATTCTAGAGCAGAAGCTGTGGAAGGTGCAAGGTCACAGCAGTTTGTGAATGCTGTAAAGCTGTGAAGGCTCTGCTGCCTCACAGCAGTGGATCACATGAATAAATCCACAAATGCATAGGGAGATAGATATCTAGATGAGCAGAAGTCACAAACACAGAGAGAAACTCTGCAGTGTGGGTTACCCATATACAGTGTTACAAGGTGAGGGGATAAAGCTTCCAAAATCCCTGCTCAGCCCCACCACAGGACACATTCCAAGTGCTTTGGAAGCACTGATGCCATAAGGTGCAAAACATGAATTCCCAGGAGATTGCCATGTACATCTCTAAAGAGACAATTCCACACCCAGTGCCCACTTTGCTCTGTGCTGGCAGTGGTTTCTCAATGGTTCATTTCAGCAGCATTTCCTTCCTTGACTGCTATGAAGCCCTGACACCTGAGCAGAATTTCTCTTGCTCAGATGCACTTTTTACCTTTCTTACTTGCAAATGCCTTCATGTGCTGTATATGAAAGCCCAAGCAGAATTCCCAAACAATTCCATTCTCCTAAGCTGGACACAGTCTCTCCCCCAGCCCTATTTTTAATCCACTCATTGCATCAATTGACCAGAGTTACTTGTTCCTCTTACAATATCTTAACCAAGCTGGAAGCATCAAAAGTATTTGATGAAGTTATTGATCTGGACTGAAGGCTTCCTTGGCTATCAATTTCCTCCTTACCTGAACCAGCTGTGGGAGGTATTCTAATAATTCATCACTTGGCACATTTTCTATTTGCTGGACTGCTGCCCTGCAAATATCTTGATCTGGAAAACTAGAGCAAAAACAAACAGGTATCATTAAGAGATACCAGATCCCTGCAACTCTCCTGAGCTCTCACTGGTAAGATGTAAGAAAAGCTGATTTTTTCTCAAAATGGAACAGGAAAAAAAATCTATTCATTTGCTTTATTGTAACAAGAAGCACACCACAGATGACTTAATTTAATTGACTGTTACAGTGCTACATAGGAGAAAAAAATGCCAAAAACTTGATCTTCAAATACCTTTTTGAATTTGAACTACCACATACTGTAATTTCCCAAAATATGAAACAAATTACAGACCTCTTGCTGATCTTTCTTACCTGAAAGAGGAAATTTCTGAGCCAGATGAACTTTTAACAGTCACTTGATGACTTGATTTGTTCTGAGCAACAACACAAAAGCTTGACATTTCCCATACAAAAAAAAAAAAAGAAAAAAAAAAGGTTCATTTCAGTAATTTATTCCCAAATCAGCTCTTTTGTTTTCTGCCATAACACAATCAAAAACGCTTTTTAAACAAAAGCAATTTTGAAATTAAAAACATGGGTTGGGTATTTTTAGGATTTTATTGTGTGAAATTTGGTAAAGCAATTAACCTTCCCCAGAAAGGCTCCAAGTCAAGAAACAGAATTTATAAAGAGAAAACATTTGAGAACTCAGCATAAGCTACATTCTCTACTCCTGGCTGAAACCAGGGTGGCTGCAGCCTGGTATAGGTTTTCTAATGGAGCTCTCATCATAGAAATGATAAAAGAGGAAAACACAGTGTGGCAGCAGTGATTATGCAGAAAAAAAGGCTGAATAATGTAGATGGCAGAAATATGTTTCTTTGGAAAAAAATGAAATTTTGATGTAACCTGATTGAACTAAACTGGTTCTTAACAGAACATTTTGTCTCTCCTAAGAAAAAAGGACAGAAAGTATACAGTGTCTCTTTTTCTTTTAAGAACTTTTGAAAATATAGAAATGATTTCTACCCTTTCATGTTTTGTAATTGTGACATTGATCATTAAAGTCTGAAGTGCTGCAGAGCTCACTGTAACACAGGTAAGAATTAATAAACATCTGAGTCCAAGCACAAAATGCCAACTCTCAAGCTTTTAATCCCAACCCTGGCAGAAGAGAAAAAAAGGAAGATAAAATGTGACACTATGTGGTGTCACCATTATTTGTGTGTCAGCACAAATCACCACTCCAGAATATTTTCTGTCTTCACCTGAAGGAAACTGGAAATGGTCATGGAGACCTGAGTGCTCAGCAGTGTAATGGCACCTGCTGCTTGGATCCTGAGCTTCTAAGCTCAATAAAACCAGCTGAAACAGAACAGTATGCACACTTTGACCAGAGAATTATCTAGAGGCCATCTAATAAAAATGGGGATATTTTGATTAGAAAAAAAAAATAAGGTGGAAAGTTGGACTTGAAAAAATGGTTTTCAAGGCTGCAACCAGCTGCAACCTGTAACACTTTCCAACACCTTTTATCAGTGTGACTCAGGTCTGGTTTTACTATTTTGTTTGTCTGTTCTGGCACATATTTACTGATGTTTTTAATATGGTTTATAATTCTTTGTATAATCCTGAGAGGAGGAATGCATTATAAATAAATTATCATCCTGGGCCCAAATTAGATCTTTTGCAAGGCTTATTTTATTTTTTTACTTATTTATTCTAGGCAGCCTATTAGGAATGAGAAGTTGTCACTTTAATATTCACATAGCTATTTAGAACAAAACACATTTGAAGGAGGACTACATTAAAAAAAAAAAAATCCCTTCCATATCATCCTATTTTCTAATTATGCAATAGCTCCAAAGGGTTGTGTGCCAAGCATGTGCAGATAATATGGAAATGAGTCTTTCCCTTCCCCTTCTTGCCTGGTTCAACAGGCTACTGAGCAGTGAAATACACTCTACAAGGCACAGAGTGAAGCAGAAAAATGTTATTACTCAGTTACAGCTTGTCCTTACCAGCAGCCAAGATCTGAACACAATGCCATGAGGAGAGAAACTCCTATATATTTTTTTTCCAGCTAGACAAAGAATGAGAGAATTAATTTAATCCCAAACTTTCCAGAAAATTCAGCAGCTAACATTTGATTCATTTAGAGTTGATTTGATGTGATTAGGGCAATGACAGGCACTGAGGTGAAATATCTGCAGGGCACTTTGCTTCAGGAAACATGGCTCTTGTCATTCTTTCTGAATGAGATTTGGGTAATTTGTTGGTCTTGGTGGCTAAACTGTTTCCTTCAGCCTGTAAATCCCGAGGTCAGCTTCAGGTTTAGCTCAGTCTTTTGTACAAATGGGCAATTAGCACATTTTTTTAACCACCTGACAATTTTTTAATCCCTAGATGTAATAGCCATTGCTTTTTTTTTTTTTTTAATTTCAGTGTTGTTCAGGGCCACAGATACAAGTACAATATTGAATTTGTATTTAAATATTGTACACAGGCACAGTATTTAATTCCATTTGTTTTCCCCTTGCATTTGTATTTGAGCAAACATTTAACATCTTCAGAAACACTGGAGTCACAGCAAACTCTTATCAACTCCACTAATATTAATGGTGCTTATGCTTTTCACACTTGCATACCCCAGTTTATTTGCTAGAAGCCAATAAAAGGTTATAGTTTAGAAGCAGATTTGAGTAAAAAAAATCCCTTCACTTGCTTGGAAACGATGCCATCTTGTATTTAATTAGGGCTGGAAGGATTTATTTTTTTTCCCCCAGTGGATAATCTTGCAAATGTTTGAGTTGAGTCAAATCTGATTTTAGCAATCCATAAATTAGTCTTGATTAGAGGACAAAATAATTGATTTTTTGACTCTAACTCAATGCAAGAGAAATCACTTCAGGCCTAAGAAAAAGAGCTTTTTAGTTTGGATTTTAGAGGGGAGCTTTCATTCCAGGCTTGCTGCAATGAATATGCAATTATTTGTTTACACATGCTGAAAACTCTGGAAGTGAGACAACTCTACCACAACAAATTCAATATTCCAGTTTTTAAGGGGACACTCCTCAGGAAGAGGAGCTCCTCTGGAGCACAGCCTGTCTACACCAATTTTTGAAGGATGTGAACTGACAGAATTCCTGACATGTGGGCTCTGACTTTCCCCTCACCAAACAACTTATTGGTCAATAAATACCTCATTGAACAGAACCACTGTGTTGTGGTTCTGCTCTGTGTGCCCAGAGCCAAGGAGTTCCCATTTACCTGCACTGTAACACCTTGCAGCTTTCTGCTTTTGGCCAGTTTAATTGTTCTCTCTTACAGCACTCCCCAACAGAGCCCATGGCTTCTTACAGATTTGTTCCAGTTTACACACATCAGAAACATCACGGGCTCTACCCAAAAAAAATAAACAATATGTAAATATAGTTGAGTTTAGCCCTCAGTTACACATTTTGCAGGATTTCAGATGTCCCCTCCACAGCTTGTCTCACAATTTGGATTCTCCCAAGTTATGAATCTGTTTTGCTCTCATTAAACACTCACCCATTCAAACTCAACACCCTTTTTGCAGTTTTGTTCTACATGATGCCAGTCATTGACAGCCACCCATTTTTTAACTCCTAAGTAGATTATTAGATCTCCCTTGAGACTTTAGGATGTTTCTGTAAAAGTGGAATTTTGAGCTGGATGAGCATGGATTACAATTTGGTTCAGAAACAAGGACAGCTTTCAGTCTTTGATTCTCTTAGCACAGATAGCCAGTCAGGGGATATTTGTCTGGCTGTCCCTTTCAGCTCCATCAGATTCACACAGAAAACCAAGCACTGCTGAGGTGCCCTGTGGATCTGTGAAATTCTCTTGAGATTTCAGCATCTGCCAGTGGTAACCTGACTGCAAACGAGAAATAGGTGTGCATTTCATTTTTAACAGTTTCACTATTTTAATTTTATCATGCTGCCTCAAACAGCCCTGTGCTGGAATACATTTGTCAGGTAAGTGGAACTGCTCAGTTCTCTACATTTTCTGGCAAATGATGATCTCTGAAGAGAACAATGTAGCCTTTCACAGGCCTTTTAAGGTAGAGCCTTCCATCATACCACTTATTTCTGCATTTCCCTTCACATTTTAAGTCCTGTTGCATTTTCAGTAGAGAAGAATTTCAGTCCATGAAGTGCATGTTATTAAGTCTGGCAGAAACAAGGAAATCTGAACCTATTGGAAAGAGAATACCAACTGAAAACAAAAAACCCTTTGAGTGGTACAGGATATCATTGATGGATGAAACTGGGCCAGGAGAGAAAATATGGAAGAAATGTTTAAAAGAACAGACAGGGAGGTTTTGTGAGGCAGTTTAAGTATTTTAAAAACAATTAGACAGGAAGAGGGAAGACACTACTACAACAATGATTAAGGTATAGTTTTAGCTAACAGATAAGGTAAGCAGGACTTTGTGATTTTTTTCATTCCTTTGAGGACTTCTAAATAAAACACAGTGTGAGTGTATGAAGGTTAGAAAATGGTAAGGACTAAAGGGAAGGACAGAAAGATAACAAATACCACCAGTAAAAAGGACACTGCATTTTCTGAATTAAAAAAAAAAAAAAAAATAGAAAACTGACTCTTCAATGTGAGAGGTCAGGTGAACCCTTCCCAACCCCACACATTGCAAAGGTCAGGACATATCCACTGGCTTTTGCTTAGGCTGACTGATTGGCAGATAGATCTGTTAAATTTACTCACATAAGTTATCATTTCAGTGATGCTCACAGAGATTTTCTAAGAGAAATTCTGACTGAAACAACTAAGAATAAGTTTAAGATGTCATGGAGACCATATGGTGAACCATATCCTAGGACAAGAGTAGGAAGAAGTTAAAAAGAAATTTCCATTTGAAACCTGTATGACCTAGAAGGTGCTTACCACCCCAAACTTCTCTGTTCCATTAAAACTGAAGATTAAACCATGGAAAACATGATTATTTAGATTAAGCTTCCTGACTAGAATGCACTTTTATGCACAGAAGGCATGCAATATTCTACATAGTTGTCTCTTCTACTGCAGCATTCTGCTGTGGTAACTCCATATTTATTGCCAAGAAAGCTAAAAATGGTTAAAAGCAGTTAAAAAAAAAAAAAAAAAATTCATCACATGCCTCTGCTTAAAAAGAAGAGTTGTCTGTCCCTAGCAATGCATACACCTCCATCGAAGTTATCACTAAATTTCATGTGTATTAAGGATAAGGTTTATCAGTAACATGTTCTGTACATCAAAGTATCAAATTCATTGTGGAGTGTTGCTTTGTTCTTATCTTATTTCTTTGCCTAAGCCTGTGTTTGCTCCCCATATTGATGCAAACCTGCAGCCAAGTTACAAGATGCAAGCAGGCAAGGTGTGCTCTACCCCTGTCTGGTTTATAAATACTCTGCTGGGCATTCTGTTGTGAGCTCCAAGGGAATATTTTAAATTCTCCTTTTACTGTAACAATGACAATCTGCTTCAACAATTCTAAATCTGTTTGGCTTTCTAAGGTATAAGAACAAAATCTGTCTTCAATCACATTTTATTGTGATTATTGGTTAAATATCTGACCCTCTGAAATGCAACAGCCACTCTGTGCATAAAGTGAGAATCAAAAATAATTCTGTGACAGTCACAGGCTGAGGGGTACTATAACCAAAACTGTGCCTGGCACCACTGATTTGGATCATGGTTTTAAAGGAATGTCCTTTCCTGTGCAGTTGCCCTGATGGAATTAGGATTCAACAGGAAGTTTCTAGGAAAATCTTTAAGCCTAACAGGGAGGTTGCATCTTCATCTCCACAAGCTACTTCAAAAAGTTCTCTCTTCAAAATAGTTGCAGCCATGCACTGTGCTGGGAAAAGGACACACCTTCCATGGCTGTTCCCTGGTTCCAGCTCAGTTTCCTCATTCCCAGCCATGACAGAGCTGCAAGTGCACTCTAAATGGGTCAGGAAAAAAATGCAAAAAAAAGCTGAAGAAGACATTTTCTGGTTTGATTAACGAATATGCTTGGACTTTCCTTTGCAGAAACTTGAATAGCAAGATAACCTGACTAAAAATTCCCAATTGTGGTTGCTCTAAACACACGCAAAGCACTGGCTGCTAGCAGCACATCATAAATGATGGCACTGCTAACCCTGCCCTGGTTTCTTTCTGTCACAAGGAAATTCTCTGAGTGAACAAGTGTACTGCTGTTATTTCCCTGGCTAGTGTGCCATGCAATGTGGATACAGCAACAGAAACTCTATCTCACTAAAACCTGGTTTTTTACCAAACTCAATAAGCAAAATCAACAGCAAAATGCACAGGGCACCAAGAAGCTGCTCTGAGTGGGAGGGACCATCTCTGTAACTTCTGCCTTAAGGATAGTTTTATATTTCAGGCAACAGCTGATAACCATCCTACCCTGAAATTAGAGGTAAGAGTGTAAAATCCTTTTCTACACTTCCCCCTCCCATCCTCTCCATTGCATCTTTATTGATTAAAGAAACATTAATGTTTTTTTAAATTCCTTTTTGTAAGCACTGCCTTCTAGAGCTCTAAGAATCAATGCACTTGGTCTGAGTACTGGATTCAAGGCTGCAGCTGAATTTCTCAGTGAAATGTACTGTGATTGTTTCCATTTAGCAAAGTTCTTCCTTTCCACTGCATGTTGTATTTGCTGCCTTAAGGACTGCCTGCAAAGTGGAAGAGCACAAGCAAGAGACACACTCAGAGAACAAGAAACATCTATTGAAGGGATTTAACTGTGAGGTGAACAGAACAACTGAGAAATGGCAGAAAGCTGCAAATCCAGTTCATCTGATATCTGTGATATCTCCCCTGAGCTTCCTTCCAGCCCAGGCTGTGAGGAAACCTCTCCAGTGGTTTTCATCCCTGTCCTCACCAATGGCTGGTTGAGTTTAACCATCACACACATGCTGCTTTTTTTCCTCTGAGAAGAAGGACAGTTCAGTTCCCAAGCCAAGGCTTGCAGAAGTGACCAGGGACTTTGAGAACCCTTTCTCAAGAGTGAGCACAGGCCTGCAGCACAGATTCAGGTTCTCCTAAAGACACTGCAAACTCAAGTTCCACCAAAGAAAGCATCCACAATCTGGAGTGACTGGAAACTCTTGGTCTCTTTTATGGTGTTGCTGAACTGTGGTGCACAGAAATAATGCAGCACAGAGCTAAGCTGCAGATCTCCTCACTTGAGGATATACTAGAAGCTGATTATTTATGGAGAATCAATTTTAATTTGGAAAAAATCATAGAAGAAAAATTCAAGAGGGCTCTTGAAACAAAAAAAACTTATCTGAGGAGGTGTCTGAGCTGCAGATTACTGACAGCTGGGAGAGGAGCAGTGTCTCAGTGTTTGGCCCATTTTTGCTGGTCACCACTGCTGAGAGGATGCACTGCACTGACTTTTGGGCAGTTGCTCCTGTCAGCAGTACTTGTAGACAAAGATCAGCTCTAATTCATTTTCCTTACCCATGGTTTGATAGTGATGGTAACACAAGTCCTTAAAATAGACATGAATACGTGAAGAGCATTTATTTTATATTCTGCTCATGTTTTATATGAACTTGGATCTTTCAGCCGTGCCTTAGCAATCACAAGAAATCAGAGAGCTGATAGAAGTGAGGAACTGAGTTGATGAGCTGTCAGTGCCAAACATAAAACAGGATAGAGTTGAATGAATGTTCAAAACCAGCTCAGTTAAAGAGCCTGTGATCCAAAGTCACTGAGGGTAAGGGGGAAGGAAGGTTGGACCCTAGCCAGTGTTACTGTACTTTTTTCAAAATGATAGAAAACTGAGAAATAGAGAACTAAGAGAAGAAACTTCAGAAATCCATTTATATGGAAAGTACTCCTCTCCTTCAACCCACTCTCTCAATTTGCATATATCCATGTGTCTCAGCAGTTAAATCAGTGACCCAGACATTTTTGAAGTTAGGCATCTTTAAGGAAGTCTAATCTCTGTGTTTCTGAAGGTTGGCTTCCCAGTTGTCCATGCGCCAACAAAATATTGTCGATATGAGGACAGATTTATATTATTTTGTTTTTTCTTAAGAGGATTTATTCTGTGATCCACAACTCCTTTCTGCAGTATTACCATTAAGTATCTTTATTGATACTATCTCCTGTGAGAAACTAAAGGGACAAGCCATCTAAGATCCTGATCAGGGGAGAAGTTCTTGTTCTGTGGCACAGCTGCAGGTGCCAGCCACTCCCCATGGTGGCATAAGGACAAAGGGATGACAGGTTCTCTTTTCCCTGCCAGACTGAGCAATGGGCACAGTGCACCCATGCTCACTGAGAAGCTGGGGGACAGGCTGAGCAATATGAAATCCTCCCTGCAGCACCCAAAGCACTGATACTCTGCACCACACCCTCGTGCTGCATCTTCAAAGAGCAATCTTCCCTTGCAGAAATGCCACCCAGACACAGAAACAAAACTGGGCAGAAGGTGTGATCTAAGAGCCTGGCATGCTCTGACTAACCCTACCACATTCTCTTTCTGCTCTAAAGGCTAGAACACACTGTCCATATACTCTTCTACATGCATCTTTGATAAATTAGAATAGGATCCTAATAATTTGATAATGATCTGATCTGTCAGGATCTTGGCTTCCACCATTCCCACCACACACAAAAAAGGCATGTATGCAAACATGTGAAACTGCTAATAGTTCAGATAGAAATCGGGGTTACAAGTATTCTTAGGAAAATGCATCCAGAGAAAATAATCAGTTTTAGATTATTAAACATCTATTGTGAATAATATGGCAGTAAATGTGTCAAGTCACAGTATATTTCCCAAGTAAAGCCTTAGAGGAGGTTTATTTTTTTTCCAAAGGTACAGCATGAAACTGAGATTGCAAAACTGGTGCAGCTTCTGCTTACCCAAGACAAGCAACAGCTTGATAAAACAAATTTGTTCAAGCATTTCATCTGCATGTGTAATGTTTTTACAGGTCACTTAATGCAGAATACCTCCCAAGGTTTTGGAGGGAATGTAGCTGCTGACACAGATTCTGTTCCCTGACATCTCTGTTACTTCATGGGCAGGAATATCTCCAGCATCAACAGAGTGCCCTGACAAACAATCAGCTCCCAGAGCAAGCAGTGGGGGTGGAACATAAGGCACCACAACAGAATTTATTCCACTGACTTCAAAGTTTCATCCAGTCTGCTTCAGAAAGATAGGCTACACGTGGGACTGTAAGTATTTACATAGATTATTGTATCATCTAGGACAAGTTCCAGTCTTCCCTATCTCCCATTGTTCACCTCGTGTCTGTGCAGTATTTGAAGTTATGAAGTGCTATGTAAGTGCTAAGTAATTGACTGATCACCTGTTACCAGAAACTGCCTGAATCTGCTCTAGAGAATGAAATTCTCTTTCCATTATCCTGAGAAATAGTAAACCTTTTCAGCCAAGGAGACATGACTGGCACACTCAAGAGCTGCAGCTCCATTTTCAGTTTGACCCAGAGAGAAACAACAGCCCAGCCAGTGAGCCAAACGTGGACAGGGTGCAGAGCAAACTGAGCTAACCAGGATGTGATCCTGCCCTTTATCCTTGTTTCCCACATGGGTGATTTTCCCTTACCTGCAGGGCAGCAGCCCCAGTGCCTCTAGAGGGCTGGAAAACCCCCAGTTCCTCACCCAGGTGGGTGCACTGCCCAGCACCAGAGGCAGGGAGCAGCTCTGGCTGCTGCAGGAGCAGTGATAAAACCACCAGATCCTTCTCTGCTGCTCTGAGAGCCTGCAAAAGAAGATTAGAAATGCAGTTTGAAATTAAAACCACCTGAAGCTTTGTGTAGCAGCAAACTTTATTGTACAGAGGGGCCAAGTCACACAGTACATTGCTTTTCAGCTAAGTCCATGTTTTCCTTGGGGTAGGATATCATTTTCTGCAGACCAGCTTTTATAAGAAAAGTGATACTTATATTCTGGATCTGTCAGCCTTAGGTCATATAAAAATGAAGTGTCAAAAGACACACACACATATATATATGATTATTTCACATTCCAAGCACTTTCAATTTTCTTCTCTGCTCTCTCTCTTGTTGGTGTTTGTTTGTTTTACTGGTTGGATTTTTTTTTTACAAAGATGATACAGCAGTCACTGGTAAATTATTGTTAGATGTGTGTGCTACAAATTATCTCTAACTTTCCTAACTAGACACACAGCACTGCAAGTCACAGCTTTCATTCCTGCCCTTTTTTTGACTCTTTAATGAAGGTGTGTCTATTTTTAACATATCTACTTTTAAAATAGTGTTTAGGCACATCTATGCACATACACAAAAACATGAGCACAGGTACACACATGCAGAGTGTGATTACCCCTGGTGCTGATATGAGTTTGGAAAAGGGGAAAAAAGCTCCCAGGAATGTCTATATGTGTTTGGAAAATCTAGCTTGCCATGCTTTACTGTAATAAAAAAATAAAAAATAATAATAAAAAAGATACCTCTCAGAGATATTAGATATCTAAATGTCATATTGATAAAATAGTCAGTCATCACACCATATTTCACCATGGTGAGAAATGCCTCAGAATAATTTCTGCCTTATATCATCTGATTTGTCAACAATTCAGATGTCTTTGCCTCATGTATATTAAGTCTCAGGTTTTGACACATCAGAAAACAGGAAAATAAATTTCCCTGGAGAGACAAGCTCAGACAATAGCCTTAATTTGATATCAGAGCCTACAAAAGCAAACTCTGAAAGAGCAAACTGATCCCCAGTTCATACAAATAATTACTCAAATCAGGGAGAACATTTGTTTTCTTGATCATATTTGACCAGGCTGGTGATGCATCCAGTTAATAGCATAACACAATTGTGACTTTAAACAAACCTAAATATCTCGGAATGAGGTGTGAGGGATCTAGTAGAAGGCAGTAAGTAAATAGTTTACTTCCAGACAAGCATTTAATTATCCAGATGTGTAAACAGGGCTCAAAATCCAAGTGTTTGCATTCTTTCCAAGGTTGTCTTCCTTCTATTTGCAATGTTTTGGGGCAGTCTCAGCCAAAAAAAAAAAAAAAAAAAAAAAAAAAAAATCTTAGCCCCACTCTGTCAAGATTGTGTCATCACAGCTCATAGAAATGAGTTCCTTTGGCTCTGTAGGCACTAGAGAACTTTTTCCTTTGCAGTTTTGAATTGCCAAGTGTTTAGGAAGAGAGAGCAGCACAAAGATGGGAGTGTTTCTTCCCAAGTGAATGTTAACTTCTTCCCTTTGGGAGAAGAAGCTCATAAGTGTATGCAGAGATGGATTTAACTGTGATATCAATCCTGACTTTCAATAATCCATTCAGGAAAAGTATCACTGTGGTAATGACTTGAAGAAACAACTCCAGAACTCACAGCATGTCTTCTGTGACAACAGAGAGATGTCTTTGTGATCATGTGAAAAAGTCACACTCAAACAAGAGATAAAAGTAGGCCTGAAACTTCCTTGCCTGTGTGGTTATCTCATGCATTTGGATGACATTCTGCAGGACAGTTCAGCTAAAGGACTTGTTTCCAATGATAACTCCAAGCAGAGATTTCAGCTTTCACACAGCATCCTCCAAACTAGACAATCTGTTGTTCAGATTAAAGCAGCTAAAGCTTCTACTGAGCTTGCAAAGGGAGATAAGAAATCAATCCTTGTATCATGTTTTCCAAATAACAGATTTCTCCCCCTGACTTTACTCAGAGGCAAAATGCCATTTTCTCTTTCCATGCCTTAAAGATCAGAGATGAAATGAAAGGGTGGGAGGGGTAGGAGTGCCTTAAGTTTTGATTTTAACTTTCTTAGTTGTAACAGAAGTTTATATAAACACGTAATAAGACATTGAAGATAGTAAAAATATTTTGCATACATACAGGATCTGAAGATTGTTATGCACACAAGTATCACAGAGTGATACTGCCACTGAAAAGCTGCCTGGATTCCTCTTTTGTTCTTGACATATGGAAAAAAAAGAAAATAAGAAATCTTCAGATATCATGGCAATAATGTGTTGGGATAAAAACATGCTACAATTTTTTTTTAAGAGAAAGTATCTCATGAATGAGAAAGGTTCAAATAATTCCTCTGATACAGATAGAATAAAATTTACAGTCTGACAAATTCCTCTGGATTACAAAGTACCAAAAAATGGAATTGCTTCATTCAAACCCCAGATATGTTATCCTTCCCCCTGATGATTCACTTACTGGAACAGCTTTGCCTGTAAGAAAGGAGAACAGAAAACAACAAAATATGTAAAAACACCTTGTCTTTCCTCCAAGGACCTGTGACTGAACTTAGCACAGCCTGAACTCCAAACTGGTGACCTTCAGTGGTCTCTTCCCTTCACATTCCCACAGAACCCAACATTGTTGTGTTCTGGATGTTTTAGGATCTACCCTTTGCTGATCCTCTCTAAAACCCATTCAAGAACCTCCTACCATGAATCTGAGTTTAGCTTCATGAATGTGGTGATGTTGTACCTGCCTTCACAGCTTTGTGACAGCAGATTTTAAAAGCTCACCCCTGACTGTCTAAAGAAGTACTTTATTCCATTTGCTGATAATTCATTTCCTATTTATTTCATTGAATATCCCTAAGTCCAAATACTGTAGGATTTAATGAGGCATTTACCTTGCCTATCACTGTTGTGATTCTAAAAAAGTTAATTGTACATACACAGACACCCTCTAGTCTTCTCTCCAAAATCTAGTCTCAGCCTTTTCAGCTTCTCTTGGTCACAGAGCTGCTGAAGCCCTTTCATGGCATTTCTTGGTCCTTTCTGCACTCTTTCCTCATCTACTGTGTCCTTTCTGAGTCTGGAAGACATGCCACATTCCCAATAAAATGGACAGCAAGGTTTGAAGCAGCCTGCCCTGTCTTCTTGACAAATTACTTTGTACTTAGCTAATATCTTAATGATCTTATTCCTTCTCACTGAAACCAGAGTTTTGCCATGGTAGCAGAGGACAGAGACATAGAGTTTGAAGTTCCCTAAATCATTCTGCAGCACATTTTGCAGGTGGAAATTTCACTGTCACTGTGGTTCTTCACAATAAAATACTGAGTTCCCATTCACATTTTAAAACAGAATAACAAGACCTCAAATCACAGATCCCATGGTTCATAAAATAATTTTACATTTCATCTGTCACTGTAAAAGTTGGGTTAAACATAAAATACAACAGAAAACTTCTCTCCTTTTTTAAAAAATAAATTAATTTAAAAACCCTCAATCCAACAATTCATACAAATCAGCAGAGAAAAAAATCTTCTTAACAGACAGATCATATCCCACTGGGAGTGCTGAATTAAGTTATTTAGTTATTGCACAACCAATGCACTTTTTGACCTTTGGTGGAGGATTAATTCACACAATTAACTGCCATTAGTGTAATGGCTCTCTGTCAGCACCTGTGTTCCAAATTCCACTCTGATTACACCCAAAATTATTTTATGCAGTACATAATCCTAATTGGTAGTACAACACTCACACAGCAGAGAATACTAATCTTCCTCAGTTCAGAGTGTTTTATTCCACCTTCTGTGAAATCTCAACTTCCCATCCTTCTTCCCTTGCTTGGAACTTAAAGCAGATTTTTCAAAAGCCATTTCCCATCTCTATCAGAAGTCTGAATGTTTAATAACCAAAGGAGGCAGATTTCCATGGAACCTAAAGGTGCACTTGCTGACACTGATAGAGATGTACTGCATTACCTGAAAATCTTATGTTTGGAATGAAAAATTAGTTTATTGCCTCAAAGACATGAAAAGATCTAGTAAAAGAAAAGGAAAAACAATCCTTTTCTAAACTGGTAAAATACACTGCCACTGCCAGGGCCTTATTAGGCCTTGCTGTGATCTGTTCTTCTATTTATAGGTGTTACTTCTCAGATCAGCCTGGCTAGGCTCCTTCAGAGGAAAATTTTGTTTTTAACAAATGGGATACATTTACTCTGATCGATAGGGTGGGTACAGCACAGCAAGAGGCAGCAGGGTGAGGCTGGGACAACTCACAGCAAGAGAGAATGTTTCTGTGAAACTCCTGCATTCTGCTTCAGGCTCTACAACATCACCTCTTCTTCTTCAGGTTCAGGTTTAATGAACTCCAAATCAGCTTCTGGGAAGTCGATTTTATTTAAGAGAAACAAGAAAAGAAAGAAAAAAATAGAAGGGTTTTAGCAATGTATAATCTCCAATACAGGTGTCAGTAAATGTTATGTTGGATTAGTACAGGGATATACAGAGTATGATAAAAAGAAAGGGGGATAATTATTTGAGGATGCTCACTGTATGAAATATGTTAATTAAGTGTTTTGGTGATAAAGTCCATCCACAGGAATCAGTGGAGCCTAACTTTTCCACTATATTACTACTTTATCAGAACTGCATAAGCTCAAAGCAATTTCTTACTTTTTGCCCCTTTTTTTTTTTTTTAAATGAGATGATGCTCAAGTGGAAAACTCATTCATGTAAATTTTTTTGTTTGTTTTTTGAAAAGTAAGGTTATTTCTGATGTGTAGATTGTCACTGTACAAGATGGAAATCAGAATCCTGATTTCTCTTCTGCATGTTCAATTTATAAATGTATTGTACAGCATCTACCAATTTTCTATTCTTACACATGCCTGTCAGAAATTAAAGACAATGTTTTCTAAGATGGAGAGAAAGTAAACATCCAACCAAAACTACAAAGCTTGAGGTACTTGATAATCTGAGT
Organism: Oenanthe melanoleuca; assembly: GCF_029582105.1. Classification (NCBI taxonomy): domain Eukaryota; kingdom Metazoa; phylum Chordata; class Aves; order Passeriformes; family Muscicapidae; genus Oenanthe; species Oenanthe melanoleuca. The sequence goes on along the minus strand of NC_079334.1, from coordinate 830,699 downwards.
AGACTTACCTGAAAATTCAGATCGTTCTTCAAAATTCAGCTTTATTTACATCCAGCTTTGGTCTATTAATCCACACCAAAATGTTTTATCTATATCTACTTTTTCATAAAAGTATTTGATATGCATCACTCTTCTAAAAGTTAAAAAATTTATTCCCTATAAAACACTCAGTTGCATTTCAAAACTGGATGTTCTTTATGGTCTCTTGCAACCCAAGCCTATATTTTGTATGAAAATAAATCTTTAGAGCATTTCCAGCATGGTCACAAATTGTGATGCTGCAATATGGCTGGGAAAAACTGAAGATGGGGGGGGGCAGAATGAGAAATCCTGTTTCATTTCTTTCAGCAGATATAAATTAACAGCCATTTACTGTCTCAACCTCCCTGAATTATTAATAGGAGGAGATATTTTAAGGCATGGTCTTTGACTGAACTCAGCCTGGAAAATCCCCATTTGCTTGTCTGTTAAAACAAGGCTATTTTTAGGCCAGGCCCATTTATCTGCATTATCTGCTTTTACATTCCATTTGCCAGCAGACATGAGGATTTTAAACAGAGAAAACAGTTGGCTTTGTCCTTGGAATTGCTAGCTGAACCTGGGAAGGTGGCAAATCAGTCTGAGTCAGCTCTGCACTTTACCACTGACAGGGGCTGCCCTTTAAGGCAGGTGTAAAATAAGGATAATACAATATCTCTGCCTCCAGATTTAATTTTGAGGGCAAATATGGCAGAGACTGAAGCATCAATATGCTGTAAAAGGTGGAGAGCAGTATATTTGCTCCACAAAGAAGAGAATCTCATGGTTATCTACTGCCTCCATAAGGGATCCTTGCTGATTTTATGTGGGTGGCAGGGAGGAGGAAACATGATAGGAGAGTCTCCAAAGAGCTGAAAGAAGTTGGAGTGGGATATTTGTACCACGTAGAGTTTTTGGGCAGATGAGAGGTTATGGTGTGAAGTACCAGTCTGAGCACTACACTACAAGGAAGCCTTATCAGTAAAACAGGCAGGCATGTTGCCAGCAGATAAGAAACCCAGCCTGGTTTGGAAGGGCAGCACAGTTCAGTCTAGAGAACTTGAATAAAATCAGAAAGTTCGGGTGTAAATTCTAAACATAACAAACCAACTCAGATTGCAGTACCTGAATAAAGGAAGATAAAATACACTGGGCTTAATTTGTCAATATCTTAATCAGTAGTAAGGTTAGAAATTTGGTTATGTCAATCATCTCTTTTTTTATTGACAAATAATTTTCATTAAGATATTTTTAAACACTGTTCATTCAAACCAGCTGAATCTCTAAGTAAGAATCACTAGATAGTGCAGCAGAAAGAGCAGCCAGGTAAAGGAGGGCTGAATGCCTGCCTTTCACCTGAGAGGAGATGTCAGAGGCACAGGAGACACCAGATCCCAGCAGGAGTTTGCAACATTGCTGTAAAGAAAGTATATTCTCAATTGCAAATTGAAAGAAATTCCTTAAAGTTGTCTGAAGAAGATTTAACAAACTCCCACAAAGTGACTTTTATAGTCAACATAAATGAGTGTAAACCTAATTCAGGACTAATTTTTCTTTATCACTTCTTGAGCTGTTTGTGGTGTTAGCACAGACATTTTATTGTATTTTATTGTGAGAACAGAGCTAGGGAGGATTAAAGACAGATATTTTCTGAAGGTTTTTTGCAGGGGAATGGAGGCAGGAAAAGAGCTGTGATATGAACAAGATAGCACTTGGAGGAAAGCAATTGTGTGATATCAAGTCTCTCATTTAGGTAATTGATGTGAATGAGGAAGTGATCAATGGTGATTCAAAGAGGTTTTCCTGTGATGTGTACTCAGATGACCCTTAATAAATGAGTTGCATCTCTTCAACTAATCCTTTGTTGACAAAGATTTACATCCTAATTTGAACTAATTGGCACTTTTGTTAGAAGGGAGAGGAGTAGCTGAGAACAAATGAACATGAAGACTAAATTACCCTTTTGAGCTCTCATTATTGCTAATCACTTTCATATTGTGCTGTAAAACTATGGGAGCCTTTAAAAAAGAACACAACAGTGGATTTTTTTCCAGGGAAACCTGTGTAGACAAATATAAGAAGAAGCATAGACCTCAGAGGTCTGTAGATGTGTTTGAGACCCTTCCTGAGCTCATTAGATCATCTCATTTACACCTAGAACAAATGTGGTTAAAGACTGTCCAGGAAGACAAAGAAAGATTTTTGAAGGCAGATGGGATTCTCAGAGATAAAGAAAATTTAACAGGAAAGCAAAAGTCGTGCAAAACAAGGAATTAATTCACTTCATGGGCATGTGGGTGCTCAGCCATCTCCAGAAGGGAGAGGTAACAGTGACTGGGAAGAAATGCCACCATCCAAATATCTCTGCTCCTTCTCCTTGATCCTCCTCACTTTGGGAGTGACGTGCCATGGTCTAGAATCCCTCTGCTCAGTCTGGGTCACTGTGCTGGCTCTGTCTCCTCCCAGGCACCCCAACATCTCACCAGTGTGGAAAGGAGCAAAGGCCCTGTGTGAGTCCTGCTCAGCAGGAACAAATCATCCCTATGTTATCAACCCTGAGTTCAGCATAAATCCAGAACACATCTCCACACTGGCCACTGGGAGGAAAATTAATTCTAGCCCAGCCCAAAGCAGCAGAGCCAGTGAACTTTGGGGCACTGCAAGTACAGTCAATACTCCTCAGAACAGTCCTCTTCTGGACACAGAAATGGAACAATAACAGGGCCCAAGTGGATGAATGGCACAGGGAAAGATGCATCATTATTTTTAGAAAAAGAGCAGGTGAGAGTGCAGGATCCATTAAGAAGATGAAGGAATTAGCATCATGAGCATGATATCCATATCCTTTAGTGAGCAGACAGATTCTCCTCTCTGCTACTTGGTTCTGCTGATAAGAATTTTGTTCCAGAAATATAAAGACTCAAAATCAGTTTGCAAGCAATGATTTTAGAGTAAACAACTCCATTTAGGCAACTCTTGGAAAGTATTTTCAGGAAGTCAGTTTGATAAGCAGGAGTCCCAACACATGTTTGGCTAAGACTACAGTGTACATCCAACAGCTAATCATGTTATAAATCTGCACACTGCAAGAAAACTGTCAAAAAAGCGAAAGATAACACTAGAATTCAGGAAATAATGTAAATTAAACAAATTTGAAGTTTGCTGAACATCTGTTCACTGACAAGTCTTTAGCAACAACAGAAACCCTAAAGCTGGCCAAATTCTTGAGGACATCTTTAGGTGTTGTGTGGTTTCAAAACGGTACCAAGGTACAAAGAAGAGATTGCAATATAAAATAATAAGTATTATGCTTTAAATGAAAAGCTAGGTTTCTTTACATAAATATATATATTTCTCGTACAATCTGATTAGTATATTTTTAGAGGAGAATGGGAATGGTAAACTCTCAGCAAATACTACAAACCTTTGGTGTGGAAAGAGAACTTAACGTGGTCATGACCAAAAGCATGAGAAACTTCACACCTCTTGAAACAGATGATAAGAATTTGTATACATGTTAGAATAAGTTCATGTTTTTTTAATCTTCAGTTCAAATTAAATATAAAGCATTAAAATAAAAGGAAGAGACACAGCTATACAGTGGAGATAATTATCTGGGAAGAGAAATTAGATAAAAAATTTACAAAGAAAAACAAATTCAGAGATTTTTTAGTAAAGTTCTTTTGCCCTAACAGATCAAGAATCTAAGTATTGCCTGGGAATAGCACAAAACTGTTTTATTACCCCCTTCTCTCACTAACAAACTTTGAATAGATATAAATAACTTTGAAGAGAATTTCTGTGTTTTTAATCAGACAATCATATAACAGGACAGAAATGAAGCACAGTATTAAAAAAAAAAAAAAAAAAAAAAAAAAAAAAAAAAAGTTTGACATTTATTTTCTTTTTCCAATGTTTAAAAAACCAATTTTTTTCTTTTTATCAAGCATCTGAATAGGAAAAGAGGAGCCACACTCTGTCCTTATCTTCACTGACTCTGAGAATGACCAAGTGGGACAAGGATTTGAACCAGGATGTTTGATGACCCAGGCAAATACCTCAGGGCAGCTGGCTTCTTCAAAGAGCTTATTTCTGTCCTTTCCCCAGCAAATTAAATTCTAGACATAAGGATGTTAAGACTTTTCTAGAACTCAAATTCACCTCTGAGGAAAGTTTTATTTTGAGAAAGTGTTATTTTCCAAGCTAGAAGTGTTTTGTCAAAGATTTTCTGGTCAGATTTCTTTTATCTCTTTATACACCTTTGCAGAGTTGGTTATTTAAAAACCCTAATACCATAATCTTTGCAGTAATACAAGGTGCTCTTGACATATTAGCATGACACTGGAGGCACAGATCTTTTCTTGGTATGTATTTCCCAGTTCAGAAGTGCTCTATTGAAATAAGTCTGGAAGTTCCATTCCAGCAGCAAGGGGAGTTTCAGGGCAATTCCTACTTTCAAACCAGCCTGTCTATCATTTAAAATCACAGGCAATGAATAATCCCATGGAGCTGTGGTTGGCCAAAGGAGGAAAAGGCATTTAGGCTTCTTTGTGGTAGTAATGACTGTAATTGTAAATGACACAGCTTTCAGGTTAGGGGGTGTTTAACATGCTAATCCTAAATCATTCCTGCAACAACTCAGCCTTGACTTCTGCTTTGAAGGGTCACTTCAGCAGTGGTCTCCACAATTTCATGGCAAATGAAAGGAAAGTAGCCCTGTGTCCCCTTCACTGTGCTGAACACAGCCATTTTCAGTCAAATTTTTGAAACTGTCAGGGTGGCCTGGGGATCTACCTAACAAAAACCAATGTGCTTGCTCTCATGGCATACATGCAAAAATATACCTCACGGGGAGCTGAGGACTTTCAGCCCTTCCAAAAGTCATTCCTTTTGGGTTTGAATGCTGGGAAATAAGAAAACCTCCAGAACAACACAGGTACTCAAGAACAGAATTCTCATATAGGCACCTTTGGAGGTAAATAGGACAAGTGTTCCCTCATTAAGTGATCATGCCTCAAACACTTTTCATGCTTTCTTTAAAAATACATACACTACAGAAGAGTGAAGTGCCCTTCTTAAGAGCTAACCATGGAAGAAAAGTCATTGAAGAAATTGCCCCAGCAATCCTTGAAGTAGAGATTTGATTCTTGCTTTTTTCCTTCCTTCAAGCTAGGTGCTCTAAACACTAAGTCACAAAAGAGCAGAATAACCTTGAATCTTCTCTGAAAAGATGGAAAAAGCATCTGGCCCAGTCCAAATTATTTCCTTTACCTCTCAGATTAAAAGTTCAAGGAAACACAAAGTCTTGCAAATATTGCAAATTAAGATGTGCAATCAAATGTTTTATTTTGTTTTAAATGGTGATTGCCACCACATAGAGAAATAGATCAAGATGTCTCAATAAGGAAAGAGATATAGCCTAAGGTGGATGCTAATGCAGAAACTTGGGGGGCTCAAACATTGTCCTCTGTTGCACAGAGGGTATTGCAGAGCTGTGGAGTCTAAATAAAAAATTCCTATCACTGCAAAGACTCAGTCTCAATTCAGATGTCTCAGTTCTATTGAAACATATTTAGGGCACTTCAGAAAATTTACCTTGGATCTTTATCCATCACTGCAGAGACATTCAAGCTACAAGCAGCTTTAGAGCACTGGTACATTGTGTACTGTGTAGAGAGAAGTGGTTAGAAAAGAGAAGAAAGCTTCTAAAGTGGTGTGGAGAGGGAAGAGCACTCATTGTGGTCACCACTAACTGTCCCAATTTCAGCAGAATGAATGTGTGTGAGAACAGAAAAACAAAACAAAACACAACCATTGTGAAAAAGGAAGATTTGACAAAGGTACAGGGAAGGGCCTTTCCAGAGGCCCAGGGAACTTGATCCCAGGTGTTAAACAATCACCTAAACCCCTGCTGGCACATCAAAGGCAGCTTGCTGTCAGTCCTATTACAGGAGGCCCTGAAATAAGCAATTTTATCTTTTTATATTTCTCCCAGGTTGAGTGCAACACTATTCAAGAATGGTCTTTTCTCAAGGTCTACAAAACTGAACTTACTCTTTTGCATACAAGGGGGAGCATGTCCAAGCAAGCACTTCTGTATTTTTGGAGGTGCTGTTTATTCCCAGTAGTTTCATTGTCAGCATAGTTTCCCTTGGAAGATCCTTTATTTGTAGAGGGAAGCTGACCCTAAAGGAAAAATCAGAAAAGAGAAAAACAAAAGCTAAAAATTTTGAGCACTGTTAGAACAAATGGGTTCTTTCTACATTTTTCTAGATGCTCTAACACATATATTGAGCTCCAAATTACAGAAGTTGCACTCTGAAGGAAAGTGCAACACACAGATCCCTTCAATACATTGATGAGTATTGGCAACCATTAACCTGAGTCACAGCACTTGAGAAGAGGCAGGAAAAAAACTCATTCACTTCAGTGGCAACTACTGGAGCTGGAAAAGGCAGAAAAGCTTAATTAAACATTGGAATTACCTTATCAATGAAAGGCTATTTCATTATGAACAACACATTAAGGGGGAATTGCAAAGCAGGAGTTATTGGCTGCCTTGTGTCTTCAGAGGAAAACGCCACTTAAAAAACCAAGAGCTGCTCCTGAGTGTGACAATCATTCATTCTCCTGTTCATGGTGTGATGCTTCTTAACTTAAAGGCAGATGTTGTCTTAACAGCAATGAGAGATTCACATTTTCTAGTGAGAATATTCAGTTTTCATCAATATTCATCTCAACTGTGCATTGACCATTAGCTAGTTTGGTCATTCAGTTCATTCATACAGTTTTTGAAAATTATCTAAAATAATAACTTAGAATTATTCCAATAGTTTCATGCTGTATGGAAAGATCACACATGCAATTACCCACACATGTGCAAGTCTGAATTTTCTTTTTCATGAAGAAAATTATCTAATTTTCTAGCCTTTTCCATGTATATTCAGTGGAATCTCGAATTTCTCAAGTGGAGAGCAAAATTAATTATGTATTTTCTGTATAAACAAAAGCAACATAAGGAGCTAGGAGCTAAAAGGATTATTCCACATTGATAAGGTAATCATTAAGAAAACAAAAGATCTGCATAAAGTGGAGATTAAGAAAACAGACTAAAGGATAAATCTGAGTAATAGAGTGAGAGAAGAATGAAACTCAGCATTTTTTAAAATATATGGTCACAGTTAAAGAGCAAGAGAAAGTAGAAACTGCATTTAAAAAGCATATTCTGCATTTAAAAAGTATATTAGCCTGTAAAACATAAGAATTATGAGTTCTAGAAGTAAGGCATGGCAATAGTAGATGGAAAAATCAGCATAAGATTTTGCACCCAGCTCCAAATCTATCAAATTTCCATTGAATTTGAGAAAGTTTCCTTGAATGTGTTGAAGAGCTACTGAAGGAAAGTAGATGGGTTTCAGCTGAAAATCTGAAGTACTCCAAATTAGCATTCATGTCAAAATTTCAGATCAGTCTTCCAACATTTGGAAATGATGCACATTTGCACACCTCCCTCTTTGAAAAACAAAGCAAGACAGCCCTTCCCCACTCTCTGATTACCAGCAACAGAATTGAGAAGCAATTCTCAACTGTCTTCCCACGTGGCCCTATTTATAGCATTCCAGTTTGCTTTCCCTGTCTCATGAACTCTTCCTTAGTCATAATTAGCTAGAAACACTTATTGGGAAACTGAACTGGTTTACCTGCTAAAAATAACTTGTTCTGTCGTTGTCACTGAGAAGCCAACAACACTTGCTACATAAAAACGTTTGACAGAGTTAAAGAGCCATTAATGCTTTGAAGAGACAAAAATAAAAAATCAACATGCATTTTGTGATACAGACACTCTGTCTGAACCTGCAGCAGTGAAGAGAAGTTTTCAGTATCATCACTGCAGAAGGCAAATGCTTGCCAGAGTTTCCCCAGGACACATATCCCACTGTTTACAGAAGGAAAAGCAAACTCTGACAAGTTGCACATCCCAAGAGATAAAGTGTGGGCCAAAGAGGACCAAAACTTCCCTTCTGGAGACATGTGATACCTAAAGAAGAGGAATACCCAGATTGGTTTGAAGAACTTTAATTAATGCCTACCTGAATTTACCCAGTTGGTGTCACCCCTTGAGGCTGAGGGACTAAGAAGAAGGGGATGGAACTCTGGCCAGAAATAAGAGAAGGAAGCTGCTCACTGGGAAGGTGCCATTCACAGCTACCAGATAAAGTTATACAACTTGTTTCCTAAAAGCACTCAGCACAGAAGAGCTCTGGGGAAAGCCAGGCTGTGCCCTGAGAGAATGGAAACAAAACAGAAAAATACAGAGAAGAGGGAAACCCATTGCCAAGAAAGCATCTGAGGTGATGAATGGGGCTTGATGTTAATTCCATACTTCATGTCTGTGGGTTTAACATGAATTATGAAGGATGGAAAAAGAAGAGATGGTGAAATAAATACATTAAGAGCAACCAGCTAGGACCAAAGAAAATAACTAAGAGATCTCAACCACTGAAAAATGAAACTGATGGGAAAATAAGGGGACAAATTTGTTCTTGACACATTATAAGCTAAATGGTAGCAGCCTGTTTGGACTCTGCACCAAGAAGACACTCACACTTTCCCAGGGCATACACTCCAAAAAGAGCAAACAAGAAGCACTTCACAAGGCAATTTCCTTAGGTATCAAATTATTCCCATCATTTCTGAGAACATTCTAGGAAAGATTAAATATGATAACAGACTTTAACAGAAGCTCACATTTATCCATAAAATCCCATCAAGTTAAAGGTCAGACACTAACTGGTTAAAGCAATTGAAAATAGGAACTAAATTCATGAAAACCAGAGAGTTAAGCAAGTCTTGTCTTTGGCAGAAGCTCTCTACCTGGATTCCTAACCACCAGAACACTACTTGCCATTTCCCCCCCGCCCCGTTCAAATCAATCCTAACATAAGATCAGAACTCATTTTCAATTAGCCAGGTTTATTTTATGGCCTGAATGATCCATGGCTATATAGAGAATATCTGACTTCCTAATGCTCACAGAAATGCCCATTTCTCTCTGATCTATTACAAATATGTTTTTTTTCCATGCCATTATGCCAAATGAATGTTGTTTGAATGTGAGACAGGCAGGTAACAGGCACCCTTTACCCTAAAACTCCAGTCTCAAATTAAGGTCCTCATTGTGAAACTACAGATCCTTCTTATTAAAAAAAAAAAAAAAAAAGCAAACCAATAAACAAACAAAAAACCAAACAGCCAAATAAAATAGCCCCCAAAAATTAAACAAGCAAACAAACAAACAAAACCTCAACCTAACAACCCCATCAGCTTGTTTGGTTAAAAAAAAAGAGCCTTGAAGAAATGTTACAGTAGGTTCTCAAGCTGGGCTGCAGATGTACTAATGGTAGATCCAAAAGGTGGAATTCCCCAAAAGAACAGAAATCCAGCCTTTGGCTGCATCTGCTTTCAGTTCCAGTGCTCCTGGATGCCTCCAGTGAACAAAAGTTATTCACAGAGCAGGTTAGTTTAGTTTATGTCAGACCAGATTTACCTATTTCCCTTCCTCTGGCTGTCCCATTTCTTTCTCACCCCAATCTCTCTAAGTTCCTGTGAATTCTGTGGAGTTTAATCAGCTCAGAAAAACATCCATTAAAAAGATGCATGTCTGTTTGTTCATTTGTTTTTAATGAATATTGGATGTGTAATATCTGTCAGATAAACATGTATCACACACAGACCAAAACTTACTTCTCATTCCAGTCAGCCAGGAAAAAGAAGGATCTTTTAATGGAGTATTTTTGCAAATCTTTGCTTGACATATTGTCTTCCCAGCATAAGTCAGCAAACAGGAGAAAGAGAAAACTTTGTAGCTACAAAGGAGAAAAAAAACTAATTAATTGCAATATACTATGTCCAGCACTGTATGTTTGGAGTTAACCACTCAGGAACTTGTGAAAATCCATCTTTACATGAGAAAAGGATCTATAATAATTCATATCATATTAATGTGTGTAGAGGGGTTTTTAGTTTTTTTTGGTTCTTTTCTTTAAAAGTTCAGAATTAAAGAGAAGTCTTAAAGACAGCTGGGTTCTGTTCCATGTTTTTGACATGAATCTTTTTTTCATTATTGCAGTGAATGAGAATTTGGACATAAGTGAAGTGTTGGTACCTGCTCATCACAGAGTCAAGAAGAAATCTCCCATCTGGACAAGTGCACCCAGCCCTGGGGTCCCAACACATGAAGGATCTGTCAGAGCAGGTTCAGAGGGGGACACAAAGATGCTCAGGGGCTGGGGCATCTCTCCTGGGGAGCCTGGGAGAGCAGGGGATGTTCAGCCTGGAGAAGAAAAGGCTCCAGGGAGCCCTGAGAGCACCTTCCATCTTCTGCAAGGGAATGTGGTGATGGGACAGGGGAAGGCTTTAACTGAAGTGGGTTAGATTTGGATTGGGTGTTAGGAATTGTTCCCTGGGAGGGTGGGCAGTCCTGGCACAGGTGCCCAGAGCAGCTGTGGGTGCCCTGGATCCCTGGCAGTGCCCAAGGCCAGGCTGGATGGGATCTGAGCACCCTGGGATAGTGGGAGGTGTCCCTGCCCATGGTAGGGGTGGAAGGAGATGAACTTCAAGGTTCTTTTCAACCCAGGGTATTCTATGATTCTATTTATACCTTCTTTTCCCAATCTATAAGAAAACCAGATTAGTACTCAAGAGAATAGATACATTTTTTTATAGCAAAAGCTTTGAATCCTTCTGTGCTGGCCTTCAGAAAGTGAACTGAGCAGCTTCAGAGTCAAATTTAGGTCTGGGAATATCTCTTGTTTCACATTCCTCTTACTGAAATCTTTGAAAATATTAGTCAAAATAGATTATAAATAATTAGTCTTGTAACTTCCAGATCTTCCTGCCAGGCTCAGCTTTAGAGCTCATCCTGGACAAGAATGATGAACATGGCAAACAGGCAAATGTGAATGGGAGGTTGAAGGTGCCTGACTTTGCCCTATGTATAAGAACCATGGTTTATCTCTTGCAGAACACTATACTTTGCAACAATTGCAGCAAATTTGGTTTCTACTTTCTCTCTATTTTTTAGATTGAAAGAAAGTTGTCTGTAGTCTGCAGTACCTATGAGGTGCCAGTTCAGAGAAGGAAAAATTACCTTTTAGGACTAGGAAATACCTCCCCTTGAGTCTAAACTTTACAAAGAGCTGGAGGATAATTCAGGAAATAAAAGGATTTTATACAATCAAATGATTAAGTTCTGCTATTTAAACAAAAGTACTGATACATAATATATATTATAATGTGTATTCTTTCTTATAGAATACATTCTATACATTGTACATATGCAGGAACATAGACATGTTAAAAACATGTTAAAACAGCTGCAAAATCATAGTGTGACATTTGGAAAGGGAACATGAGATCCATGACACTGCATGCCAGCATGAGCTCATGCAGTCATGAAAAACAAGAATGGGGAACATGCATGTGAAAATGTCAATAAAAGAACTTGAGAAAACCAAGTGTTAGAGCAGCAGCTCATGATAAAAAGTCCATGTTATTTGTGAGTATTGGAAAGACTGGAAAAGAAGATTAGGAGGAAGAAAGATTCTCATTTTTATGTGCTTGAACACAGCACAGAAATCATCAGTGACCTTTAGGCTATGTGTAATACCACATTTTTCTGGTAAAACATAACTTGCAGTGGAATGGTATATCCATCTGAAATCAGAATAGTGATTATCTTACCCTAATTAATGCAGAGTCTCTGGTTTTTGTTAAATGGCTAATTACAGGCAATGCTTGTAGTACAGTCTCTTGCTCACAGTCTAATGCAAATGATCCCAAGGTCATTTGGGATTGAAGGTAAAGAGGGAGTAATGGGAAAATTAACAAAAACTTTGAGAACAACTTTTTTACTCATAAAAATAATGCTACCAGACTGTTCACCTGCCCCTCTGTTCTCACTGGAGTGGTAAGAGAAGAGCACCAGTTTTGCTCAGACTAGCAAAAGCAGCTACTTGACAAGACAATTTACACCAGTTATACCAAACTTGAGCAATGCAGAGGAGAATATTTCTAATAACTTTTTATTAAGTTGCCTCTTTTTTCTATTAAAGTAGTTCCTTTTTTTTTTTTTTTTTCCTGTATAATGCTGATAGTAGATATACTTGGATCTCTAAACTTTAATCACATCTGTGAAGGGCAGCACCAATTCAGCCTCATGACATGGTCTGAACAAACCAAGAGCAAAATTTGCTGAGAAAGCCCCAGTGAGACAGGGTTCAAGCAAAAACAACCCTCTGCTCAACTTGGCAACCTTCCAGTTCTTGTCCTGCAGAGACCACTCCAAGTCTCCATCATTAGTTTAGGAGCATCACCAAAGGAGGGGAGGTGAGCTGGTATCTGTGAAAAATGAGTGTTGTCAAAGAGACAGCACATCTTCCTGTGAGCCCTGGCTGGACCTCCTCCTACCTGCCACCAGGCTCCTGGGATGCTGTGGGCAGCACAAAAAGGGAAGCTCAGCTGGAATTTAGGCTGATGTCTGCACACAAAGGGCTCTTAGGTATGCTGGGAACCTGGAAATTCGCATCAAAGCTGCTGCTGTAGACATGGATGAGATGGGAGATGGCCATGGAGAGCTCAGTCACAGCAGCCTCTATTAACACTGAGAGGAGACAGAGGAATAAATAAAGGTTAGCAGTAGGTCATTTATGAAGAGCTATATTTATCCTAAACCATCAGTTATGGCTTTGAAATGCTTCCTAATAAAATTTAATTAAAATGACATAACCTACAACTGAAGCCAATTAGCCATCTGTGCTTCTGAAACCAGCCTTAGCTCCTTTCTGGTGTGTCATTAACAGACTTCCATTACAGTGCTTTCAAATTAAGGCAATTTCAAATTAAGGCAGTTTCAATGTAAGCATTTTCAACTGCAGCAAGCTACTGCCTACCTCAGATATGCCATTTCAGTCTTGGAATTTTTGTGCTGGAAGGATTTTTATTAAGTAGGAATTTTGTCATTTCAGCAACTAAGGAGCTACTTACATCAAGGGAACTGATAAGGCAGCAGTGGAAGGGAGGAAAGGCACTGGTTAAATTTTAAGACTATAAAGCAGTTGCAACTGTAGGTAAACAATTAATAAAACATGTAAAACAGCAGCCACAATCAGAAAAAGTCAGCCTTCAGGTGGTCATGGGTTAGTGATAATATTACAGAAAAATGGGCACAGAAATACATATCTATAAAATAATGCAGGCATATATATATATATATAAATATATGCAAATAATGAAATGCAGGCTGTATCCTAACTTATACCACACCTTTATTTATGTCACTCCCTCTGGCTTCATCTCTGCAGTATTTTTTTTTTTCCCCTGCAATTACTGGCTTTTATCCATCTTCCCTCTCTGTTTTTGGAGCGCTTGGTGTTGCCTGATTGCCAGTGTAAATGAAAATCCCCAGTCCTGGCAGCCTCCATCAAATGAAGAGAGCTGTTAAGAGCACTCATTTCTCAAGCATGGCCTAGGTTAAGAGAGTATTTTGCATTGTTCCAAGATCAAGTTCATTTATCTCCCAAGAGACCCCAAATTCTCCTTTTTACACCTCTAACTCACATTTTTCTACATGATCAAGACACACTCTCACCACCCATTCTTACAGCTCTTGACTGAATATTCCCTGGACTTGTCTGGTCCCTGATGTCACCAGGGATCTATCAGCTCATGGTGCCTATTGAAAGTAAAAAAGAAAAGAACATGAAGAAACAGCCAGGGAAGGGAAGGCTGAGACTCCTATCAGCTTTGGGATAGGAGCAGCAGTGCTGCCCAACATCAGACACAGACACCACAACTCACTGGACTTATATCCCAGTTTCCTGACAGAAGGGTTTCCAAAAAACCCTGTCCTCAGTCAGGAATTTTATTTTACCCAGAAATATTGAGTCACAAAATGCATTGCAGACAATTTATCTTCATTTTATAATAGACAAATTTTAATTATGTAACAATAGAAATATACATAACATTGAAATTGCTTGACATACACTGAGGTTTGTTTCTGAAAATACTGGCAGGAGATTATTGCAGGTATGAGGGACTGGCTACAGTACTACAACTTGTAATCCTGCAATCATCTTCCACATATGAAAATTGAATCATTTTAGAGATCAACAGGATAAAAAAACTCTGTCTACCACTTGGCTTTAATTGCCTTTTTTATTTATCCTCTTTAGTATTTTCACCCTTTATCATCTTTCACAATAGTTCTGAAAAATCTTTGGCTCTAGTGATTTTTTTCCCTAGAACACCATTTTATTCTCATTCCCAGTCTTCCTGGATGTGTAATCACTTAGTAACTGCAAACTAAATGCTTAATTTGCAGGGAATTATTTTAAATTTCGAGAACTTATCCATAGGGATACACGTGGAACCTTCTTTAGAGGTCCAGAAGAAGACATCAGCTGAGTATGATCTGAACCAGTGCTTTAGCTGAAAAGTACCACACTATTCTCATTAAGGAAAATAGTGCTCCTTGAGAGATTCCTTGTTTCCAATCTGTTCAAAGTGTTGACAGGTAAATGTAGTGTAATAGCAAACCCTTTATTTACGAAAATTGGCCTATTGAAGGCAATGATTTCTGAATATAACCTTCTCAGCATTTTCTCCAAAAGAAGGTAAAAAGTAGTTCAGAATCTGTACAGTTTCAACACAATCTATATTATAGGTACATATGTTATAAAGCAACATTTCAGATTTTGTCTCCAGAACAAGAAGAAATGTATTCTACCTCAGCTAAGCCACAGATAGAAGGGAATTCTGCATGAGCAAAGGATTTCCAAATAATAAAGTCAGGAGAAAAGAAACAATGGAGTATTTTCCATAACAGAAAATGAATCTGTGCCAGACAAGGAAGTGATTAAGATGCAAGATGCCTATCACTGCATCCAGGCTGCCTTGCCCAATGACCACGTTTGCAGAAAAATGATTTCCATTGTTTACTTGAGTCACAAAACTGATGTCAGATATGCAAAAGCCAGACAAGCAAACAAAACCAAACAAAACCCCTCAACTTGCTATAAGAGCATGAGAGGGGTAAAGGCAGCAATGGAGCAATGGGGGACAATCAGCTCAGCTGCCACCGGGGAGACAAATGTCCTCCAGCATCATTCATCTAATTGTAAGGACATGCAGAATGAATGTATTTTCAGGAACAGAGTTCCTCAGGTTTAAGCAAATGTCCAAGTATCATCTGGTCTGCAGGTCCAGGTTTTTTTTCAACATGAAGTTTCTTATTCTTGCTGGCTCTCAGTTATAAAACAGTCAATGGTTCTGTGCCAGAATCAACCCTTTCCCAGCCCCCATCCTTCAGCCATTAGGACCAGCAGCAATTAACTGAATTAAAGGGAAACATCTTGGGAAGTCTGTAAACATCCATTACTCACAAAGCTTGGTCAGCATTTCCCCACTGTATTTTAATGAGCTGCTGAATAGGATATGGTAGGCTGAAATTATAACACCCATTCATGAAGCCAGAGCCATTTTACTGCTTTTTTATACCTTTTAATAAATCTCAGAGAAAGGACTGATGTTTCACTGATTTACAAAGCACAGGCCATGGATTCCTACAGCACATTCATGGTTTCAGCTACATCAAAACCTGTTTTCTAGAAAGGTGTCCCAGGCATACCCAGTGTGTAAGGGACAATGGATGGACCACATTGCAAAGTGAACTGTGACCAACAGTAATCATCTCAAAACTCAAACCTCAGGATTTATTTCTGGTGTGAAATTATTTGCCATCACCTTCTCACTGAAGGTGAGGAGGAATCTGACTTGCAGAAATGAGATGAGAACAAGGGAACTGAACCTCAGCCACAGCTGCCAGACATGCTTATTTCTGACAGATTCCTGCCCCTTGTGCAGGAGGCCTGAAGGAATGAATTGTACCCCTGGTGAGAAACAGAGCACTGCTCACAACCCTGAAAGTGTTGATGAACACACCTGCAGGTAAGGAATATAGCAGCTTATGCCTTACAGAAACCCACCTACTTTTTCTGCCCAGTCCACTATTACAATTCCCATATTTTATTGCCAAATCTTCCAGCAGAGCAGGGACTTTGCTGTTGCTGCACCAGCAGATGATGTCAGTTCAATACATGTTAAACACTCTCTCTGACCTATACACATTTTCTCCAGGTAAAACATGACAAAAATCTGGTTGAACAGATTTTTGAATGAAGGCTTATGACCCTTTTGACAGATTAAAAATAACTTTGAGAAAGGGAGCTTGATTTTTTTCCTTTCCAGCTTCTGTTCAGAGAGAAAAAAGAAAGAACAAAGTCCTAAATGCAGTTTAGGACATATACACACACAAAAAACACCAAACCCAAAACTTCAGGAAAAACCCACTTAACCTTTAGGTAAAATGCTAAGCAGCATTCATTAGACCACCATTGTAATAAGAAAGAGGCAAAACATGGAAAGGCTGAAATGCATGTACTGATCAGATGCAGTTCCCAAGCACCAATATTTACTGGATTGTTTCCTCTTACTAGGTGAAGAATCCTATGGATTATCCCTTGAAAGCAACTTAACAATCTCCTGCTGTTCTGGTATCAAAATTTTAAAAATCCTCTGGTTATAGGGACAGTATAACAGGATGCAACACAGCAACAACTTACAGGTGAGAAGCTGTGCTCAGGTTTGGAAATAATGAGGCAACACATAGAAAAATGAAATTAAAATCAATGAAAATCTCTTAAGATTTTTCCATATTGTGAAACAAAAAGGTTTTCCCAAAACAAAAATGTAGTGGGTTTGTGCTAAGAAAGGAAGAAAAATAATTTTTCAGCTCCAAAGGAAACCTCAGGGAAAAAAAAAAAAAAAAATCATTTTTCCCCTTTCATCCTTATTTTAAAAAAAGGCCTTTCTTTTGTGAATGCTTTTATTATCATGTCAAGAAATAAGTATCAATTCCCAAGCAGAGTTAGAGAAGTTTTACATGTATTGTAAGCATCACATTTCTGCCTTGGCTCTAAAAGATAACCACTCCAGCAATTCCCTTGGAAATATCAACATCAATGTCATTCAATTCATCAGCTCAGTCATTGGTTTCAATATCATCAGAGTCAGTATCATCAGTTCCTGCTGCATACCAGACCTTCTGCATGGGTCCCAGAGAGCTCCTGATCAAATTCTGCAAGCTGCTCATTTTGTCTGATCTAAGATCCCTGCCCCAAGCAGCAAGGCTGTGGACATGGAATAAACATTAATTCACCAGATTTGAGAACCAGACACACACTGGGGTCTGTGCCAGCCTGCAGCCCTTTCATACTCTGGATTGCAGCAAACTTCAATGCTAGGCCTCTATTAACATGAGTCATCTTGATTTTCTGTGAACGCTTGATGCTGCAAAAAGGTGCTAATGTCTAGAAATCCCATTTAGTTCCTCTCATTTAATAAGAAATAAAATATTTTGAGCACTAAAACTGGAATATAATCTTCTAAAGACTTCAAAGAGAGGAAAAAGAACCTGATCCAGACTTAGGCATAATGTGGGTAAGTATTGCTCTATTCACAGCAGTGGCATAAATTGTTCTACAGAGATAACACTGTTAATAGAGGCTGTTATTGGAACACTAAATCAAGGCTAGATATTTTGAACCTAGTCTTTGACTTGCTTAGTCCATGGTGAATGACTAATAATAAACCTCTGAAAATCTGTTATTAAAGAGCAAGGTTAAAAGCAGTTTCTAAACAATTTAAGTAAGGCTTTAATTTTAATAGTATCCTTTATCTTTTTCTCTTTTGTGGTGGAGAGAAGCTATAATGGAGAAAAACAAAACTCTTCTATGATACTCAGGGTAATAACCATCTCTTGGGGAAAAGGAAACAGAAATTATTAGTTGAAGTAACTGATTGCTGCTCTTGCTGTTAAAATTCCATCCTGCTTTTTTCAAGACAAACATGAATACATATGAGAGACAGAAGGGAATAGTACAAAGGGGGAATCCAGTCTGTCTTGTCCTCAGCTGTCAATTCTGACTTCATCTGCAAATGTGCTGCTTGATGAAGGAAAGCACATGATTTTGGCTTCCCAGAGATCTGGAAAGATTTAACAGCACTGAGCTAAGGCTGTGATTTTCCTTGAATTTTGAGTCACAGGCTTGCAGATTTTTTGCATGCCTGCCATCCTAGACAGCTAAGCACAATGAAATAAAATAATAAAAAAAATTAAAAAAAATAAAAAAAAAAAAAAAGGTGAGAAGCAAATGAGGTGGAAAAGGAAAAACAAACGTGATTTTGGTAGGAATTTACAACTCACCACTTGTTTGGTTTTTACTTCCAGCTTCAGCAGGTGAAAATGTAATCTGGATTCCTCTCAAGGTTTATGTCCCTAGATCAGTGGATGGGAGGCCCCAAGGCACTGTCATGATGGTGAGAAGACAGGGACTAAGGAAAATTGTGATGCCCAAAAAAGAAGATGTAGTATGGTTTCCCCACCTCTGGGAGTTCAGACTTTGTCTCCTGCAGATCAATTCTGGTCTTTGCACTCACACTTGGTTTTTCTCAGGCATGTTCTTAACATCAGCTTTGACATGCTAGCCCACTAGCCTAACTTCATAAATATTTTGCTGACTTTTAGTTTATTTAGTTTATTTATTAGATGCAGTTATAAAGCATGTAGCATGTTAAAACATACATGAAATGTATATCACTGCATGCAAAAGGACAACTGGAAATTTGGTTACCTTGGGCAAGTTTGAATGCAGGTTTCTCCACAGAATGACTAATGGTCTGGCAAGTTCTGACTTGCAATCAGTAAATTGCAGTTTCTAATATTACACTACCAAAAGGATTCTGCAATTGTTATGAAATCAGGGTGTGCCAAAAACAAACAGAGAAATCTTCATGGTTGAAGATTTCCTGGCATAAATGAATGGGTACAGGGAAGCAGGGAGTAAACACTGATTCCTTCATTGTTACTCAATAAATGAAATTTTCCTTGAGAGAGCTGCTGATTCAATGAAGCTCAAATCTGGAAGCACCTGTGGTCAGAGGAGTGTTTGAAATCCATTCCAATTACATTTTCTGAGCAGTGTGTGGAGGAAGATGTTTCTAAGGTAGACCTTTATTAGTAGCTATTGATTGTTTGTAACATGAGCAATTAGCTGCCATTAAGGGTGCTAATAAAAAAGCACATGGGAAAAATGAATATATCCAAGAAAGAAAAGTCCTACAAACTGAATTTACCTTCTGCACCTGCATGTCCTATCCCCACCCTCCTGGCCCTCCAGCTGCTTAGCTTTTCCTGGCACTTACAAATTGAATTGCTGTTTCCTTTCTCTGCTGTTCATGAAGTTGAATAATGCTAAAACAAGCCTGGCACTTTGAAACCTGCATTTGAAGCAACTGTGTGTTTGAAATACTGCTGAAATCACTGCAGTTGACCAACTTTTTTTTGCCTCTCTGAGCACACTGCAATGGAGAAAAGCAAACAGAAAAAAAAAAAGGGGAAAAAAAAAAAAAAAAGAGGAAAAGAGAGGAAAGGAGCATCTCAGAGACAATTTTTTTCCTCAAGCAGAATGGAGAGTGACACAACCCTTCCACCATGGATGGTGTCCATGCAGCATCCCCAGCTGCATTTGGCCACACTTTTCCTATGACAGTCTATCATTAGGCAAGGCACTCTTTATACAAAAAAAAAAACCAAAAACACACAGAGCTAAAGCTTACAGAAGGAGGAATGAAAGTTATTGGGGTCAGGGGGAAAAGTCATACAGAAGAATAATTTTTCAGGCTTCCATTAATTTCATTATTTTGCCTTTTCTCTACATGGAAAGTTGTGACTAAAAACTACCATGACCACCACCACCACCACCTGCACTCAGCTCTTTCACTCTGCTGTTCATTCTTCATACTTGAGTCTCCAGATTGTTTTGTGGAAATGCTGTGTTATTTATACTTTCAGATCACTTCAATTTCAACTTATCATAATTACCTCATAATACACCTTACCATGTACACATCTGCAACATGCCCACTCAAACAAATAACAAAATATGTGTTTTCTGATGGTACATCTTGAATTAGCATTAAAATAACACTCGACCTTTGGCTGGTGTTTCCACACTTTGAAGAGAACTCTGTAGAGACAAAACCAGAGGAAAAAAGTAATCAGTCACTTCAGAAGAGAGAGGGTAGAAGTTATAATGGTTGCAGGAACAGCACTCATGGACAAGACAGTGAAAAGGGGAAAGGATTTAGATTTACCTTCATTTTTTGATGACACAAAAGATGACTGGGATTCAAAGCTTCCTCTAGCACCTCAGACAAGCAGCCTAAGCGCTGGTTTCTGGCAGTGTTTGGGCACATCAAGTACAAAGAAGCACTTACCAGATGTGCACACAGATTCCCAGGGGCAGCACAGATAGGAATTCCCTCTCCCTCCCTTTGCAAGCTCACACTATCAGACAGGAAGCCCAAAGGGCAGAGTCCTGGCACCCTTACAGAGGTGAGGGGCACTCAGGTGCTCTCCATTTAATCTATTCCCTGCCAATCAGTGGAAACAGCTGTGCTCTTCTCAGGCCTCAAATACAGCAAGGGGCCAGTGGGAAATATTGAGTGAGGGGAGACCTCAGAGTGCTCTCCTGCCTCCTCACAGGGGGAGGTGACAGCCACTTGTGTCCTCTCTGTGTCACTAGTGACAGAACCCTGGGCACTGACATGAAGCTGTGCCAGGGGAGGTAAAGCAGGTACCAATAAAAGATTTCTTACCTGGAGGGTGAAACACTGAGCAGCTCCCCAGGGAATGGTCACAGCCCCAGCTGCAGAGCTCTGGGAGCATTTGCACAGCTCCATAAAGCACATGGAGGGACTCCTGGGGTGTCCTGTGCAGGGACAGCAGCTGGACTTGGATGATGTTAGTGGGTCCCTTTCAACTCAGCATACTCTGTGATTATGTGAGTCCATGATCAGACTTGCATTGACCAAAATGACACAAAAATTAATAGCAAATCTTGACCAGAGAGACTGGAAGGTTAATTCTGCACTTCAGTATTGCCTGTGGCTTGCACTGTTTGAATCCACAGGTTTTCTGCCTTTAAAGTCATTAATCCCTTAGCAGTGGGCTGAGAATGCTCTGTCTTAGTACATATGTATTCAGCATGATGCTTCTTAGAAATTGCAGTGCTTGCAGAGGTGGCAGAAGAAATACAATTCTGCCATTTGTCTGGTGAAGATGAACAGAAGTAGTCAAATGCTTACTTAAGAGGAGAAAAGCAGCATCCAGGCTGAGAATTATGTTTTCACAATCTTCATAATGCAGTGAGATAAATGGGAACAGAGACCTTTGTTCAATTCCCTCAAATTTTGGAAAGTAAACAACCTTTTGGCACAGTACTTATAATTTCAACATAGTATAGGATACTTAATATATAGTGGATTAGTGCCTGTTCTGGCAGTATTTGATCTCCTAGGACTTTTTTGTGAGTTGCTGTAAGAAAGGAATGGGGGAAAAAAAAAAAAAAAAAGAGATGAAAAACATTAATTGTGCATCAGGCCTAGAGCCTACCCTGAATGGGTTTTAAAATCCCAGGGTTAAGTTGGTTAGAGACTGAAAAAATCACACTTGCAAAGAGATGCAATCAGTTAAGGAGAAACCAGCACTGGTGCCAGTTGCTTTCATAATCCCTTAACCAAGGTACAGGAATGCACAGTACTCACAGTGAGGAGCTAGCAAGGTGGTAATAAACACAATTTAATTAAAGACAAAAGACTGAAAGTAAGTTTCTTTGTGTTTTTTTTTCTTTTTAAACCAGAATTAAATAGAAGCACATTCGATTTTTTTCCCCACTAGGCGAGCACACATGTACAGATAGGAATAAATAAACGTATACAAACTATGTCATTTAATTGGAACAAGTAAGCAGTGGTTTCCCTGAGGCTTTGTGTGTCCTTGTGCCAAATGGACATGTTACAAAATATTCCACACAAAACCACACCATATATCACACTGAAGCATCAGGAAACCCTGTGAAAAAAGAGTTAGAATGTTTTGCTGGCACTTCTTCCTTAGCTGGGGTGTAATGCTGCAGCACTTCAGAAATAACAGGTAGCCTCAAAAATGTCACTTAATTTGTGGGGCAGTTTACCTATTTATCTGAAAATAGACTCTCTTCCTCCAAACAAGATATTTTGATACTAGTCTGATGAACATAATAGGAACTATTCAAGTAATATGGTAAAATACAATAGTAGTGCAGCATTTAATAATTTCTTCAGATCCCAAAATTCACATCAAAAGTGACCCTACTATTCAATATGAGTTAAAATCAAAAAGAGGTTTGGGGGAGCTGGTCCTCCATCAAATAACTGGCTGCTGAGTACTAATTTTGACTACACATGTTGCTACAGACAGGAAAGCTGGTCAATTTTCTTTGTACAAATATTGACAAATAGAGATGCAATCTGATTTGTCAGTATGAGCTGTCTTGCCCTGGGCCCCTGACTGGGCTGTATAAGGGAGAAGCAGCCTGGTCTGATGGACAGAGCTGCAGGGAACAGGGACAGGACAAGATCCAGAACCAGGGATCTGAGCCAATGGGTTCCTGCCTGGGCTGCACAAACTCTATATTTTAATAGATTTCACTGCCTTTATGACATTCATAGTTCAGCTGCTGAGAAAGATGAAGCTTTTTATGGAATCAAAGCCAAACCTTTTCTAGATTGCTGAGGTCTATTGACTGTTCTGGCAGCTATTTCTCAAAGGAGTAGAAAGCCAGCAGCACCATTTGCTGGTGCAGGAATAGTTGGACTTTTTTTTTTTTTAATCTCCTCTACTCATTTGAAGTGAGTTGTTAGTCAGGTCTGCTCCAGCACAGAGGGAGTCAGAGGGACAGGGGTGTCAGCAAAGGTCACAGGCAGCTTTTACAGGAAGGCTTCAACCAGCTCAGCTAACCAAGCCTGAAAGGCAGCATGAAGAGAACAAAACCTCAGTAAGTTCAAAAATTTAAAGCATGAGGGACAATCTAGTCAGTAGTCAAGAGATATGTGAAGCAGCTTCTTACTGAATATTAGGACAGAAAAAATATCAGGACACAATCTCTTTAACACTGAGAAGAGGCTGCTGAGGAACAATTTAATTTTGCTCTTTACAGAGGAGCAAACAGTGTCACCACCACCATCACCTCCCAGGAGAGCACAGGCAGGACCTGCACTCTGTGCTGGAGACTGCACACACAGAGAAGGAGGGCTGCTCCCTGCTCTGAAGGGTTTGTAATCTGGCAGGTAAAGCAGGAGAAAGGAAGTGCATTACTCCCTCCACGTGAGGAAGAACCGGAAATTGTTTTAGGAGAACCTGTAAATATTGGAGACAGTGGAGTTGGAAATTTTGGCATGCTGGAGAATGAGCAATAGCAAACAAGGAACATGTGGAGGAGAGGTGTTTTTTTCTTTCCACAGCAAGATAGATCAGTTCATAATTTAATTATTTGCCTATTAACAGCCACTTCATCTCAAAAATTAAATCAATATTTGCAAGACAATGACTCTGAAGACGAGCAGAAGCAAACATGAACATCCAGAAAAAACCTGATTTGAAAAAGATGTCCTGTACTCTTTATCCCATTATGTAATTCTGCATGGCATGTGGGCTGTTCTGACTTAGGATGAGCCACACTGATAGGAACTGATTTGTCCCTTTGACCACTGCACCTATTTCTCTGCTCAATTTCAGAGAGGATGGGGCTGAAAATGGACCAAAGGATATGTGAGCCAAATATAAGAGGCAGTTTACACATTGGGTTCACAGGGCTGACCTGAACACTAAAAGAAAAAATACACTAAATTTTTATTACCTAAAAATAAAATAAAAAAAGTTTTTAACAAATTAGTCCCGATACATTTCTTCTGCTCTAATTCCTTTCTAAAAAAGTTCTGTTACTTTCCTCTCTATCTTTTAACTGGACCCAGCTCTTTGTCTATCTCTTAAGAAAGATTCTGGATTGACAAAATACTTGTCTGAAGGACCAGACACTGATCATCCTGACACACTGATCACCCTGACACCTCTGCAGACAGTCTAGAGTTGAACCAAAAAGCAAATCACATGAATCCCCTGTGACTTCTTTTATCTCTTTCTCTACAGTATTTGCCCTCTAATATTCAATAAGAACTTTTCTTAAATGGATATTTTTATTCCCATTTGAGTCCACATCATGCCAAATAAAATGTGTGCCAACACATTTTATACAGGAATTTACCCCCAACTTCTAATAATTGATGCCAAAGTAGACATTAAAAGATTAGGATAATACAGAAGCAAGATTTGCAGTGAAGCATGAACTAGAAGGGAAGAAGAGAAGCCACTCAAGTGAATCAGCTGGTCAGGTCTGAGCAACAAGCCAAAAACCCTAGAGCTACCTTGGTTCTTCCAGTCTGGTGTTCTTACACACATCACAAGCCATGGGAAAAACAAAACCAAACCCAGCAATAAAGAGAAAGGATGAAAGTCTTGCAGGCAGGGAATGATCTGAATGCAGCATCACATCCAGTCTGGCATGGGGTTGCTGTGGGAAAGAATGACAAGAGACCATGAATGGACAGAAAAGAATTCCTCAGTAACTTTTTTCCCCTTTTTTTAAAGTGTGAAGAGGGAATTTCCTTAGGGTGTGAAAAAATGATCATGACTCACAGTAACATCACAGTAAATCCAAGTGATTAATGGCTTGATTTTCAGATTTGCTGAGTACCTGTATCTCCAAGATGCTGATTTCAAAAGAGCTCTTGGTGTTCAGAACTTCTGTAAATCAGATCATGGGGACTTACCCAAGGTCAAAGCAGCTGATGACCAAACTGAAAAAGGGATACTGCCCTCCAAAGAATTATACAGAACCCTTGGAAAAGCCCTTTCAGTGTTTGAAAAGTATTTCAACTAAAATCTGTATGATGCTGGTACTCTTTTGCATAAATAGAAGGGACATTTCAATCTGAAAAAAAAAAAAAAAAATCTTGGTTTGTCTGAACTCCAGGAGTGTGAGAGCACTGCAAAGGAACTTCTGAGGGGACCTGAAGCCAAGTGATTCATGAGCATTCTGAGGTTTTGTGATTCTGAGGATTTATCCTCACAAGTGTCTCCCACCCATTTCTGTGAGAGCTGGAGAACAGCCATGTTCCTCCTAAAAATAGATCCTGTGTGGGAGGCTGCAGAATCTGGCACCTGTGGATTGAGTACTTTTGCAACTAGTTTTCTGCAAAATTATATATTTAGTTAAAACTATGGAATCTTATCATAAATTTAGATATTTAAATATTGCCATATTAAAAAAAAATTCTAGATTAAATACTTTGGGGAATTAAAAAAAATAAAAAAATGGATCCCCGAAAGAAGGAAAACACAATCTTTAAATATCAAGTACTCTATGTTCAGGAAAATAAATAAATAAATAAAAATTCATGGGCTTTCTGCATGGTTAAATCACTTCATTAAACCTTAAAATACATTCTCTGAATAACTGAAGCTCCCTTATAAACAATCTCCATGTTTCTGTACTGATAAATGTTCCTTTTAGTGCACTATAGCATGTCAATGTACCCATAAAACCATTTCTCTAACTCATGCATTTCATGCCTGAAAAACAAAAATTGTACCAAGATGAGTTTTCTGTTTTCAGACTTAAGGTCAATGCACAGGCTGTACTGAGAAGGTTAACACCTGTCATTATTACAAATAAATATAAAAATATATTGAGCTTGCTAGTTCCACATTACCTGCTTCAAGCAGAACTAAAGCAGGAATGAAGGACAAGCTGTTGGGGTTTTTATTTAATAATTAGGGACAGAAACAGCTTTTCACACTGCAGGTTCTGGAGAGGAAAAGGCTGGCTGTGATCTCTTGAGAATTGCAGACCCTCCTGTGGGCTGAGGTTGATTGACTGCTCAGTGGTGATGCTTTGCTATGTGACACTGACAACTCTAGAACATTATAAATGTTGGTTTACTCTGAGCTGTTGAAGAAATAAGTGTATATATATCTGTGTATGTATATTAAAAAATACTATCTAGAGTTTGTAATTAATATTAAATATCATTCCAATTTTTGCATTAATTTAATTTAGTGTTTTTCTTCTTTGCAAGCAGAGATGTGTTATTAGAAGAAGGGATTTTTTGCCTATAGATTCAGTTATGCAGGGTAATTTCTGAGCAGTAACAAGCAATAGACTACACAAAAGTAACCCCTGAGTAGAGAAATAACTCTCTGGATAGAGAAAAATGAAACAAAAAAAAAAAAACAAACCTAAACCCACCCACAGTTTATATATTTTTGTACATACATATAAATGCTATTCCATAAAGAGAATTGGTGTCTTGAGGAATGTATCAATTTCTGTTTAATATGTTATTCTGTTTATAGATAAACTATCAAAGTATTAATATGTACAGAATCTACTTTACCATATACTTTATTTTTATGGTAGCTACTCCTAGGAGCATATTGCAGATGAAAAAGAGCAAGCACATAAAATTGTGTAATACTGAATAATACACATGCTGACTTCTTCCACACTATTTCTCTGCTGGGATATTATCATGTACAGAGTTTTCTTTTTTCATGTGTATATATATGACATTGATTTTTGTCCCAAAGAAGGGAATATGGAGATTTGTTTCTTACAAAAAAATTATGTCTCCTGAAATTCCAAAAGAACTACAGTCAACAGCTTGTAATTTTTTTTCCCCTTCTACATATTTAAATACAGCAGAACCTTAGAAGAATATTTTGGTGTTTCAAAAATTTATATGATAGAAAAAAAGCTATTTCACTCTAGAACTTCTACACTCTCTATAAAAAATTTACAGAGTCCTCTCTACAGTAAGAGTACATTCTGAATGGATTTCAAAATAAAGTGCATATAAAGTGGTCATCAGGGCAATCAGAATTGCTGCTGATTTGACAGCACATATTGTCTGAGAATTCCATGTCAAAACTTACATTTCAACCATAACAGCACCAATCCCATCTTTGTGCCAGATAATCTCAATTATCTTTTTTTAAATTTTTGTTTTGTAGAGTCATTATCGATCTCAAAATTAATTTTCCATTTATTTATCATTATTACTAATAAGATTAATAATGATAGTGGGCTTGTCCCATAAGTCAAAGGTTCCAGTATCCTTATATGTATGGAAGAATAAATTTGCAAATAAGTAGAAACATGTGCAAAATATTAATTTTTTTTTTTTTAACTGAGGATCTCAAGGCTAAAAATGAATTCTTAAGGAACTTGCAGCTGAGTACAGAACTTCAGAAGTTATGTGTGCCCTTAATTTACAATGTGTGAGCAGCTCCCAGTGTCCTGAATTCCAGAGTGCTGAAGGGGGATTGTGGGGAACCAGAGAGGAGTAACAACAATCCCAGTAATGGGAATGGGAATAGCTTGGAAAAGTGACAGAATTACTCCTGTGCAGACCTGGGATAAGGTGCAGTTATAAAGATCCCAACTTTAGACCTTCTTTAAGCAATCTGAGCAGAAGTCAGAGAAAAGAAGTAAACAAGGATTCAAAGACCAAATAAAGGGTTCTCATTTTTTGCTTTGTTTCCTACTTATTTATGAATATTATTCCTTGCATTAAAGTTCCATGCTTTTTTGAGCCATTACTTAAAGGAAATCACACTTCATGATCTAGGTTTGAAAAATCTCCATACACTGATGCCTCTGAATGAAAATATCCATATGACATACGTCATTAACTTGCAATCCTGCTCCTTTGAGCAATTCAGATGAACTTTATTGAGTGTCCCTGAGTAGAAAAGACCTTATTAAAAAAAATAAACTACAGAGAAATTTAGCTCTGAACACACATGTATTGGTTGGATGGTATGAATATTTGAAAAATGTACTTCCTTCCCCTTATAAAAAGTTAATGGCTTCAAGAAATTGCTTACTCAAAGTAAAAATCTTTAGCAAAAGCAAATTTAGGAATGCTTCATTGTAGGTCTGAGGAATATCTGCACAGAGTCAGTTGCTGAGGGTGGGTTGCAAAGTCTCATTAACGTTGAGGTTATGGCTTTTCTGAATTTAGAATCCTCTTTCTTTAGGCCCCAAAATTTCCAGTGAATGTAAATAACTACCCTGGTGGGTCTACTTCAGTAAAGAAATATAAATGTGCATTTCAGCTTGGGGACCTAACTTTTCCAAATGGTTATGTCTGCATCACATTTTATACACAAAACACTTCCCTTTGAGATGATGCCTACAAAGGAAAATTCAGCATAAACCTGCACAGTATCAGACTCAGAGCTTTACTTTGTAGCTGGGCACAGTCCAACAGCCTCTAAACTTGTATTTTGCATTTTGAAAAAGCATCAGAGATTTACACAAAATATAAAATGTTTGTGCACATATATATAATGTATTAATATATATTAAATATTAATGATAGATATTTATATTTCATGTATATTTCATATATTTCATGTATGTGTCTGTATGTTTACAGGCATTTCTATATATGTATGTATATGTATAAAATTTGTATGCAAATTTATGTTTCCTGGCTATTCAAAATAGAAATAATAATGGACCAAGAGTATCCAGGCAGATTAAAATCTGAATTTAAATATAGGTGACAGAAGCAAAATATTCATTTTGTATTGTAACATATATTTCAAAGAAATCCATAATTTAGCATAATGAGTTACAACTCTGGAAGGGATGCACTGGAATATCTCCATGCTACATCAGTATTCTTTGATTTTTGTAAATCTTTTGTTCTTTCCAGTTCTAAACCCTAGAAAATCAGTTATCATGCCAGCTTGGAAGTCAGATCAAATAAACATGTGGTTTCTTCCAAGGTATGACTCAATTTGTCCTTTAGACATTTGTCCTTAAATCAGTGGACAGCAGAGATTTCCTAAAAGATTTTTCATTCAAGCACACAGCATTCAGCTGGCACCCACAATGCTTTGAAATAAATCTTGGGAGTTTTGCTGGCTAAACCTAATCCTTCAAACCACCACATGTTTGCATGTATATATACTAAATATGGAAATATCAGGCTTGGGGTTTTGCAAAATCAGGGACAAATTTTGTAGATCCATATAATACATGTATCTCTACTAATTCCAGGTATTATACTGCCAACCCAAACAAATCTGGTTTTATTTACAAGTTCCTTGACACTTAGAAACAATCACCTTTGATATTTTAAATCTGTAGCACTTTCTTCCTAACCTCAAATCAAGTTTTATTAAGAGAATTTACACCCTTTCAAAGTCAGATTAAGCAGTCTTAATTAAAAGTCTTCTGTAATTGCATCTAAGACAGATTAATAATTAGATACCTTTCATGTAGAAGTTAATGCTTTTCTGGTGTAACAAATTGAGAACAAATACCTCATTTTGCAGCAGATATTCCACTTGACCTCTGTAGTTCATGATAACAGAGACAAAGTTCTGCCTAGGAAACAGAAAAAAAGGAAACATCAGGTTAGTAAGAATTAGATAAAGAGAACAGGTTTGGGTTTGTTTTTTGGTGTGCTTTTTTCAGACTCTAGACATTTGAAATAATTAGACAGCGATTTTATATTTGTATAAAATAAAGCAAAGTGTGTATGTAGACATTGTGCAACTGAGCCTGGATTTTGATAGTCATTTGTCACAAATAATGGATGTCTATTAAACAAAAGTCTACTTATACACAAAGGTACAAGTTTCCCAAGTTAAAGAACTCCAGTAATTGATTTGCTGTTTCAATGTCTATTGAAATTCACTTCCCATTTATTTTACTCTGTGGTTAAGCAAATGCTTAAATCTTACCCTAAAGAAGAATAGACTTAAGTGCATGCTACATTCTTACAGCTAGACTGGGTGATCCTAAAGGTCTTTTCCAACCTGTATGATTTTATGTTCCAATGCCTTCTTTCTCAATCACTGCACAGACTTAAGTTGCATCAGAATCAGATAAAACATCTGCACAAGATCTGGAAAATCTTCAGAAGTACAGGCTAAGTCACAAGTACAAAAGTATGTTATAAAACAGGGCAGCATTGCTACATAATCCATGAAACTTAATTTGCATGCAGTTCTCAAGTTTACATGCTCAAACTGTTTCAGCAAGTGCCTTTTCCATGGCATTGCCTGGAAAAGCTGGGAATTAGTTTTACTTCTGCGGACAGCCTTACAGCACTCTGTGGTTCCCTGCCTTTGTCATGCTACAGATTAAATATAGGACTCAGATTGCTGATTCCTCCCAAAGCTTCACTAAATTAATTAGGGTTATGAAGAGCAGCATGCACCTCTCTACACTGAACTCCTCAACTGCTGCTTCAGCTGTAAATCTCACACTTTTAGAGCCACAGGCTCCAAGTGCTATCCCCAACAGATAACCACATTCAGATTTTTGCTTTTAAGAGGCATTTGTGTCATTTTCTCTGTTTCAAGCACAGTGAGATTCTCGCTGTTCTTCATTTGTCAGCTGGAGCAAAACAAAAACCAGGTGATTGCTAAGGCATCTTCTTGTGTCAGTCTCCTCTGTAGGGTGGAATCATCAGGGAAGGACAGGGAAACCTTAATTCCCAGTTGTACACCTTGTCTATCTCTCTGATTAGTAAAAGGGACACATTACCTTGATGGCCACCAGAGGTAGCTGGGGTTTGCACATGTTTATATGAAAAAGGGGAAACTGCAATTTAAATTCTTTCTTTGTTGTTTGTTTTGCTCTATCACTTTATTCTTGCCTTTTAAATTTTACTCTAATATACCACACCAATCTTTTATCAAGGTTCTTCATCTTCAGAAGAGTTAGAAGAAATTTCCCCCCACTCTTCCATCTCCATTGCAGTCTGGTAGCTGGAAATCCCAAAAGTATTTTGATTTTTTTCAGAGCTTCAAAACAGATAAACTATTTACAGAGAAACTGTGTGTGTCTTCATGTATTTTAGTTGGGCTAACTGAGCAATCAGAATTAAAGTTGCAACAGGAGCCCAAAGTACAGGCTCCATGGTACATGATCAGATTTTCATTATCTATATTGAATGGCAAGGAGACTCATTGCACTGAAATAACAGAACAAAGTTAGGTGGCCTTCCCTGGAGATGCCAACTATTCACTTCCCCCTGCAGATAGTTTAGCCTTTATAGCTTTTTATTTCCAATCTGCACTGGCTTTATCTAGCCAGGCAGTTTGTGTGTGGAGCAGCTGCCTGGAAATTCCCCCTGTAATCCTGTTAAATCATAGCTAATACAAGTTGTAGTTCTGCTTTGACTGAGTCCTCAGCTATAATATCTTTTTCACAGCTCAAAAATACATCAGAACACATGAGCTTGCCTTGCCTTTTTCCATGCAGGTGGGAATGTTTATTAGCATGGTTAGTCAAAATGCTTGGTTACAGAATAATTTCCTAAATTACAATACTGGTTCACAAAATTAGCATATTTCCCATCAGTTTATTGTACCCTGGAGAATTTTCAGTATAAAGCAGCCATAATTTTACATCATTAATAGGAAGCCAATCCAGCAAGTTGTAATAATAATTGAAATACCTCCACTAATGCTATCCTGAGTCTTTGTCTGCCAGGTAACTAATAGCACCCATATCTTATCACACAGACATACTTCACACTTGTGCATCATTACAGCTGTGCATAAATACAGCAAGCCAACCAAGCCATGAACATTTAGTCCTGCTTTCATGTCAAGGACAGCTTTCAGCTTTTAGCAAGTCAATACGGTGCAAGAGTTTTGAAAAGGAAATAAGAAAAGCACAAACAAGAGTCAGTCTCAGTTCCTGTCCTGCAGACATCCTCTGTGCTCCTAAATTTCATACACCTGTCATCTATACAAATGTCTTCTACTGATCTCTTTGTAGCAAGGACCAGAATTTTGGAAATCTGGGCCATGCTCCTAGGAAGCCAGATGGGTCCTCAGCAGCACCAGGTTCCCACCTCAAACGAGTCTCTACCCCTCTGTTCTCCTCCATCTGCTAAATGACAGGTGTGTCATCTAGGTTTATTATGGTTGGCAAAGTACTTTATAACACAGTGGTGAAAAACATGGCAAAAAGTGTCAACAGCTTCCTTATCTAAAAGTGGAATTTATCTAAATGGAATATAATTAAAGGTGAATGAGGAATCTATCTCATATAGTGTTTGTCCACCACAGGTTGGCTTTACAATCAGCTTCGCTTTGATTGCCAAGTTGAAGGCTCATCATAGTTAGCCTCCATTAAAAAAAAAAGAAAAAAAAAAAGTTTAAAAATTGCTAAACTGTGAAAATATAGTCCTAATGAAGAGCAAGTTATTATTTAATCTCAGAAATTCTCTAACAGCAATGCACACATGAAAATTATCACACCTTCAATCATGGGAATCTTTGGGAAATACAAAAGCTTTAATGAAAACTTCAGTAATGTGAAAAGGAGACTATCGAGAAAAACTACACACATCCAAAAAACATTGATTTTTTGCTAAGCAACAACTAAGGTCTGAAAATAAAAAGTTGGAAATATTGAACCAATTATCTTTCTCTTTGGTACCATCTCCAGTGGTTCTTAGAATTGTTCTTTGATGCAAGGAGGCTCCCTACAAATATAAACAATTACAAACATACATACTGCTGAACACCAGCTCATTCACACAGAACCTTCTTTGTTCATCCCCCCACTGTGGAAGAGAGGTGTACAATGACATATATGATTCTGACAAAGGAGAGTGCACATTGGAGATATTCACATGGTATTTTCCAAAGTCAGAATGGTCACTGCAGCTTTCTGGGCACTGTATCTGCCCCTTCTGTTAGGTGTTTCCTGATAGACTTGCTGGCACTCCTGCCTGGGAGCAGAACTCTCCTTTCTGTACCAGGGCTCTGTCACAAGCATGCCCTGGAGCTGGGGAAAAACTCTGTGTCTGTGACTTGTTTGGATTTTTTTCCTGAAAAAGTAACCCTTGTTCTTTTTCAGTTGTGTGTTCTCTACAGTTCTCACTAGATGTAAGTGCAGGAGCAAAGCACAAATGCTCCCCAGGACATTTCCACTGCAGCTCAGCAATAATATCTGCATTCTCAGGAAAGCAGCTCATCTCTCTTCCATTATTACTGCAGGTTGCTATGTAAAAGGGTTGGTGGGTTTCTTTCCTTAAGGGATGCTGGAGGAAAAGGAGAGAAAAGAAGGCTACTCACTGTTCTAGAGAACTTGGCTTCAAATCACCAATGTGGTGCAGGCAGAGCTGGATGCAGGTGGTTGCCTTGGGAAGAATTTTGTGGCTTCCCAAAGTACAGTTGCTGCAGTTTGGGGTAAAACCACAAATAAATGGTTATCTTTGCTTGCCACTTCCTTCTTTATTCCTTGCAGCCTCTCCTAAAAGCACCAGTAGTTTAAATTCTAAGGGCAAAGAAGACTGAATAATACAAAACCTGTTCTT
This sequence comes from Oenanthe melanoleuca, assembly GCF_029582105.1. Taxonomy (NCBI): domain Eukaryota; kingdom Metazoa; phylum Chordata; class Aves; order Passeriformes; family Muscicapidae; genus Oenanthe; species Oenanthe melanoleuca. The sequence goes on along the minus strand of NC_079334.1, from coordinate 797,264 downwards.
GGCTCCTGCTTCTGTGGAAATTGATGGTGTTGGTGCTGGCATGTTTTCTAATAAAACAAATAATAATTGCTTAGTTGTATCATTGACCATTAAGTTCTGAAAGAGAACAACAAGGACACAGAGAAAGAATGTCCTTGACAAACTGCACACGTTCCCAAACCTTGAGATTATTTCTGCATATTCTTCAAACCCAAAGAATTATCCTGGTTATGAATGCACCACTGCAGAATAACTCGTGGTGTCTGATACCAGCCCAAAAATCACACACATCCAGACAGGTGACCCTTGATTCTCAAAGAGCCCTAAGTTTTCATCCTGTGCAGCTCACACAGAGGTGCAGGAGCAGAGTTCATCTTTTCTCAGATCAGGTGTCAGCTAAGATCAGACTCACTCAGCTGGAGTGGATCCTACAAACCAAGCTGCTGGTCAAAGATGATCCAGCAGCCCATGACAGGGGAATTCCTTAATCCTATTTGCCTCTTTACCACTCTTGGCAATCTTTTATAAGTTAGAACACAGCCTTGATTTGTCACTCCTAAAATTATTTGGAACAAAAATAATTTCTTTTTTTTCCCCCTTCACATCTTGTTTTATAGAGGTGAAATAATTAAAAAAATATTTCAGGTTTGAGGCAAACATCTCTTTACATTTGAGAAAGTCCTTTGGGATTAATGGAAAAACAACAATGGTTTTTACAAAGTTGTCATGGGGGATGTGGCAGGTGGAGGGGTGAGACAGGACAGGTTTATTCTATAAAGACAATAGCTCAGTACCTGGCAAAGTGTACTAAGTAGTCTTAGGAGGAATATAAAGGAGCCCCAGGGGAGCTTTGTTTTGGCCTCTGAAAGGATTTGTTCCCTCAGAACAAGAATAGTCCAATTGTGGCAGCACAATGCCCAAACAAGCAGCAGTAGGCAGGAACAGGAGCACAGGGGGAATGCTGCTCTACCTTAAAAATGTAGGCTTGAGAAGATGTGGAGATGGATTTATGAAAATTGAAATACATGTAGGCTTTGAACTTGAAATGTTCAAGTGCAGTTCTGTTCACCTTCACTAACCAGCACAGAGAATGGGAGATCTCCAGAGCCCCCAGGTCTCACACAGGGCTGGCTATGGGCTGGTTGAGTTCCACACAGCCAGAAACAGCCAGCTTTCCTTCTGGGGGCTTGCTCACTCCTCAAAAACATACCAGAGCAACAGGAATAGCCATTGCTGACATCCAGAAAAGGGTGTCTGACATATTTCCTTGCCTGTTTCGTGGAGAATCAGAGGGAGCAGTGGTTCAGCACTGGCTCAGGAGGAAGCCTGCTGCTGCCACTGATTTCATTGCCATGACCTCAGGCATGCCCTGCTCTGCCAGATAAGCAGCTAAACTTTCAATCCTCACTGCTAAACATTTTTGCCCATTACTTCTTTGGACAAAGTAGCTCCTCAGGGGTAGAGGGGAGGAGAAACAAAGCCAAGCTGTCCTGAGCCTCATGCCAGACAATGTAAAATGTTACTAGAACTCAGGAAAGCGTGCGTGGGTGATGAATTCAGAATCAATTTTACAGAGGGAAAGTCTGCTGGAAGAAAAATAAACTCCTACAGTTCTTTGCAAAAGTTCTTCCAGCTTTTCTTTTATAAAAGCTCTGAAGCTGTCATGTAGCACTCCTGGTGATTAATGATTCTGGGATAGCTGATATGTGGGTGATGAATTAGTAATCAGCTTTAGGCTTACACAGACTTCCATTCTCTTTCCATTTCGTGTCCTGCACCATTGCGAGTACAAATTGCTTCCAAAAATGTTTGTGAGATGTGATGGTTTAAATGTGTTGGGAAGAAAGGTGGGAGCCAGTCTTCCCCAAATCCTAAGGGATGAAGTCCAAGCCTGCAGCATCAGGCAATAGGGATGTTCCCACCTAAAGTCCAGGAAGATTCTGTGCTGCCTTTGCTGGGTTTTCTCTCAGCCTGAGCTGGGGATCTTTGTTCAGTCTTAGTTGGGTCCCATCATCCCTCTCATGGGCTCACTAACTTTTACACTTTATTACTCTCATTATATAGATTTAAATGGAAAATATATACAACCTGCCAACAACACAGTGCCTGCCAGTGAAATAAAAAGTCACTTTATCCTTTCAGAGTATTATGAATGTGTACTGCTTCCCTTACTGCAGCCAACAGGGATTGGAATGGAGGTGCACAGGTAGGCAAGGCAGGGATGGAAAACAAGTGATAAAAAAACCACTTTGAGCTGAACAAAGTTATCCAGAGAGTATCAGTGACAGAATTAAATCAGCAGCTTGGCTGATGGAGGGAGGTAACATTCAGGTGAAGCTCTCCTTAGTCTGGCACAGGAAAACAAAACAAAAAGCCAAGAAAGCTCTTGTATTAACTCTAGCTTATAAAGAATTCGGATATAATTTTATATTCATAGAAAATTCTCTTAAAGTGAAAGGAAATTAGCTCAGATAAGCTATGTTCTCCCTGAGACTGAAAATTAGCTGAGCACCTCTAAACAAAGGGTACTACAACTCTGCAGTAGAGATGAGGTCTGTTCTTGTGGCACAGGGATTACTGTTGGATTCAAACATATTTGTTTTGAAAGGTGTTTGATAAATATGTTGTACAGAAAGTTCTGTTATTATTTCTTGTTAAACCCTTTAATCTGTCACAGTCACAGTACTGCCTTAGCTCTAAATTCTAACTGCTCATTTTTAAATAAGTAATTCCCTACATAGTTGATATGTGTTGAATAAGAAGAAAAAAACCCCAACAAACAGTGAGTTCTATTTAATAACATGAGTGATCTGGGAGATGAAGGTGAACAAAAATTAGATTTGCCACTGGTTGCAAATGAAGAAAACATTGAAAATCATAGTGCAGACAGAGCAAGATCAAGAGAATAAAAGTAATTTCTAGAATACTACAACCAGCTTGGACAAATGAAAACTATTTCCTCAGGGAGGGAGAGATCTATATCCCAGAGTAATGTGAAGATGAAACAAGCCCATGGTGAGACATGAGGTTGCTACAAGAGATGCCAATGAGAAAGGCCAGATCCTGGTGTCATGGGGCAGAAATGAAGCAGTTCATCTTTATAAGGCTTTGATTGCAAACTATTTCTCTCAGGATGTTTTTTTAACTAGAATACAAGTTCAAAGAGCAGATCTCAGTAGGGCTGCTGGGCAGCGATTGATTCTTCAGGAGTGATTTATTGTTACTAAAACTTGGTTAAGAACAGACTAACAAGGACATGAGTCAATTGTGCAAATATTGAAGGGAGAAGACAGGAAGGTTCAAGAGGAATTATTGAGAACATTGAGCAAGAGTGTAAGTTGAAGTAATGAGAGCTAATTAAGGAGCAGAAATTGCAAGCCTCATATAATGAAATGCTTTCTTACACAGGGAGATGGCATGCTGTAGAATAATTGAAAGAAAAGTGCAGGGAGATTGTACAGTTGGAGAAATTAAAGACAGGCATATACAGACTTTTGTAACTAATTAAGAAATTGAGACAAGAAATAGTGCAGAATGAAGACACAGATCACAGTCTCACTGTTCCTTAACACATTTTTATATTCATTTATTATCTGGGCCCAGGCAAGGAGAGAAAATAATTTGTATGTGGCAAAAAGACAGAAACAGAATAAGAGCCTTGCTTGTGTTTCTTTCCTCAAAGGCTAATTTCCTTTCATGCCCTCTAACAGGCAGCAATGCTCTTAAACCTGAGTGATTTCAGAAGAAAAGTGAAATGAGGATTTGTTTTAAGAATTTGTTCTGCTTTGTACTTTATTCAAAAGGAGAAATTCTGGGATCTGTGTTTCTAAGGGTCAAAACAAGATCATTCTTATCTCAGTCAGTGTCATAGACTCTGTGACTAAACATTCATCTGAAAATTAAGTGTTCCAAGCACAACAATAATACAGGGCTGAAAGCAATGGAGTTTAGTTTCTTTATGGGCTTGGTGGTAATTGTGAAGTAAAAGCTACAGAGACTTGTTCATGAAATCTACTCTCTGCATTCTGCACCCTGCACCAACATTGCTTATCCACAGCATAATATAGTTTTAAAGCATGATTGGCCCTTGATTTCTCTCATCTATTAAAAAAAAAAAACAACAAACAAACAAACAAAACAACCCCAGTGGAGTTAATTGTCTTAAAGACAGTAATGCAGCACGTGGTTCAGAAATCTAGAACACATTCTTTTCTTTCAGGGAAGAAACCATGTGATTCTCACCCAGATCTTTTACTGGGAGGTGTACATTTATTCTTTCCATTCCCACCTCTGCTTTATATTTTTTCAGCCTTGGTAACTTCATAATGGTGCCATGTGGAGCACACAGTAATGCAGTCCCAAGCATCAGTGAAGGGTCAGACTCAGGGCTGGAATTAAGCCCCCAGAATGGTCAATTTTCCCACAAAGTCCAATTTCCAGCTCCATAAACACCTTTTGTCACTGGTGAGGACACAAAGCAGCAGGATCTGTCTGAGCTGAGGCCAGGCACCAATGTGGGGGCAATTGAACCAAGCCAAGCCAGGAGATGTCCACAGTATGACAGGGTGAATCTCTTGCTGGTCTCCCTCCTTGACAGGATTATTTTTTTCCCATTTGGCAGCCAGGAGACCTTGGAAAGGGTTAGTAGTTGGTTCACTCCTTGGAAATTTTCTCTCAGGACAGCTGTAAGCCTCTTTTTCCAGCACAGCTGTCCCCCTGAGGAATGCTGCCTGCAGGATGATCCAGTCCTGGCCACTCTGCTGCAGGCAGGCTGGGGAGGATGCTGAAGGTTTTGGACATAAATATATTTGGAGATGCACACCAATAATGTGCATAGAGCATCTTTGCATTTTTAGCATGGCAAATGACAAAGCCATCTGGAGGCTCACTCTGCAGACCCTGCCAGATTTCTGAAAGGTAGATAATGCCTGCTCAAAAAAATGCTTCCCAGCATTTCCCTGACAGCAAAATATTTTTATTGCCCTGCATTAACTTGAGATAAATACAATTTCTTCTTTGGTTGCCTTGCCACTGACCTCTACAGCAGTGATCTCTGTCAGTGTGTCTTCTGTCTTTATGTACATACCCACATAACCCAGAAAAATTGGGATCAGAGAATGTATTAAAATAAAACTGCTGTTGAAGAGAAGCAGTTAAATATTTTCAAATTTTAGGTGAAAAGGGTGGTTGAAAAAGGGGAAAAATACTGTGTTTGTGCAATCACTTTTTGCCATTTGCCTTCCTGTTTTGTCTTGCCACCAGCTGACAGTGCAGGGTGCATTGTAGTGGTAGAGTGGATTATCTTCTTTTGTAATTATTATTTAATTACTGCAAATGGGATTTTATTTTGAATTTTTTCCAAAGCAATTTTGGGATATTTTGTGAGGAAACCAAAAAGCTGGGTAGAACAGAGGTGTTCATGCCTTGAGCTCAGAGGAAGAACAAGGAAGGGTCTTGGTTACCACATTAGGATTTGGGAAGCAGCAACACAAGCACCAGTTCACACAGCAATCCCATTTTTCCTGAAGTTTCTGTATCACTAGTCTGCTTCTGAAGGATCCTCTTGCTTTGTAATACTAATTTCTCAGCTCTTCAAGCTCAGAAGCACCCCAGAGGATGTTCTCTTTGTCCTAAGGCACAGGCTGGAGTTGCTAATTAAGCTGCAGCTTTGAGAGCCAGGGTTTAGCCTTCCTCTGCTGAGTTACAAGGCATGGGAGGGAGAGGGAAACAGCAGCAATGATGGCTCTGCCACGTTCCTCACTGCTTCTCATTTAGTCTGGAGGCAGCCAGTGATTTACAAAGGTTACCTCAGTGCAAGGGTGATTTCTTCTGTGGATTTTTTTCTAATCCTCCTTTATTGGATAATAATCAAATCCACCTAATGTCTACATGTAATATATAGACATTTTGTCTTGTGGAAGGTTTTTCCTAAGCACTTGCTATAGTTGTTTGCTTTCCAAAGGTGGATGGATATCTCAACAATAAAAATTAAGAAATGTTTTGTAGTCCTTTCTTCACTATATAAATTAATTCTTAAAGCAGTGCATGTACAAGAACATAAGGATGGTAAAGGATAGGAAGACTAAGAGAATGACTGGACAAAGTGACATTTTTATTTGAGGGCAGTAGCTGAAATAGGAGTCTTTCTAATACTAGATATATTTCTTTTTTTTTTTTTTTTTTTTTTTTATTTAAGAAAATGAAGGCAGAAAACTGAAATTTTAAAATGCCGAGGAAATTAATTTTTGGGGAAAGAAAAGTAGTTATTTATAGAGGAGGAAAGATGTCATTAGTTAATACAAGTTAGTTGATCATTAGTTATTACTGTCAAAATTGTTGAAAATGAAAAATAGGGAAAAGAGAACAGCAGCTGGAAGCATCAAATGCTCAGGAACCATCAATCTGTTCCTCTCTAGGACAAAAGGTGATCTGCATGTCTAACACTAACAGAAACTGATGACATGATTTAAATTTGAGGCTAAAGTCACCTAAAAAGAAATTTTATGTCACTTAGGAAGACGTGAGTTTTAAAATGTTTTACAATGTTATCCTTAAAATGCATATTTTAAAAATCATGTGAGTAGGCTCAATATTCATATTAGATGCTAAATCACTAAATAGTTGAATATGTGGCAAATGTTGCAGTACTTCTGCCTACAGTAATGCTAACAAAGAATCCTTGTGTTAGGAGAGTTCTGGATCATTAGTAATGATCAAGGGAGAAAAGTCATTAGGATAACATATTTCTTGTGGAAGAATTAATTGAATTTCATCCATTATTTCCCAGCCACAATTACTGTATTTTAAATTAAATTATATAGGATGTAACCTATCTGTGTGGGTTTCTGTAAGCAAATATCAACTGGTTTTGGTTTTGGAAAATAAAACTGGAGTGGAAAATGGAACACAGTCAGAATAGATACAGGCTGTATATTTCAGGTTTTCAGTATTGAGTTAGAGATATGGAAATAACTAAATCCAGAGTATTATTTTCTTCCTCCCTAATTCTTACATATTTTTATGACTTTCTGCCTGACTTTAGAAGAAAATAACATTTCCAAAGTAAATTCCTTTTTTAACATAAATACAGGCAATTGTAACTGAGTTCCTTAAAAACCATCTGTCATTATCAAGGTCAAGCAGGCTGGTCATTCTCTGAGAAAATAGTTCAGCCATTACTTGGTTGTATTTGAAGAAAGAAAATACAGTCAGTTTCTAAATTCAATTTGAGCCAACTTCTAAATTCAGATTTTTTTTATTGGCAGATCAAAATCACTTGGGAATTTTGTGGGGTTTTTTGTCCCTAAGCATATCAAGAGAACCTAGAGCAATTTTGTTGGGAGCTTGGTTTTATACCTTTACAGCCTTACAGATTTTTATAGCTTGGATTTATTTGCAAGCAAACACAATAAAAGATTTAAGACAGTAATTTAAATTGGGAGTAACTTCTTCTGAAGGAAGTAAAAATCCTTTATTTTTGGGTTAATGAAGTGACTGCAGAATTAAAAACAAATAGAACTCAATTTCAAACTTTAGGCTTTTTCTGTTTGCTTGATCACAAGTGCATTCAAGCTCTAATGGTTTTGCACAGTCAAGTGCAAAATGTCTTTCCCAAAGTAGCCTTTGATTTTCCTTCTGGCCTGGACTATGGACAGAAATCAATGAGTTTTTTTAATCCTTTTTTAATAACAAAGAGGGGGTTTGCTGGATTTCAGAAGGAGAGGGTTTGCCCAAAACTTGGGGGATTTTCACCTGCTATGTCAGTTGTCTGAATAAAACAGTTTACTTCAAATTCCACCTACTTATGATTTTAAAAGGGATTTTTGTCATGTTGATCCCAATCTTGGTTTTGCACTATTACAGTCAAACTGCCACTATCACTCCTTGCTCCTGCTAGGAAGTGTCTAGCAAAGAACAACTCTTCCCCTTGCAAGTCCTGCCTCAATAAATCCTGTGGTTTAGCAGGCTCTTCACAAGAAAAGAAATTCAGCTCTTGTGCCAATGCAGAGAGAAAGCAGCATGAGCTCATCACAGGAGCTCCCCAAACTCTGCTCTTGAAGGGCTGGGGCTGGTTTGTACCTGCTCTTAATCTTAGTTTTGAATTATTAGTGAGTGGTGGGACAGTTGGAGTCCTTCATTAGATGGATTGTGTCAGGTCAGGAGTCAGGGGAGGGCAGCTGAGAAGTGGAACACCAGATCCTGCTGGAAGAGTGCTCAGCTGAAGCTTTTGTGATTGTTTGATGGCATAACAGTGCCACTGCAGATGGAGAATTGGGACAACAGTGGGATTTGGAGTGGCCTGTTTGCCTTTCCTCAGCAAGGGAAGAGGAAGGGGAGAAATGCTAGCTGTAAAGTGGGGGAGAAAAAACCAACCATCAGAACTGCAATGTCTACTTGGAATTCAGGTGGCTGCACATCAAATTACCTCTAACAGTCTGACTGCTGATTGCTACTATTCATGAAAAGTGCCTTTATTTTAGTTCCAGGGCAACAGCTCTCCCCTTGACTTTTCTAGTCTGAATTGCTAAAATGTTCTCTTTTTTAACTTTCTCCTTGACCCTCTCCTTCCATTCACCTCTTCCCACACGTGTTTAGCTACACTCAAAGGGATAGTGAGGGAGTAGTTTTCAGTCCATCTCATAGAGCCAAAACACTGCTGCAAAGTGCCCTCCTTAAATTTTGGGAGGAATCAGCTGACAGAGGAAGGTTGGTTGGCTGAAGGCAAGGTAACATCTCAAAGGACAGCTCAAAGGCATAGTGACAATTTTACCTGATTTCTTTTCTAATCACATCTGCTTCTGGAAACCCAGGTCCTGGTAAACCACGTTGCCTTTGGAGCCTGTCACCTCAGCCCTTTCCTTTCTTTGTCTGAAACAGCTAAAAACAGTTGACCTTCAAATCACAATGATGTTTACCTCTTCATTGAGAAGAGCTTGATTACACTTAGGATCCTGGCTGCTTGGGCTGCTACTTAAGTCTGCATTTCATTCTCCCTCCTGATTTTCAAGAGATGCTCTTGCTTGTAATAAGAGATACTTTAAGAGATACTGTTACTTGTAATCCTCAATTGAAGTTTTAGTACAGTCCTAGATCAACAGAGATGGGCTTTCAAGTGGACAGTGTAATTATAAATCCTGCATTAACAATGTGGCAACCTGTCCTAGGAAAATACCCTTTAGTTCCATTGCCCTGTAATCACTCCCTTATTTTGGCCATTGAGTCCCATCTATCTAAATCCCACGGGTATTTTAAATCAGATGTGCTTTGGGGAACTCAGCAATAGCAACGTTAATCACTCCCAGAGTGCTGACAGGATGGAATGGTTTGAGTGGGGCATCCTTTGATGCTGTATGGTGTTAATGACAGCAATAATGAGCTCTGCAATTGACCACATCATTTGCCTTGAAGGATCATTTCAGATAACAAAAACTAGAGGTTTGTTGTGCAAGAACTGCTTGTTCACACACACCAGCATTGTTTTCCTTCCCAATAGAGAAGTTATTTATTGCTAGGAGACAACAGTTTCTTCTATTCCAGGGATGTGTTGATAATGCTGTAGAAAGCCCCATATTTCCAGACACACACTGTGAATAATCAAAATCTGAGAAATTACTTCATTCTGAGCCAGGTGTAAAATTACAACAGGAGATATAAATGCAAGTGCCTGTATAATCCTCTGGTTTCATTGGTTTGAAATGTTTTAAGTTCTCCTTTTTGCCTGTATTCTCATTTGCATCCTGTCACTGGATTGCCTGGGAGCTGGCAGATTAGACTTCCTGTCTAATATGCTGATAACATGATTAAAATTACTGATATTTTGATATGCCCCATTTTGTGCTTTCTGACTGTATACTGTGCAACCAACACAGGGTTTGTGCTTAATTATAAGCCAAGCACTAAGTGACATGTGCTGGGAGGATGCTTGTTCCATAGTTTTTCATTTTCATGTTTCTTGTGTGTTCTTTCAAAGCCTCAAGTAATGCAGTGTGGTTTCTGAGTAGTTGTAATGCTGCTTTAGGAATAACTTTACAGCTCCCCAGAAGTTATCAAGAATTCTCCACCCACCAGCACTGGCTGATGACTGAGCCTGGTTAATAGATTTTCTCTGATCTCGAGCTGCCTCTGTATAAGATGGAATATCTGGAATATCCTCCAGTAACCTGAACTGGAAAATTAAAGAGATTGCAGCTGGATGATGGGTGAGATGGGAAAGGCTGGTATAAGAATCATCCTCTGCCCATATTGCTGCAGGAAATGCTCCTGGCTCCTCTTTAGAAATATATTTTATGAAGCACCCTTAGAAAAATCAGTTCTCCCCAATATCAGCACTGATCCTTAGGGGTTAAAATCCACAGGAGCTTACTGTCTAAAATCCAGTTTCTATGCCTTGCTCTGGAAAGTGGAAAGGCTGGACTTTGTATCAGATTAAGATGAGTTAGAGTAGATTAAGGCTTAAGGGTTTTTCCATCAGAATGTAAATATTAAAGATAGACAATTTTATCTTGTCTTTGTATTATTTAACTTTTATTTTCCTGATTCCATTTTAAGCTGAATTCTAATTATTCTTGTTATTCCACTAGCACTCCAATTTAGCCCAGAGAATACTGAGAATATAACATGTTTCTGTGTCTGCTAAGAGCCCAGATTTGATTTGGTACTTTTTATTTGTTTTCTTTGCTAGAACATGGACATTCATATTTATGAATTGTTGTTTTCCAGCACCTCCCAGATGGCTCTGCCCCAAGTGCACAGGCTGAATTTTATCTTCTGCCAGACCCTCATGGGGCCAGCAAAGGAAAACAAGAACAGCTCCAAAAGGCTCTGACCCTGCTCACAATGAACTTGTGAGTGCTGTTCACTTTCTTCCACCCTTTCATGTCTCACAGAACCGTGGAATGGGTCAGGCTGGGCCCACAGTGGTCATCTGGTGCCACCCCCAGCTCCAGCAGGGCCATCCCAGAGCACAGGGCACAGCTCTGTGCCCAGATGTTCTGGGTATCACCAGGGAGGGAGACTCCACACCCTCTCTGGGCAATGCTCCAGTGCTCACTCACTGCTCAGGGAACTTCTTCCTCACATCCAGTGAAACTTCCTGAGCATCAGTTCCTCCTCCTGTCCCACTTCTGGGCCCTGCAGAGCAGAGCCAGGAACATCCCCTGAGCTCTTCCTACAGACCTGACAGACATGGATGAGGCTTTTTCTCATGAGGGAGATGCTCCAGTCCCCCAGCACCTCCACAGCCCTTCACTGGACCCCCTCCAGTGGTTCCCTGCTTTTCCTGAGCTGGAACTGACTCAGCACACAGATGTGCCTCCCCAGGGCTGAGTGGAGCAGGATCAGCTCCCCCAGCCTGCTGTCAGTGCTTTTCCTAAGGCACCCCAGGACCCCTTTCTGGCCACCAGGGCACACTGCTGCCTCATGGACAGCCTGCTGTCCCCCAGGACCCCCAGCTCCTTCTCTGCTGAGCTGCTTCCACACAGGTGCAACTTCTTCTGTTTGCTCTGCCCACGCTTGGGATAAAACAACAATGCAGCATTTTTAGAGATGTTGCAATGAGGATGACCAAAAAGAAGGAATGTATCATAAGCTGAACCACAAATGAGAACAGCTGTCTGCTTTGCATCTTTCTCACAAGTGGAACAGTGTGTTTTATGCCCCTCTCTTCAGGAAAGCAGTTGGATTTTTCAGTGCTCTGTCTTACCCCATAACCACATTTACATGTTAGCCAAATGAGACCAAGCATCATTGCACCATAACCCAGCATTTCTGAATGCAGATGTGCACAACAGCATGGAAAGTATTAATTTAATGGATGTTGTTATTCAAATTAACATTTGAAAATTCGTTGTCACTGTCCTAAATGATAATGCAAGAATAAAGAGCCAGGTTCTTTTCATATTAATATTCCCTCAGCTCACAGCTATGTATGATTATTTCACACACCACTGAAGAGCTCATGCCTCTGGGGTGAAAGGAAACATTTGTATGGAAAAACATTTATGGCAGAATGGGAAGTGGTGTAAATTGTGCTCATTTGTAAGGGCAGATGAGATTGAAACAGTAGGTGGGATTGGAGATTATAATTACTGCATGTAACAAATCTCCTAAAGATCTCCAAGTGATTTTCAAATGCTCTTTCAGCAGTCTATAAAGTAGAAGGCACAGAAAATATTACCACTCCACCCTGTTTCATAGCTGAGATATGATGAAGCTTAGGTTAGTCAGCAGAGTCTGAGTGCTTATCTTAGTTTCTCAATCCTGGAGTTCTAATATTTCTCTTTTCCCACATCTGTTAATTACAAAAGTTGCCTGCTTACAATGATGACTTCCAGCATTCTGTAAGAAGTCTCCCTGAGTAGTGTTGCTGCTCACAGCTGAGGCAAATTTCCCTCCCTACAGTAGTGCAGTGGAATAACAAGGAGCTGGGCTTTATGTTTTTTTTTCTTTCCTTCTTTTTTAGCTATCAGAGTGGAATGAATCTAAATAATCTGTCTAAAGAAATTCCTTTACATTTGAAAGGGATATAAAGCAAAGGAACATAAAATGATTATATCATAACATTCATTGTAAGGTATCCAAAATGGACAACAGATAAGAGCCAGCCAGCAGCACTGGAAAACAATTCTCTTTGAAATTGTTCTTAGATCCCTTTGAGTGCAAGGAAATCCAAACTCCTGTCTGCAGTTAGTCACTAGTCACTGGGAGGAGGTTTAATTGTGGTTCACAAGTATTCACTGCCGTTAAAAGAAATTCTGTGAAGACCTTAAAGCCCTTAATCAAAACAGAGAGCCTTCTTCCCAGATGCTCAATCTTTTTCACTGGGAAGTGCTAAACACAGTGGGGACATCTGGTTCCACTGAACTTGGCCATTTCCAGCCCATGCCTGTGCTTTAGCAGCTCTGCTCCTCCATATGTGATGTCATTCTGGATGCATTTTTTGTCCAAGGCTGGTAGACTGAGGTAGAAGCTGCCCCAGGGGGAAAAAAAACTACTAAAAATATAAGTCAGCTGTCTCTTAAGTTAGTTGCTGTCCAAAACACTGTGTACAGAAATTTAGTAGCCTTTTTTATGAGTTTATAAGTTTTTATTAAAGCCAAATGGCTGGAAGGAAGCTGTATATTAATTTCCTTCTTTGTTCCAGACTGAGAAAAATCTGAAATGTGCTTCTCTTGGGTATTTTTTATTTTAGTTTTTGTACTTTTATTGCTTATGACTGCCTACAGCAAATTATCAACCTTGCAAAACTGCTTTTTGTGTTTGATTTTTACTCATGTGTGTGAGACTGAAGATGTGAAAGTCAGGGAGGGCTGACAATAAAATGAGTTACAGCAAATGTTTTGGAGCTGCTTTTAGCAAACAAATCCTTCTTTTCTCTTGTGCCTGTATTTGGATTTTGGAATTTGTGGCATTCACAGTAGTTAATGTATTGTGTTAAGAAGTGGTGGTAAAGAAGAGGAGAAAAATGAAATACAAAGAGAAAATGAAGGCAGCAGGATGGAAGGGGAGGAGGGGAGCTGCACCAGCAGCCATGGCCACTCCCTCCAGCACCATGCATCTAAACTACCTTGGATGGATTAATTAATTACCAAAGCTAGGAGCTGTGCCATGGCTACCTAGGAAGAAGCAACTGTCCCTCATTTGTGATTAAAATGTCATTAGACTCCTGTAGGTCAGCAGTGTTCCTCTTTTTGGAGCCAGGAATAGTTGAATTCCAGCCCAAACTGTGCCACTGGTTTGCTGCATGGCTGTGTATAACTCACCTCCATCTGATCTGCCTGGGTGCAAGGCAGGCAGATATTCTCACTGCACACACATTGCAGGTTTAACTGTTCCCAAATTCTGTCAGGTGGCATTTGTTTTATACACATCATTACCCCAGTTCAGTTTCTTAGCATTTACAGCTGATATGTGTAGTTTTTGGTTATTTAAACCAACAGCTGGTACCTTTTATATATATGTAAGATATATATAATATAATATAATATAAGAATTAATATAATTAATTAATTAATATTATATATAAGAAATAAGGCAGCTTTCTTTGGTAACATTAGCATCTCCTCACTGGCAGATCACAGATTTCTTCTAAATTGTTTTATGCTTACTGTGCCTGTCCTTGCTTTTCAGATGTTTTTCATCTCCCTTTAATTTTGGTGAGGGAAAGAGAAGCTGTGGAATTTGCAATTCACAGACAATTTGGCAAAATAGGCACAGTAAACATGAAAACCAAAAAGTGCCAGTTGTAAATTTCATGACAGGCATGCCAAGCTATTATTTCCAAAGGTTTCTAAATGGAAAAGGGAATGTTAACCCCCAGTAAGGCCTTTCTTGGTGTCTGCTGGTGCTTCCTGGGAGGGTTTCCTGGTGTCCTGTCTGTTCCCTGCTCCTGGGAAGTTCCTGCAGCTGCAGGTGGAAGTACAGAGGGGGCTCAGGTGCAGCCTGCATTCCAATTCCATGGGAAACCCAAGCAGGAAAATGCCTTTTAGGCAGACTCAGTTTCCCATTTCCCTGAAGTGAGACAATGTCACCACGTTTGCTTTTTAAGCAGCACAGAGAGATTCAAATGTAAAGCATTTGCAACTAAAGCAGCAAAACCAGCCATAACAATTTTGGGTGAAATGAACTTCTCCTAAGAGAGCTCACCTTTCCACCTGCACTGTCTGAGAACATTCCTCCCATTTTATCAGCCCACATGCAGCTGATTAATGCAAAGACTGAAGCATGGGATCTGTTCTGAGTGCAGCTTACTCTTGTTAGGCTATTGCTCCAGATTGTTAGTTTTTTTTTAATTCAGAAAACACACCATTATAATTTCATACTTAGTCCCTGTGTGTTCTCACAGTATTAAGGTAATTTAAAAGCTATTTTAAATCTATAGGCATCAGTAATTTTTTAAGATATACTAAACTACTGCCTCATTTATTTTGAGAAGTATCAACAGCATTTATGGAGTATCAGAAACATCTAAATTTAGTAACTTCCATTTGCTGAACTGGGTCTAACATTTTCCAGTTTTCACATGAAAAATTACGAATACTGGTTTTTTTTCTCTCAAGCATTGTTCAAGACAGGTTTCAAATTTATTTTAAAATGGTAATCAGATCTAACGAGCCTAAGCTCATGATTCTAAGGTAGAATCTCTTTTTATAAACTAGATAAGGTCAAATGTATTTCTGAGGTAAATTCACTAAGTTGTGAATTTGGTTAATAGCTTACTATTCTGTCTAGAAGTTTAAAGCAATTATCACAAAATTGGATTAATCATCATCCTGAATGCTGCATTGAAGTGCTTTACCTGTCCAACAGATTAACAAATTGTATGTTTTTTCTGCTTCACTGTATATTATTTCAGATTGTACATGAGGGTCACAGAGCTCTAAGGCTGTGTACTGAAGCTTGTGAAAAGCCAAGGAGCATTGGTGGGAGCTGTTAACACCCACCTGAGCAGTGTCCAGTTAGATGAAGAAAAGTGCTACCCACTGGGAATCAGTGTAATTTAAATGTTCTCCAGGATGATTCAATTCTTTACCCACTAATGTTTCTTTATCCCATTTCCCACGGCACATTTTGTCTCAGCTGCCCCTGAGAATAGGCACTCATCTGCTGAGCACATTCCCTGCCATTCCTAACCATAAGGTTATTTATGTCCTCCCAGTGCTCCATCCTCCTGCCATGCACTCCTGGCAGTGTGAGTTTAAGGAATCACATGCTCAGGACTTGTAGCAACGTGCAGGAAGTTCTGATGACAGCAATGAGGGGCTTGGTTCTGTTAATATTAAATATGAAACTGTAAAAATACTGAATTCTGTACACATCAGTGTGTTGGGCCTCATTCTTTGCCCATTAATTCCACAGACTGTGTTGAAACAATGCTGATAATGGTGTAATTTATCATCACTGCCTGTGATGGGCTCACCAGAAAGCCATGGGATGGTTCCCTGCTGATGGTTCCAGCAAATTTCACATTAAATCTTACCCAATCAATACTTTGCTTTTTAAAGGACTTTCAAAGTTGTGATAAAATGTAACATTTAATCCAGGATATTAATTTTTCAATAATATATGTAATTGTTTCTTTTATTCTGACATCCAAGGCAAATATCATTAGTTATTTGTATGGAGAAAGAAGGAGGGAGAAGCTAATTTTCATGAATAAAGAGGTTATATTGAATGTGAGCTTTCAGTGGGGGATTTATTTAAGGTTTTACCCTCCTACCCTCCTAGGATTTATCTGTGATACCACAGATACTTGTTCAGCAGTCTTCCCACACTGCACTCCTATGCTGCTTAAGGGGTTCAAGTCAACACATGCATTGAATAGACCTCAGGGCTATAAAATATGTAATTTCCATATTAAATGATGAACATTAGTGGTTCCTTTAAGTTCACAGATGCTACTTATGGGCTCTGGTGTTCTCTAATTGGAGGAAGCACATCTTTGAGCATTTGCCATCTGAGCAGGCACAATGAACTGTGCATTATTGCCAGGCTCCTGCCCACACCCAGGGACCATGTAAAGAAACCTTTCCAGGGCCAGGGGCACATGCCTAAGGCACAGGAGACATGCTGATTTGTCATCTGATCTGCTGTAAATTTTAAGTGACCATTTACTGGGCAGATCTGACATTTGTCTTACCAGGTGGAAAAGTGGTCAACAGAGAGATAATAATTCCAGAAGTGAAGATAATTGCCTTCTTCTCCCCAAGGATGTTCACATCAGTCTTCAGAATACAAAGCTGTACAAAGCTCCTGAAGTGGGACTTGGAGTGTTAGTTAGGAAATTAAAGAAGCTGGACTTGACCAATGGACTCGACCAGGTTTCATCAGAAAATACTTTCCCCAATCAAACTGGTGTACTAAGCTCCTCCTCAGTAAGGGGAGGTTAGGGGAACTCTGAATATTAATATTATTAGTCTATTCAGAGCTGTAAGATACTGCAAAATATTTCCCACATGCCAGGGATATTGGCTGGCACACAGAATATCATCTCTACAAAGATCAGAACACCAAACATTTTATGCTATAGGCTCTCCTGGGAAATGAATCAAGTGCCTTGTCATTCAAGCACAGGAAACACACTGAGACCAGCTTACAAAGTTATTAAATTACCTGACCTTACAGTTCAATGTTGATTTGAGAGTCCTCTTAGTCTACTGTCTCAGTTTCCTTATTAAATCTATAATGCAAATTTCTAACAGTGTTATTTCCTATGACATTTTCTGACTCTTGTTTACCACATGCCTGATGTTCATTCTTAGAGCAACATTAAATAAACCAGCATTTGAATAGTAATAAATAAAAAGGGCATTATCAGAATTGCATGCAAACTTAAGCAAAATTGTTTGATATTAAAGAAACTTGTCAATATAACATCCATTTTTAAAAAAATCATATTTGAGTAACAAATCTGCCATTAGTTATGTAACAAGTCTTGTGGAAGATCAACAACACTACAGCTCTGACAGGAAGATGGGAACTTGTCTTATGGGCAAGATCCTCACTGACAGCTTTGTTAGGCAAGAAGTTGTCCTCATAAGTCTTCACACATAAACAGCCCTTGCTTTTCCCAAAATTCTCCAGCTCTCCTCAGAGTTCTGTTTCCTATTCCTGAGTTCCCAGTCAGATGCATCCTGAGCTCCCTGCTCCTCCTCTGAGGAACATGGCTCTTTACAAATCAGTTTGTGAATTTTTTATCTTGCTTTAGCACCAGGAGGTTCAAGACTAAGCTAAGGAAAGGTACCAATACTAGCATATGATTTTTTATTATTTTATGAACTACTGCTTTTTCTCAAAACTATTTTTTCTGTTAAGAAAATGACAGTGGGCACTAAAGAGAAATAGCTCAATCATAACTCACTGTTTGCAATTTTAAAGGGAACATTGTATGTATAATTTTTCCTGTTCCCTTGGAAAGGTACAATGGTAAGAAATTTTGCTCAATACAAGTAAAAATGTCCATTTCACATGCTCATATCCTAAAAATTAGCATGATCTCATATATATTGGACTATTATTCTCACTCAATAATTAATCATAAATTTGATATTAGCTCCAAGTGACATTAACTGAATTTTAAAAATATCCAAAGATGTTCAGTATTTATGAATTGTTTCTAAATAATCAGAGAATAATAGAATCACAGAATGGCCTGGGTTGGAAGGGATCTTATCATCTCATTGCAGCCCCATGCCATGGCCAGAGACATTTTGTAGGCTGATCAGAGCCCCATCTAACTGGCCTTGAACATTTCCAGGGATGAGGAGTCCACAAAACTTCTCTGGAAACCTGTGCCAAGGCCTCACCACCCTCTCAGTAAAGAATTTCTTCCTAATACCAATTAAACTTACCCTCTTTCAGCCTGAAGCCATCCAGCCTTGTCCAATCTCTAGGTGCCCTTCTGCTGGGAAGTTCAGCAAGGTCTCCCTGGAGCCTTTTCCTCTCTAGGCTGAACAGCTCCAACTCTCTCAGCCTTTCCTCACAGCACAAGGAGTCCACACCTCTGATCATTTTCATGGACTCACTCCAACAGACCAACATCACTCTTGTGTTGGGGACCCCAGAGCTGAGTGCAGCTTTCCAGGTGGGATGTCCTGAGAGCAGAGTAGGAGGGTAAAATCACCTCCCTCGAGGCTGCTTTGAAGGCAGGTGTGGGCTCTGTTCCCTTTTTCAACCAGTGGAACTTCAGCAGCCTGCCATGATTCTCAGATATGATGGACAGCAGCTTAGGGCAGCTCCCTCAGAACCTGTGGGTGTTTCTCATCAGGCACTGTGCACTTCAAGGCTCTCAGCTTTTCTCAAACCCAGTCTTCTTCTAGAGAAAAACAACAGCAGGGCCAAGGACAGCAGTCTTTATTCAGCATACCCCTTCCATCAAAGTCCCTCTGGCTCCATAAATCATTGAGAATGTGCCACTCTGGCAATCAGGCCGTGGGGCTGTTACAGAGCCAGAAATGTTACTTTATTGAAGCAGGGGACAATCCCCCAGGACAATTCCTTCTGCAGAACATCACTAATAGTACCAGACATGAACAAAGAGTGATGCAGGCTCCATCCTGGCACCATCTTTGGATGAGAGGGGAACGTTCCGGTAACCTGCAAAGAGGATGATACTTTATTAGTGTATCAGCCACAAATATTATGATGGAGTGTTTTTATGATCATCTGTGCAAACAAGGCATCATTTAGGATTCTGTAAATAGCTCCTTAAAATACAATGAAATTATACAGGACCCAAACACTATTTGTGCTGGTTTTTCTCCTCTTTCTATATATATATATAGTAATTCAATTCTGGTATTTTTAGTCACACAGTGAAAAATGTCAGTGTTTTTCAGGATGTGGGTTTTTTTCAAATGGAAGACTTTTATCCCAGTGATATTTAAACATGGGCAAATCTTGCATTGTAACATCCAAGGTTATGTGCTGCACACATTGTTCTGATAGCAAATGAAATCAACATGGGAAGCAGCAGTGATAGTGGCCACAGAATGGTCTTGTAGCAGCTGTGCACTGTCCAGCTGAGGCAGAAAAAATTGAAGTGTAAGATCATCTGCCATGACATCTCAAAAAGTTGATTTCATGTGAGTAATTCACTTTATCAAAGGTAAGTCATGCCACCAGAAACTACATGTTCATCTGGTTGCTTTAAGCATTTGCAGGAGCCATAGTTCTCCAGTTCAAACATAATTCACTTACCTGCTAGGAAAACAAAACAATCTCTTCTTCAAAACCCCAGCCTCTATTGCTTTATCTGACTAAATGTCCTTTATTTCATAATAATAAACAATGTCACTTTCCATAAAACATGTTCTGTATTCTTTCTGTCTATATATAACTCCAGTTATTTAAGTAATTCTCTGTTTTGTATCAGCATCTGTGGTTCTGAACTGCAGATTTTAAAATCCTTCTTTAGGTGCATCTGGATGCCTGTGGAGTCTTTGGGATCCACATTCACCTGGGTTTGGAATTTCTTGCTTCTTTTATACAGAATCATAAAATTGTTTAGGTTTGAAAAGGCCTCTGAGATCATCAAGTCCAGCCTTTGGCTGATCACCACCTTGTGAAGCAGAGACTGGCACTAAGTGCCACATCCAGTTGTTGCTTGAACACCTCCAGGGATGGTGATTCCACCTCCTCCCCGAGCAGCCCTTTCTGATGCTGGACAGCCCTTCCAGTGACAAAACTCTCCCTGATGTCCAACTGAACCTTCCCTGGCACAGCTTGAGGCCAGTTCCCCTTGTTCTGTCATATTAACAGAATTTCCCCTGGTATTTAAGGCTCAGATTCTGACCAGCAGATATTAAAGCTGGTTTCAGACACTTTACATTTGAGATCAGTTTTTAAGGCATGGATAAAGTTTTTGGAAGGCTTGGTTGATTTCCTATCCAAAGATACATTTCAAGGACTAAGATTAATTTCTGAAGACTTGTGTTCTAGCCCCTACCTACAGAATATTCTACAAAGTGTCCTGAGAGAAGTAAAACTTCTTTTTTAATTGAAATTACTCCATTTTGCATTAAATAATAACTGCTCATGGATCCCATGATAACAGAGGCAATAATTGAATTCCTGTCCTGTATTAGTAATTCTCTCCATGGCAGATTCATTGGCACCAGGACTGTAACAGAGGATCCCTCCCACCCATCTGCCTTTAACCACCCAGGTAGAGAATTTTTCTCAATTTCTGCCCCTCTGAGCACAGCTATATAATCACTACATGGAAAATCAAATTCTACAGCTGGACAGCAAGCATTCCTCCCCAGTGCAGTCTAGAAGTAGTTGGGAATCTGCTGCTGGGGAAAGGAATGTGGATATAGATTTGGATCCTTTCAAAAGAAAATGCAGAGGAGGGAGGAAATGGCACAACTTTGTCCTGCTGCCTGTCAAAGAAAATAAAAAGATGTAAGCACTGCTCAGCTTCTGGAAGGAACTTGCCCTCAGGGACACCTCAGGGATGTGAATCCTGGGGACTGAGGGACTGTCCTGCAGTACAGATCAGAGCAATTGGAGTGCTGAAGACCTAGACTGAATCCTAGCTCACCCTTCAGCATTTTAGGCAGTTCTTCCCTTGTCTTCTTGTTGTAACTCTCCCTGCAAGAATATTATTTTCCCATTTCACTGTTTAGAGAGCTTGGGTGCCTAAAGCAAAACCATCGTTCCAGACCTGGTTTCACAGGTCTCAATGTTAACCAGTGCAATAAATTTTGCAATTATTTATCACTTCACCTCTTGGAAGCATTTTATTTATGGCCTCTGGGGATCCTGATGGCAAATTACTCTTTTTAATGTTGTGTTAAGTGGGGATTGGGGCAATTTGTTTGGCATCATTTATAGTTTTTGTACCTAGACTCATTCCCTAGCATTTCAAATTACTCTACTAAAAATATTTCCTCAAAAATCTACTGCACTTTTCCAAAACACGAATTCTTCATTTGTGACCAAAATTAGTCCTATAGAGACATGAAGCCACACTGAAAATTTGCATGCAAAAAAGCCTCAATCAATAATTTTGCATGCAAAAAAGCCTCAATCAAAAATACAAGCAATTTGTCTGATATCCAAATTTGTCTCAGACATTCTGAGTCGGTGGGTTGAGTTTTCTTTCATTATCCAGAAGTATACAATAAAAGGAAAGTAAAAGAATATCAGTGTAAAAATTTATGTTGTAGAAAAACAACTGAGTTCTAAGAGTAATCTCTTTGTTCTTCTATAATTCCTCAACCTCAAATAAGAATCACAAACAGCTTTATGACTTCCAAACACAAGGGGAAAAAAAAGCCATTTAAAATCCTGTTAAGCTTAATAAAAAAGGCACAGTGCCTGTTGCCAGCTCCAATGTTTTGCCTTCCCATCTTTATTCACTAATAAAAGCTGTTTGTTTTGTCAGAAATAGCTTTGGAAAGCCTGTGTAGTAAACAACCATTTTACATAAGCCTTTCTCCTTGGCCTATTGACTTCTGTGTCTGCTCTTTATGTGCAGCCTATTCATTACAAAGGTTCCAGGAACTCTACTGGCTTTACAAAAGAAACTCCAGCAATAAAATTGCCATAAATATTTTGCCTAATTTATATCCATTGTTCTCCAACCTGAAAAGTTGCAGATAGGTTACCTGAGGGAGTTTTGGTGGTTTATTTTGTTTTAATTTGGTGTTAGGTTTTGAACTTATCTGAGGAGGAAGTGCACAAAACTGTTGCATTAAAATAGCCCTGAGCAGTTTCCATCTAGAATGGAACTGCAGTGGGAATAATCCCCTGCCATTAATATTGTTTTGATTTCAACATCATGGATTTGCATGCAGAGAATACAATTATTTCAAAAAACAGAGAGTACCTTTTATTTGTTTAGTCACACAATTGTCCTCTAGAAAGCAGGCATGGTGCTGTACTCCCTCATGCTACAGCAACAACAAAAGGCTGGAATATTGCAGATTTTTTTGAGCTATTATAGGTTCCCATAGAAGCATTACCTGTATTCAGGCACATCACAGGTAAGGTGTACTGGCCCAGGAATTCCTTGTTAACCAGAGAGATCTCATCCTCCACACAGAAGCGTATCATTGCCAGCTCTGGAACTTGGATGGTAAAATTGAATGTTTCATTCCATTTAGGGCACAAAGCTATTGAAAAGAGAGAGGAAACAGGATTAAAATATGATTTCTTTTTTTTTTTTCTACTCAATAACTGAATTATTGTACCTGCTATCAATAGTCTGAGCTGGTAATGAGTCATTCTTTTTCCCTAGATATCTCTGGCTATTTCAATAAATAATGAGACTCCCACTGGCTGTAGTGGTGCCAAAGCCTAAGGCAGTTGGTGTTATCCCTTAAGAGAGCAAAATGGCACAAGGATGGCCAGGGCAAGAACTTCTGCTCAACCTACATTTTCCTATAGCCATACCAATTTCATCCTTTTGCCAAAGTTTCTCCTTTCACAGTGTTGGAAATAAATAAATTCAGATAGGAAAAGGTGCACTTGACTAGAAATACAAAAAGAGAATATGGAATAGAATGGGGTTACTTCGTCTTTAGCAATGTTCATACAGAGAAAAGAATTTCAGGGGATGATTTACAACAGAAGCCATCTAAAATAAAGAAAAAGGAAGAAGACAGAGGTACAGAAAAAGGGAGATCACACAGAACTTTTAGTCTGAGACATCAAGATCTATATTAGAAAGATAAGGGAGTGCTCAAAGACAGCTACAAAGAGTACACACTTCACCTGTCAAGCAATTAAGGGATTACTCCTACTAGAGACTTCAAATGAGACAAGTGACGAAGTTACAGCAACTGCTCAAGATAAAAAAGTCTAAATTTACCAATTTGTGTATTGGTTTAGGCTGGGATAGGATTAATTATCTTCATATGAACCCCTGTGGTGCTGCATTTTGTAGTTTTGACCCAAACAGTGCTGACTACACACCAGTGTTGGGGTGTTGCTGAGCAGGGCTTACACAGTGTCGAGATTTCTGTCTTCCTCACTCACCCCAGTGAGGGGCTGGGGGCAGCCAGGAGGGGACACAAGTGGGACAGCTGAGCAAAGGGATGCTCCTTAGCAGTGGTGTCATGCTCTCAGCTGGGCAAAGGAGGAAGGGAGGGCGTTCAGAGTTACAGTCTCTCTTCCCAAGTGACCACAAAGCTCCATAACAGAGCCTTGTTTCCCTGGGAATGGCTCTACCCCTGCCTGCCCAGGGGAAGTGGTGGATGAATTCCTTTTGCTTTCCTTGCCTGTGCAGATTTTGTTTTGCTTATTAAACTGTCTTCTTCTCAACCCAAGGGTTTTCTCATTTTGGCTCTTCCAGCCCTCTTCCCATCCAACTAGGGAGAGCAGTTCTGTGGGGCTGAGCCCACAGCAGTGTGCAGAACAAATTCCATCTTCCTTTGGGAAGGGAGAGTGCTCCCAAGGAGGAGTTTGTGCTTCCATAATCTACCAGCCTAGAAAAGTGGAGAACAGCATGAACTTTTGCCACAGATTTTGTGCCAATTTTTGTGCCAATTTCTCTCTATTCTAGAGAGAAATTATTGCATTTTCTCTAGCAGCTCCTTGGGATGCAAAGTTGGTGATTCCTTTTAAATTGTTGTCATGCTTTGTTCACAGTCAGGAGACTCAGACTGTTGCTCACCATTGCTTCTTACAACACTGGATTTCTTTCTTGTTTGATCCTCTGGCACACCATAGATTTCTATCTGCACCATGGGGTCAGCTTTGTTGGTCTTTGACAAACTGCTGGGTGGTAACTGATGGCCACTGATCAGCTGGAAAATTCAAATTGTATTGAAATTACTGTAAGAATGACCTGTTCACCACAGCCATTTAGTAGCCAGAATAGAAACAACTTCCATAAGAAATTACTTTAAGTATATACCAGACATAAACTGTGTATTAAACACATATTAAACACAGTGCAATCAAGAATATGGTGCTTCCCATCTAATTTAATTTTTTGATAAAAAAAAAGTCCAAACTGAGCTTGAATAGTTATAGGGATGGGACACATATAACTTTTCTGAGCTGCCTGTGCCAGTGTTTCATACCCACTTCATATATATATATATATATATATATATATATATATATATATATATAACAGATATCATACTTTAAACAATATTTTTCAGGTTTTTTTATTCAATACCTTCACGTAATCAGTCTACAGTGCTTTTTACATTTTCTACTACCAAGCTCATGAATTCCCATGTCACCCACTGTGACATCAGCACTGTGCTACAGTATGTAGCAGGCTGCCCCACTTGTGCCTCATCCCTTGCACAGGAACACAAAACTCTTCATTTAGGAGCTTCCCGATGGTTTTCTCCTTAATTTAGTTAGCTACCTGGGAATTTTGTCTCAGACTGCCCTGTAATCTGGCACCCAGCCTAAGAAAGGATTTATAAAAGTCACAACTTTGTCTGCTTTTTATCACATTTCAGGACACCTAGGAAAGAGTATACATCTGTGCAGTAATCAGCTTTTTAGAAATCAGTGTATGAAATGTATTGAGAGGGATATCAAAGCCTGAAAGCACAGGTGACAGAAATGACTCCTGAGCCTGGGCTTAGGACTAAGCATCATAACAGATTCTTGTTCCCTGTCAACCACCCAAACACTTGAAACCCACAAATTCCATGTTTGCTTAGGTGTTTTCTGTAACACCTTGCTCCAAGAGAAGTTCTAGAGTGAGATATTGAAGAGTAGTGGCTTGGCAAACACTGATGCCCTTTGTCCCTCGGGAACAGCTCCTGCCTTCAGCAGAAAGCTTTGCAATCACTGCTGGGCTGCCCACCCAGAACCTGGGACGTGCCTTGCATGTCCTGAATGCCACTGCCCAGCCCTGTGGGATCCATTGGTCTAATTTCCCCCCGGGGTGGCAAAAGTGGGAGTTCCTTTAAGCACACTATGACCCAAATCCATAAGTCCAATCAATTTTTGAGATCCAAGGTGTAGCAGACATACAGAGATGTAGAAATTGTTAGGCTGAGAAGACTCTTTATGAAGCACCTTGAATATCTCTGTTTCTGCTTCAAGGGCTCTATGCCTCTTGTTGATGGGAATTGTGGCACATCAGGTTAAGGATAATGAATTCAGCAAATTCAGGCCCTGTGTGATTTTTCTGTTCTTCATTCATTCATTCTGAGAGATTTACCCCCCAGATGTTTTCTATCATTGCTTTCTGTTAAATCATTTCTCCATTCAACTGGTCAGTAATTTTTTCAGCAGAAGCTGCTTTTCCTTAGACTCCTGCTCCCAGTTCCTTTTGTCTTCAGCCAGCATTTCCTGGTTTTTGCAGCTGGCTACAGGTGGGGGTCTCTGTGCCCTTCAGTCCCTCAGCCAGTGGGTGCCATTGCTTCTCTGCAGCTGCACTACCCAGCCTAGTCTCAGCCTAAAGTCTCAGTCTCAAACACTGCCTTTCTCTTCTCCAGCTCCTCCCAACTCAGACATTCCTTTGCATTTACAATTATTTTATCTGTCTCCTGCATTACAATTTGGGGTTTCTCCTCATCCTAATTCCAGCTTCATACAAATTAAGGCTAAAATAAGTAATGTATTTTCCTGGCTGCCTGAACTCATCCAGCAATGTCTGCTCACAATTGGTATGCTCACTGTCAGGACACCAAAATGCTCTTGATTAGGTGAGTGCATTATGTAAGCATTTTATAATTGTCTCTGACTATTGTTTATCTCCACTATTTATTACTCTGAAAGAAACAAAATAGCAATTACAACTAATTATATGCTAATTAAATAGCATTTATGCAAGTGGTATTCTGTATAATCAGAAATACTACTTTTTCATTGGGAAAATGAGTTTTCCAATTATTGAACAATTGTAACAAATCTACTTGACCTCAAAAAGGGCTTTTCTAACCATTTATTTGTAAATGACATGCATTTCTAGTATTTTTGGGAAGTAAATCACATTATAATTTGAGAGAAGTTGAAATAATTCAAAGACTTATCAATTCATCCCTCCTTTCACACTTATTTATACCATTTTAGGATTATAAACAGTCTTTTATGTATGCAAGGAACTTAATGAGACAAAAGAAGCATAAAGCTTCTTATCTTATGTTTAAACATTTCCATTTTTCAATTACCATTATAATAATACACGTGGTGTTGTTGATATTGAAAGAAATAACATCCAAAGTGCACATTTGATTTCTGTGTTTTCAGTTCAGTTTCCACAAGCAGAATTGGCTGGTCCCTTTGTCAGCTACATTACTTATATTTCTCTATACAGCATCATGAAAAATCATGTATTTACAGACTCTTAGAGGCTCTGAACCCCTACAGATTTTTAGCAAATATAAGTGAACTACAGATGGGAAAGCACCCAAGCAACAGTTGATACTATATGAGAGTTTTACCATCTTGCTGAAAACATTAGTTCCCAACAAACAAGAATGGGAATAAAATGGAAAGAAATAAAAAAAAAAAAATAGATAACAATTGCATCTGAGCTACACAGCATTTGTTTTCTCATTTTGATGGAGCAAAGCAACACTTCAGTAGTCTTACCTTTATTGACAGAGACATTGGTTTGCTGTATCCTCCCACATTTCGGGGTGTAAATGAGGTATTGCAATCCCTCAGGAATTCAGGTTTCAGCACATAGCCACAAGCACCATTGTCCAGGAATTTTCCATCCTGCAGTTCCATTGGTAATCCCCGTGTCTGGAAGTTTAAGGCCACTGTAAAATTATAGCAATATTGATTTTAGTGATTTAGGTTTGATAACATTTTATAAAACAAATATTAAAAAAAAAAAAAAGGAAATGAGCCTAAGATATCTCTATGTCTCAATTCATATGTAAGATCTTATTATTTCCCTTAAATTAAGTGATACTCAATATAGACCCTTGCACTCCAAAGCTGCTAACAAAGCTCTGGTACAGAAGTCAAAACCACAGGATTGTATCTAACCTTAGTTATGGTGCAGAATTCATCACAAAAACATCTCACCCAGAAGATCAAGAAGCTTTAGTTTACAGTTAGAATACTCAGTGAAGATACATATAACTTTATGGAACTAGAAGCAATTTAAAAACTGTTCTTCAATTTATTTGAGCACACACTCTCTTGGAGTTTAATCCTCCAGAACTGGTGATTATTGTAAGAATACACCTGACAGATTTTCCTCTCCTTGGCTGTTCAAAACATTTTTGGATTGCTGCAGCATCAATAATAAAATATCACACTTCTCATCAACAGGATATTGTAATTCATGAGACAAAGCCAACATTGAAATAGACCTGTTTAATGAAATTTTTCCTGTTCCAGTACATTGGATCTTCCTGTCACATTCAAAACAGAAAATGCAGGTGTCAAATCAGCAATGAATTATGACACTATGAACCTATGACACGTGTTAAACAGAGAATAATAAGAAGTCATTTACTTAAAATGATGGTTTGGTAGGAATGAAAAAAGGCTTTAGGCAGTTCAAGTGTCTCCTCACAATAATTCATGAAGAGGACCTTATTTCATGTTCCTATGAGATAATATGAATGTATTGAGTGAACATTTGACATAATGCAAAAATCCTTAATGCAAGTGGAAAACACACAAAATTGTTTTCACTGCAAAAATTATTTGTTCCTTCAGTGCTTTGATGATCCTTTCAAAGCTTTCTGTAGTAACAGGACAAAGAGGAGTGAAGCAGCTGGTACAATGGACCTGATATTTGCACTACACATGTTTGTGGTGGGGTTACTTCTGGAGAGCTCCAGCCTGCTTCCATAGTCTCAAAACCAATTAGTGGCTGGAACACAGGAAGTGCTCCCAGAGAGCATCATCTGTTTAATCTGAAAGGAATCCCATCTGTGCTAGCTAAGATTGCTCTGCATCATGAACTAACTTGCAGCAAGTAGGAGCAACTGGAAACCTTGCCTAGAAAAACCCCAAACAAACAAAAAAAACCCTGAAACAAAACACAACATGCACTCCTGCTCTGAGCTAAGTGTTAATGTAGATGCAGGCATGATTTTATATTAATGTACACAGGAAATTTGTTTTGCCTTTAACAACAGAAATCAAACTTCAGAGTGTTATTACTGCCCATTGCACACCATGCCTTTTCTAAAGAGGGTAAGTGTTTTCTTGGTATGGCTTTGGCAGTGGTTCCCAGTTTGCTCTTTATGGTTCAACACATCATCCAGAAACAGCCCCAGCTTTGGTGCTCTATGGTTGCCATATTTTAATACACTGAATCAAGCTGTGCAGTGGATGCTACAAGAGCTGCAGCCCTGAGGCCCCTGGAAATCTGAACTTCAGATAAGCCAGGATCTCTCAGACCTCAGTGATTCCTAGGCCACACTTCCAGAATACCTGGTTTAAAAGTGCAGCTGAAATTAGGCACATCAAATAGTCAGCTTCAAATAGCAGCTTCCACATGATGAACTGAATTACATGATTGCACATAATGAGACTATTGCTAAATTTACCAAGCTTTATAGGCAACTAAGCAGGGAAATCTGATGTAACAACAGCAACAAGCAAACGAGAATACTTTATGCTTTATCATATTAAGAAAATTACTTTTGCAACACAAGTGAAGGGCAATGTTATTATGGGTTCATATCTTCAAACATCAGAACTGTGTTTTCACTTAATTTAATTTGACCTTAGAACAAGTTAAAAACACATGGAACAGTAGTTTTAATTTACCTACTGGTTTCTTTGGATTGCAAGTTTTAACATGATTAAGCAAATGTGAGATTTTGTGTCATATTCTCTGAGATGCAAACCTCCACTAAAACTGTTTACAGGGTTCATAGCTGCCTGGGGCCTCCCAGGGCACTGCTTTATGGTGCATTGATGCAGTTTTTCTTTTTAATCAGGTGCAGTTACAGCCCTAACACTTCCTGAGAAATGGCAAGGATCATAAACTAAAAGCTGTGCCTAGCAGCATGGGCTGAGCAACATCCTTCTGCAAACAACCCTGGATTTCTACCCAGTGTTTCATTTCAGCTCTGCTGAATTCAAGAGCAGAACTGTCAGTACCGTCCTTTGTACTGTTGTTTTATGAAACAGTATAAATATAATGTATGAAGAGGGATTTAAACAAACAGCTTCTTTTGGAAAGAAGCCTAAATGAGCTTGCCATGAAACCATCTGAGCAGTACATAATTTTAATGCATGGTTTTCAGGGGGAAATAAAGGCATCTGAAGTTTAACACTGTGTACATGAAACTTTCTCCTCAGTCCTTTCATTAAGTACCAAAAGCCTTTGAATATTGACATAAAAATCAAAGCAGCACAGCAAAGCCTGGGGAACAACCTGAGCAAAGGAATTCCAGGTGATTCCTGCACCTGAAGTGGATTTGAGTATTCCTGGAACCATAAGGCTAAACCTCCTTCAGATCAGAGTGTTTATTACTCAAATCATCCTGCAAAGTGCCAAAGCTGCCATGGCTGTCCCAGTTAGCCCAGGTGTAAATAACTTCATACTGCAGGGTGGGAGATAGCCCAGCCCCAAAAAGATGAGCCAATCCATAACACACAGAGGAATACTGTTTTTCACCCCAAATCTCTGTATCACAAGCAATTACCTGAAGTCAGTCCCACCACTAATTGCAGGACTAAAGACATTCTAAATATTCATATGCAGACCCTTCCATATACACCACCATTCAAGACATGATGTGCAGACTAAGAGCAAAAGCTCCTTAAAACCAAAATGATCACTGTGACTATGATTTGAAGGCAGTTGAGGAAAACTGCTCATCTTTTGTCTGTGATCCTGCCTCTCATTAATATTCCTAGTGGGACTTTTAAATTGTAATTTTTTATTTTTTGCTCTTTGCTTCCTGGTTTCATTAGCTATATTACAACCAAAAGGTTTAATGTATTTTCCCATTTAAATGGGAAGATTTTAAAATGGATAAGGACACATTTGTGACCAATTTTTCTTAAAATGAGTTACTTAATTGCATTTTATGCCATTTAAAAATGCATCTCAATATGTATTAATTTTATGCCATTTCAAAAAATGGCATGCAAAAAGCACTCAGTGCCAATGTTCCTATCTCCATGATTTACCTCACTCAAGTGAATCTAAAGAGATATAATAGATCACACTTTTATCAGCCTTGTCCTCCTCTCAGCTCTTTCCAATTGTCTGTGTTCTTCAAGTGGGCCACTCACCATGAATGCAACAAAAATCTATGCCTCAGATATTCAAAATCTGAGCTGAATTCTGAGCTGAATTTCACACAGCCTGGGAAATACTATTGAGACCAGGATTGTGTCCTAATGCTCTGGGATGCTGCCACAGCTTATGGGATGATCCATGTGACTGGATTTGAGGACACTGCTCCCATCCCCATCAGCACTCCCAGCTGGGCATGGCTGGCTGGGCTTTCTTCTCACATGCAGGTCACAGCTGCACTCAATCCATCTCTGCCCAAATTTACAGAAATACTTCACAAGTCCAAGAAAGATGGAGTGAGACTGTTTACAAGGGCATGGCAGGACAAGTGACAAGGGCTTCAAAGTGAAAGGGAGTAAACCTGTGAATAGGTGGGACCCCACACAAACTTTATGAACAAGGGTTTTGGTCTAGCAGACCAAAAATAAAGAAAAAAAAAATTTTCTACCTGAAAAGAAATAAAGTATACAATGATTATTCCCTTACAACACAGAGCAAGCTTATTTGGAGAGTATAAATTTTGGCATGCAAAGTCTCACCTCTCTTCCTGGCCAAAAAATATTGATCAAACTGTATTTTTCCCCTTCCCTAACAGACTCCAAATTTTATTAAGCTTAATGATAATTTCTGGTTTTATTTTTCACCTACACATTTTGAAATGGTTGCTTTTATCCTACAGAAACTTGATTTCTGAGGGATTCTGCCATAGGAAGAGGCACTGCTCCTCTGGGAGCTGAGTAAATGCATATCTGTGTGACATAATGTGCTGAGAATGTGCACTCAGTTTTTTTGTGTTGTCTCCAGGCCAGTTTAATACTGTGGCTCTATGGCATTAGAAATGTGAAGCTTTCAGTCACACAGTTCATAATTGCTGACATTGTTCCTATTTAATTACAAGTAGTTCCACTGGAAAAAAGATGGCAGGTGATTAAAAGTCATCCATTGTCCAAGTATATCTGCAAAGGGTTTAAGTAAGGATCCTCTCTTGTGAGGTTCTCATGGGAAAAGTACCTAAAGCATTTCTGATAAATTATCAGATCTAAAAATCTAAATTGATTTTTGCTATCTAATTAATGTGCCAGTCTGACAGTTACACTTCAAAGTCTGAGCATTTTTTGGTTGTCATTTGACCAATTTTACACCTGAAACTTTTCCAAAATAATTTTAAAAATTTATTTAACTTGTGATTCTTGGCAAAACAGTGAATATTTTCAACTTCCTATTCTTATTTTAGTCTGAGTCACTGACAGGTTTTAGAACAAGATCAGCAAGGACTTCAGAAACAATTGTGTTCCTGCAATTTTTTCCCTATCTTCCTTTAAAATTTATTAGGCTTCACATAAATTATTTACTATTCTA
This sequence comes from Oenanthe melanoleuca, assembly GCF_029582105.1. Lineage (NCBI taxonomy): Eukaryota > Metazoa > Chordata > Aves > Passeriformes > Muscicapidae > Oenanthe > Oenanthe melanoleuca. Next base: position 765,280 of record NC_079334.1, on the reverse strand, counting down.
TTGGTTGTCTGCAGTGAAGACAGCTGGAAAAACTGATAAAATGGAATTTCAATGTTTCTTTGCTTTTAAGTGAAATTCCAGCATCTATCACACACACCAAAAACTGCCTAAAAAGAAGCAGGCTGCAGAGTGGCCCTGGAGCTTCTTCACAAACCTGGCAGTAGACACATTTCTGCAGAAGAAACATGAAACCTTCATTCAAAACAACTCCCAGCCTTTGGAGCCATTCCAAAGGAAAGCTGAGTGAATTTGGGGAGCTTCAAATATTGAATTGTATTGTCCCACCTATTTACACATGAATTAGCTTTACCTCTTGAATTAGCTTCACTCTGTGAAGATTAAATCAATGAAGTTCAAGGGACAACATTAAAAAACCCAAACAAACCAGTCCTCTAGTTTTCACTTCCTAAGGAGGTATTTTTGGACATTAAAGCCAGTAGAAGACAGCAATAATATAGATATTGACACAGAACCCAAGCAGGGTCAGATTTGAGTCATTTTGATTTGCACAGGTGAGGCATACCAAGATCAAAATTACTTGGTTTCTTTTCCCTTGGTTGCTCCAGAGATAAAATCAGAACTAGTTAGAGAGCTCTTTATCATTTCTCTTTTCATGCATTATTTTTTACCAGATTTTGTAATATTACTGCACACAAGATTGAGCCACACAACAGATGTGACAAAATTACCGAGCAACATTTCAGTGTCATAGGCCAAAACAAAAACCACAGTAAGAAAAAAACCCATCATACAACTTTCACAGCAGTATATAAATTTTATGCACTCTCCAAAAAGCACATATGGGATCTTCTGAACAAAATTCTGTACCTGCCACGCTGTGGCTTTCTCCTGTAACTTAGGACATGTTTTGGTCATTCCTGTAGAGTGCTTTGATACATCTGTGATGTTTCATACTGCATGGAAATGCTATATTCAAAAGGATATTTTAGTCTTTCTATTTTTATTTTCACTGAGGCTTGCTTTTGTTTCAGATTTTTTGTTGTGTTTCTCAGTCAATATGAAACAACTGATATCAATTTATTTCAATAAGTGTCCTGAATTTTCTTTCCCTGTATAAATCTTTTCATTTCATTTCATTTGCTAAATAAAAAGGAGACATGGATATGCCAAACCAGTTGTTTCCAGTGCCTCACTGCAGCTGTATGCAGAAGGCATACTAATTTTCACAGACTATGGAAGTGGAGGTTTTCCTCCATAAAACCTTTTTTTTTTTTTTTTTTTTTTTTTCACAAAACCTCCTGTTCTTCTGAGTCTCAATTCTCAGAGAACGGACAGGGAGCACACAGTGATATCCAAAAGCTATTTTGTGGAAAGTCTGTACTTTCTACTGAGGTTTTTAACTTGCCTTCCTCTGGAAATTAGGTTTACACAATTACATGTCTCATCCTAAGCCCCAACACATCTCGAGCTGTTGGACTGTTTCATCTTGCTTTAGCTGAGTGCCAGGCTGCTCCAAGTTAATGTGCTCCAAGCAATTTAGAGAAAATTGCTGGCAAGGTACTGGCAAGAAGAGAGCATTGCTTTGGGTCTATCACTAAGGGAAGTGAAGGAATAACTCAATTCTCATAATTACAAGATGCAGAGGCCTGGCAGGCAGTATTGTATGTAGGTTTGAACAAAACCTAATGTATTTTCTTTGCCCAGACAGAAAACTTATGGATGTTAAAGGAAACTTAAAGGCAAGCTTGCAGGTGTGGGGAGGAGAAGGGAGTTAAGAAGGGGAAGAGGTGGCATAGGAGAAAATAGGAAAAACCTGGGAGTCCTTTGAAGTGTTTTAGGGAAGTGGAGGGATCACTTCTGTGCATGGGGTGCAAAGCACAAAGGCAGGGAGACAGGATGGGTGTGTGAACTCTGCAGACATGGGACAGACACAAAAAAATCAAAACCCTGTGTTAAATCAGTGGAAGGACATTGGAAGATTCCCTGAGATACACTCACTTGGGGAGTTGCACTGAAGAGCAGCTGTATTTCTGCCAACAGTTATCTAAAGCAGATTAGGGAATCAAGAACAGATCTAACATAGCTTGGAAATAACATGTGGAGAATTGTTTTGAACCAGCCTATTCCCATGTGAAAAATGGAGAGGCTTTTAAGTGAAGATGCAAATGAAGTGACCAAGAGGGCAGATATAACCACTTCCTGCATATTTTTAATTCTTCCAGGAAGGGGCCCAGACCCCCTCTGCACCAAAAGTGGTAAGTTTTGCATATTAATGTTTAGAGTGACTTCTCAATAAAGTACACTCTGAGTAAACAATAGTGTAGTAATTCTGGAAGTCTTCAGTCCTGTCTGTGATCTGACACATGGATATTCTTTGCAGAGATAAGTGTGGAGATTTACAGACTAGAAAGAAAACTAGTGAATTGCAGTATGATAAGACTGGGAGATAATTTCAATTTTAAATTAAGGACCTCTGGCAATTGCTTCCTCTAAGCATGAAACAAACTTTCTAGATTTTAATGGCAATATACAGTGTAGATAGCAATGATAGCATACAGGGAGTGCAGCACCCCAGGTAAATAATCTGACATCACACCAAGTGTGGATGAACCACAAGGACAGAACATAATCAAAGCAATTTCACACAGTGTGGTAATGAGAAGATACTTGGCTAGTCCAGCCCAAGTCCAAATCTGTACTGCAAATAAGCTTTTATAAGGACACTGAAATAAGTAAAATTTATATTAAGCAGTAATTTTGGTACCCTTTGTGTAGTTATGTATAACTCTACACCAATATAACAGTCAGGATGGAGAAGGTAACTTGTCACAGAAGATATATGGGGAGCTGAGAGAGGAAACAAGTGGCAAAGGCAGCCTGGAACAAGGATGGCACAGGCTGCAGGGCCCTACAGGCAGGGTGAAATGTGTGCCTGCCCTTGGCTGAGTGTGTATTTTAAATCACAAGGTGAACCCATACCTGTCACCTCTGAAAACCAGGCCTTGCCTATGGCAAAGTGCCCTGCTCACCCCACAGCCCCCCTCAGGTGGCCTTGGCAAAGACTCACACACAGAATGTACATGTGGAGTATATAAATATATATATTCTGCTCTACTTTACCTAGGGCTGAAGAAGATGTAGAAGGCAGACACAGAAAAATGTTCTGTAACTGAGAATCTTTTAAACTGAAGAACAAACAGATGAAGGTAAAATTGTCTCTAAAGCCATTAAAAAGGACAAAATGCTTACAGGTGAGAGGTTTCTCAAAGCCTGCTGGGTACAGAAGGCATGCCATGCTTATTTTTAACAAACTCAAATAGATAACTTCCAACAAGGAGAAGCAGAAGTTATCATTATTTTGTTGCTCAGGAAACAAATGTGTTGTGCACTGGAAATTAAGATGCTAAATGTATGTTGCATCAATATAAAGGCTGGGTGCTGTGCTGACCAGGAATGTTTGTGTAGCACATCCTGTTCTGGGAATTTTTGGCACTACTGTCAATTGCTGTGCTCACATCCCTGCCCCTGTGCCCCTCAAGTCATAGAGTGCCACTGAAAACCCACAGATCCTTCAGAAGAAACTTCCATTGCTGAGTAATGGAAGCTTTAAAATGTTGAATTGTTATGAATAGGTTTTTTAAATATCCAGTTCAAAAAGGTAGTTTAAAGAAATTAATAAAATATAATAAATTGAATATCTGAGATAAAAAACAGCTCTTTAACACAAAGTGATATCTCTGATTACTAGGGATGAAAAACTGATGAGATATGTGATTTGAAGGAAAGTTTTATATAATAAAAATTTAAAATAATGCCACTGGAGGAAAAGATGTAACCAACATAATACCAAAATATTATAGGAAGCCAGAAACTTTTGTAAAGCCTGGAATGCAATAGTCTTTGCAAAGATACATACCCATTTGACACCCTATATTCCAGAAATCATGAGGATTATAATTTGAAGAGCTCATTCTTGATCCCTTGGGGTAAATCCTTGTAATAAATCTTGTAGTGTGTGAAATAAACTCTTTAACTGATAAACAGAAGAATAAAATCTTGGTAAGAAAACCTTTGTTATTCAAGAGGTCCTATTTGAATAAATAATAAATAATTTGATCCAGCATTTTTAACACTCTATTGTAGCAATGTATTCTCTTTTAACATTAATATAGGGACAACTGAACTATGCCTAAAATCCTATTTTGAAACCTTAATATTTTGTATGTATTTCAATCTGACAGTATTTCTGTATCTAGTGCAGACTTCTGTAAGAAGTTCTTTAACCAAAAATCATTCCTTTAAATGAAATATTCTGTTTCTTCCCCTTTTTGTAGAGTAAACATGATTTCTACACTAAAGCCCACTGTGTTCTCATGGGAAACTGAGACACAGAACAGGAAACTGCACGAAAGTTTCCTCATTCTATAATAGCTCAAAAAAAAAAAAAATCATCTCTAGATGATCTTGGCTTGTTTGCTGCTTGGAGGTTTAAATAAAATGACTACATAATGTTAAGGCCAGGGAAGAGCCCATTTTTAAAAGCCACTTAAATTATTATTTTATATAAACCTCAGTAGCTGTTAACTATTCATGTGTGTTGTTTTTCCTTCTGCTGGCAGTGTTCCCTCCTTTCTCATCTGTGGGCATAGACCACATGGATGTGGGAAACTTCAGTGGCTTCTATCTACACAATTCCTTTTGTAGTAATTAAACAAAAATCTACATTTCCAGGGCTGTCTCTCTGATCTATTCCGTTCTCATCTCATTTTTTATTTGTTTAAGGCTTTTCTTTGTTTGATTTTGGTTTGGTTTGTTGTTTGGGGGTGGTATTTTTGGAAGAGGAGGGGAAGGAGGAGTTCTAGAACCACTTTTCTTAACCCTCCCTCTGCCAGCTGGGGCTGCACCAAATGGAGATGCTCCAGCACAGAGGGAGTTGGAATAATCCAGCTTGGCTGGGATGAAAGTTCTGGTGCAGTGGAGCAAACTGCCTGCTCTGGGGTTTATCCTCCCCATTCATGAGGATTCTCTTATCTGCAGCTCTCACCAAAGCCAGGGCACTGCCAAGCCAACTCCACTGAGTTCTCAGCCTAGATATTGGGAAGGGGAGCAGTGGGAAGGGGAGTGGAATTTATTCCACACTTTTTCAAGTACTGACTGCAACTCCTAAATTATTTGGTGTGGAAAACAATGAATCAAAAGGCAGACATACATTTTGTAGCCTGTGTTAATATTTGTTTTTATAAAAACACACGGAACTAAAACAAAGTTGAATTTCAAATTTCATCACAAAACTAAGAGATAAAAAAAAATTGTTATGCAAAGGACATTTCTAAAACAGTGTTGCACAAAGAACAAAATAAAATCAGACAGCAGGTGTTTTACAGAATTTTAACCCTTCCAATGCCTAAGCACTGAACCAACCATAGCAACAAAGTAATTTTAATGGATTTAAAAGAAAGTACCTGAAGTTCTTGCAAGTTTTCGTGCTACAGCCTCTCCAATTGAATTATTTTCATAGCATTGCTGATGCTGCAGAGAATGGTCAAAGCTCACAAACGTTTGTGATTTGGTATAAATCACAAGGTCTGACAATGCAAGGGCAATCTTCACCTTCTTCATCTAATAATCATCAGATGAATAAAAAAGTCACAATAATGCATATTTAATTGTTATTAATATTGATAATTCAGAGAAACAATCATTTTGGATGCATAAAGCATGAGGAAAATATATCAAAGTTAAGGAATTTAATAAATATGACCTTTAATAGTGAGATTTGATCCACTGAGAGAAAATGGAGGTTATTGTGCCCATGTTTATCAGAGTAATCACAGGGTGAGTGGAGAGATGTTTCCTAGCACAATGTTCTTCTGGATAACTTTACAGTTTTCCTGCTTCTGAGACTGGTTTGAAAATAAATCATTTTTCATGGCTTTTAATATTACTCCTTAAAAATATACCTCCAACTTTTTATTTCTAAATACATAAAGTACTAGAAAAGCCCAACAGCATAAACTCATTTAAAAAATGTAAAATAAGAGGAAAATATTACACTATGCCAAGCAAATTAGTCAAAGGCATATTCCTGTAAACATTACTCTGAAGTTAGGAAAGCTCTTTTCTTCTTCATTAGGGTTGAAATTTCTCTCACCAAAATCTTAATTTAGTCTTACTCCATTACCAAAACAAGCAAAAGTGACTGAGATTGTACCAGGGTCTTCTATGTGACCTCTTCATTCTCCTTAGCATAACCTGTGAGCTAATTGGGGGCAGTAGCCAGCAGAGAGCTGCTGATGCTAATCATGTTTACATCCATTAAATCTTTTGGAGGCAAATTCTCATCTGACAAAATAATGGAGACTGCCTCCTCATGGCTCTGAAACCATGCAAAGTTCAAGGGCATTGATTATTCTGGGGCTATGTCCCATGGGGAGCAATAGGAGTCTGTGCCATGGAAATCCTGGAGAATGCAACTCTGGAGGGAGGCACTGGCACAGGCAAAGCCAGCAGCTTTTCTTTTTTTTTTTTTCAGATTGGGATTAAATGAGTGAGATGGTATTTTTATTGTTTGGATTCAGATGTTTACTAGTTTTTATTTATATTACAGTTTTACAAACTGTGAGTTCTACAGTACTTTAAGTTAACAAACTAAAAATGGAATTTCATTTTTTTACAAGTTTTCTTAAGGGTAAACTGCTTAATTGTGAAATGCTGCTTAAATTATTTTTAGTTTTAACTTAATAACTAACTACCTGTGGCTTGCAATGCAGACTTTTTTGCTTAATTCCACAATATTACTTCAATTCATGAAGGAGAAGGTGAAGAAGAAGGACTAGTGCCTCTTCAATTCCAAATGCTGAAAAATGTTTCAGCACAACTAGGAGTGTGCGCCTCATTTAATGCAAAAAATCCAGAACAGAAGAAAATAGGGGAATCTATCTCAAAAATAGCCTGGCAGACTTGGGGAAGAAATAGTTAATTCTGCCTTTTGTCATCAGGAACTGCTGTAAGTGTTCTCTGTACATAGTTCCAGGAGGGCCATGGCACCAACAAAACACTTGGGTAACTTCATCTCAAACTGCTGTGGTACTGAGCACCTGGGACAAGCAGGTTTGAAAGAGGAAAATGCCATTGAAGCTCAAGATGGGAGCACAGAGAGGGGTTGCTTTTTAGGTGGATAATAAAGTGTGGTGCAGTCTGACTTTTCCTCCAAGAATAGGAAAACTCTGAAATCTTGAGCTACAGCAATTTCCAAATGCACTGATCTTAGTAACTTCAAAGTTCCCTTTTAAATTTAACCTCTATTTTAAGATAATATAGTCATTCTTTAAAAAAGAAAATTAAAACCTCTGTGTTCCCTATATTGACTTGAAGCACAGGTACCTTTGTTCTTTTATGAGGTGGGATGGAGGTCTGAGGATCCCCTCCCTTCCTCTTGAAGGAGGTCCTGGATCCCCGAGCAGGGATCGTGTCGTCGCTGTCGTCGTCAGACTGGGCGTCGGAGTCTGAGATCTCCTCCACCTCGCCGTGGTAGTCATCGTCCACCCTCATCAGGCTCTCCTCAATCGTTCCAACTTTCTTATTTTTTATCAGAACTTTGAATTTTAATGCCTAGAGCAAAGAGATTCAACAGTACTAGAATGATGTAGGTTTTCATCTCTTGGTATTATTTAACCCGTCTTCAAAGTCCTTTATTAAGTATAATGAAGTGAGCTCACAAAATGAAGAAAAATAGACATGAGTGAGGCAGAAGCCAAAGTCAAATAAACCAAACAGAATCTGGGGATCAAAGTACACAACAGAATGAGACTGTCTAAGCCCATGACAGGAAAATCCTGCTCTCCACCACAGGTACACAGATGCTGAAACTATGAAAAGATAAAAGCAGAAAGTATGAGCCAAAGGTGAATTGAATATTGTTTTACTATGCCTAATTGTACTTATATGTATAGAAACACACTTAAAGATGTGTCTGATATTAATTTGGAATGTTTTGATCTATCACTGAGGCTGCAGGAAATTTGTTGTTCTGTTAGTGCCTTTATGCATATCTGTCTTGTGTACCAAATTAAAACTTTTGTTTATAACTTCTGCTATTTTATGAATCCTTATGCTGATCTTACCTGGCCAGGGAAACAACAGTTTGGGGATTTTGCCTAAGCAGTTTCTCTACTTTTAAATGGACATGTATCAACCTCCATAATATATAATGTAGAGAGGGAAAAACATCATTGAAATATATTGATTCTAGTAGCATAGCTTTCATCTATGCAGCAGAATCCTGTGAGAACATAAACATCCTGAGGTAGGATTTTTTGGTTTTTTTCTGTTTTCTACAAAGATAACATTTTAAAATTATGGCTCTTTTTAGAAACAGTTACAAAAAATACTCCAATGATATGAAAATTTGCTATTTTTTGGCCAGGAGCAAATTCCAATAATAGTTACCCCAAATCACTGAAAGTGAAACATAGAGTAAAAAATGACATACCAAGGATTTTTGTCTGAACTTCAAACAACTTCAAAAAAACTTATAACAAATGTGTGGTTAAAAAATCAGAGACTCTGTGAAATCTCAGTTGTTTAATTGGTAATCAGCACTGCTAAAAATGTGACACCTTTTTCTCTACATGTCCAAGTCTTCTGAGAGAGCTGAAAAGCCTTGGAATGAGCTGAAAGCCTGAACATTCCTTACAACTTCTCCTTTCTAGTTTTATTATGAAAGACAAAATATGTTAAAAATACATTTGCTGTTTACTTCTATATAAATTGTAAGCATACTAAAAAATTTATATATGTGAAACATAATAGGACTTCCCTAGAGCATAGTGGGACTTCAAGGCTGGCATAAGCAAAAGCCTCAAAGTACAATCAACTGGAACAAATATTTACATAATTAAATGAACAAAACTTTTTTTCTTGTACATTCTGATTAATGTGCTGTACAACACAAATCAGCTGAAGTAATGCCAAGTTTCCAAAACAAAAATCACAAGCATTTTGGATTAGGCAAATCCACCTATTGACCACTGCAATTAATGTAAAAATTCAGTCCCAAAAATGTAAGGAATAAACCCTGGATTTGAGAAATAAATATTAAAAAAATAATAGTTTCTCCTGTTTAAATTTAGCTTGTTATTCTCCTGACCAGCTGTAGGTGCCTAGTTAGAGGAATATCAAGTCCTGAAAATCTTGCTAAGTAACAAGGTTAAAATCTCTTCTGAGTTTTACATAATATTCTATTTCAAGATTCATACTGCTGTCTTAAATCCTGATATAGGGTGAAGATGCAACACCTCCTGTGAAGTCTAACACAGGGAAAGGTTTAAAGACAATGAGAAGATTTGTTAAGTACAACTGTTAAAAAAACCCAACACCAGCTATATTTAACAATTCAAGAGAATCAGACTTAGTGAAGTATGAATGGATGTCTTTGTGGCAGCCTTATAAATCACAGTTATCAAGATACTTTAAATCAATCCTACCAGCAATGTCTGAGCTCTAGGTAAACAGATATTTATTATATCAGAAGCAGCATTTTAGCCTCCCCAGAACAAGTTTTCATACAACACATTTACCCTGTGAGAAGATTTCAGGTAAGTCTGGTCCAAAGCTAAACAGCTGTGCTGTAGTTGAGATGATATTCTACACAGGCAACTAAATCTCTGGATGGATTGGAAAGAAATCCAAAGGATGATTGCAGTCAAAGTTGGTTTCAGTTGGCCAGGATATTAACAGTGTGCCCAGAGCCTTCATTGCACAGATTCCTTACCAAAGTTCAGTGTTCCAAGATACCTTGCCAAAGGAAGGACCTGACTTTATACACCAAATAAACCATTGACTCACTGGGTGATGATATAAAATATGGCAGTGTCTCGTTTTTAGTTACCTTCAGAAGTTCCTTTACACTATAGGGAATCTATTAACAACAGATAATTGACTGTCACATATTTACTACATTTCTGGGAAAACCATGTTCCCTCAAGAAGAGTGCAATGTCTAAAAATAGTGAAGGAATTAGATGAGTCTCCTATAAATACTCACTATAGCCTAGAGATTCCAGAAATTTCATTTTTGAGGTCATCATCAGGACCTCCCACATTCTCATAACTTTCTTCTTATCTTTGTAAAGAAGAGATGCCATAAACTGATTGAAAGGCAAAAGAGTGACTAGAAATGTTTTGATTTGTTAACAAGCAAAGATATTTCTGGTGCAAAGACTTGGTCAAGACATTTGCATATGTGACTTGTTGGTCAAAATAAATAGGAATTAATCTCATAACTGAAGCAACAAAATCAGATATGCTAAAGCAGGCTTGATCTTGAATTTCTCAGTGAAAACACTCACTGTGTAGAGAAAGCTCCTTTGTATACTGAATAGAAAAAGGTGAAGAAAAGTGGTGAGAATGAATTTTGGCTTATGGGGTTAGCTGGTTTTCCCCATAATAGCAGGATTTAAAATGTCCACAGCCCACAGAGTTGTACTGGAGACCTCCTGTTGATCTTTCTCATGGAGATCATTAAACAGATCTTTTTATTTGAACACCATAGGTTTAACAAGCACAGGGAAGCCTTGGCAATCCTGGCCAGAAATGCTTCTGAACCACCACATACAGTAATTGATCTTGCAGCTGCATGGTAAACATTAAAGACAACTTGTAAAATCACAGTAGCTGCCACTTCACTTTCAGTTAATCACACATCAATATCTCATTCCAGCTTTGTGACAGGAAACCTGCAAATGATAAAATTTCCTAACTATCTGATATATGTATCCTGTCAGCAGTGTAAGGCAGTTCAATGCACTACAATGCAAAATAATTGAGGAACAAACCTTCATCAAAGCATCAATGTGTTTACATTCCTTTCTGTATTATATTGGATGCCTACATGTTTCTTTCAATTGCTGTCAAATTTCTTAGAGATGAAGGACACAACAGGGTAAGTAAAACCTTACCTCTTCTAGCACCCTGATATTTTCTGAGTTCATCTACAAATTGCCGCATAAGACACTTGATTCCTTCACTTTCTATCAGCACATCACCAGGAGTGCTGGTGCAACCAGCAGGGATGTCTGGCACCAGTCAGGGCTGTCAAATCTAATTTAGTGCAGGAACTGACTCCAAGGAGCTGATATTCCAGTGAATATTAGAGGAAGGTCATGAAGTGTCTTTAGAAGCACCACGATGGACAAGACTAGGAGCAGAGAGTTGTATCAGCTCTGTTGCTTTGGGGGCAAAACAAAATCTGCTTGGGAAAGAAGTAGAAGAGATAGGTGAAGCTTAAGGGCAGCCTGTTTCTCGTGGGATAAGGTATGTGTGAAAGAAAGAAACAGAGCAAAGGCTTCTATTTCCTCTATGTAGAGGAGGAACTGTGTGCTGTGATGCTACAGAATACAGGAATTGCAGGGAATTAACAATGTCAGTATAGTCAGCTGGAAGTGTGAATATATAACTGAAGGCAAAGAATTAAAAAAAACCTTTGCTCCTGAAATTTTCTGGGGTTTGTTTTTCAGATGAAGCAAGTGTTGAGAAAAGCAGAGGGAAGAAGTGTTCAGTGATCCTTCACTTTTGTTTTCTGGTCCTCAATGTGATTTTCACTTAGAATTACAATGGTAGGACCCATAATTGAAAGGGGCAGGAATCACCTAAGAGTGGGTTTGGTTTGTTCCTCATTTTAACCTCCTTCCATACACACACCATCATCTCAGCTGACAAAGGTATAGATCAAGATCTACTTAAAGAAGGAAGTAGAAGATTGACCATATAAGAGAAAATCATTTCCATGGAAGCCTCCAAAACTCTGAAACCTAACAGGAACCTGTAATTGGCAAATGTTTCTCTGAAGTGTTGGGAGAAACTCTGTGGTTTCCCACTTCATGTACACACAAGAGAAATATTTAATTCTGATCTTGAAGAACACTGATGTGGCTTTTTCCCTTTTTTTTTTTTTTTTTTTTTTCATGTTCCATCTTGGAAAAAGTAGAGCAGTAAACTATATAGGTGACAGCTTTTTTTTTTTTTCCCACACTTAGTGAGAATCCTTCCCACAAAGAGCATTTTAAATTCACCATTTATGGTTCCATAGCATCTCTTTTGTACAGCTTAAGTAAAGCAATCTGAAGACTAAATTCAAAATTTGGATTTCTCAAATGAGAATGAATTTACTCAGGCCTAGAAAATGCACAAGGTCCCAAAGTTTAAAGATGTGATGTCACTAAACTCCTTTTGAACATGAATCAAAAGTGGTTCTTCAAAAAGATGCCAGCCAAAAGAGAATTTACAAATTCAGTCATAGCTACATATTTTCATTGCTAGGTAAAATCCTACTGATTTCTCTTACATGCTTGATCAGGACATCTAGGAGAAATGGAGATGACCCTAAGTTTATGTTCATTCTCAAGATAATAATTTATTAAATTCAAACTTTTCTAACCAGTTGAGGACAGTGGTGTTATTGAGGTAATCCTTACACCTTGCACAGATGTGAAATTTGTCTCACAATACTTTAATATGTTAAAAATTCAGGAGAATGAACCTCACCTGACAGCATTTTCATACTTATAAACCCAGCAACCCATTTTCAGGCAAAACTCTCAGAGCTGACTCATGAAGACTCTAAGCTATGGAAATATGAATTCCCTCTATCACAGTAACCATATGGGAAGGAACATATAATATTTTAAAGTGTGGAGCTCAGTGATTCCATGGTCACTGATTTTGTGCTTGCTTCAGAGGACATATGATCCCTGGACATCTCCTGTCCTGAATCCAGCCATGCTTTGGGAAGCTTTAAAACAAGCCCTCCTGTTTGATATAGTTTCTACTTTTTCCTAATTGAAAAAACAGTTTTCAAGATTCCAAAATTATATTTGACACTGTGATGTAAAACAATACATTAGTACAATAAAAAAATTAAAATGCAGAGAAATGTGAATATTAAATAAATTTACAACAACGTTGTTATGGAAATATAAGAGTATGTTAATACTTTAGCACATCTTCTGGACAGATTACTTCAAAAATATTTTTCCTTGACAAATCCTTTAAGAATTACAACCTTTTGTGTGTTGTTTTTCCTCATGACAGTGCTTCCTCCCCACATTTTCATTTGCAATTTTTTCAGCTACTGTAAAAAAAAAAGTGTAAAATATAGCTACCACTGGCAACAGTGCCAAGCCAAAATAAGTATTTTGTGTATATGTATGCATGCATTTCTGCTACAAGAGATTTGAAAAAAAATTCTGTCCTTGAAAGAAAATTATGTGCAGAGACTGGAACAGTGGAAATGTGTTTGTTTTAGTTTGCAATAGAATGTTCAATACCCATCTAATTGCCTTTTCTGACTCCGTGTCCCAGGGGTATCAGGCCACCAGCTGAGAAACACTGTCTTAGGGAGAGACACACTGAGAAACAGAATTGATTTACAGTAGCAGAAGACAAAGAAAAAGCTTCATCATCACTGTTACTGACCAAAAATGTAGATTCAGATTTCCATTTCAATAACATGTTTAAATTTTAGGAATTTAAGAAGCAAAAAACAAATCAGCAGGTAACAGATACACCAACATGTGGCATCTTTCCACGTGGCATTTTAGTGCTGTTTAAATATTTCTTGTTACTCCCTGAAGTCTATTTCAGACACCAGATGTGATCCATAAATTTGGTTCCAGAGGATTAAAAAAAAAAATAAAAAAATAAGAACTCCACCATTTTTCCATTTCTTTCACAGAGAAAATGAAAACTTATTACCTCAGGAGAAGGCAGTCGACTCATATTTACATCACCACCAAGTGGTAAAGAAAGAAGTTTTTCACCTAGAACACTTTTCAGGCAGTCTGCCATTGCTTCCTGCTGCTTAGGGCTGCAGTGGTTCTCCAAAGACAGTACAAGTGGATAGGCAGATGACTGCAAATATAATTGTAGGATTTTATTATTAATAAATAAAAATATGAATAATTGTTTTCCAAAATCTCTTGCAAAAGTCCCCTTGGCAATCTGTATTTACCTTCGTTTTCAAAAGACTCAGAATAGAGATCAGTGGTTCCAGGTTAGCAACACAACAAAAAAGCTCACATTTGTGGAAAAGAAAAAGCACAATTGAAGAAGAAAAAATGCACCTTCAGAAAGCCAAAGCAGAGCTAGACATATGCAGAGGTGTAAAAAGAGCTGCTTTGTTTTGGTTTTAAAATGTAAAATCAGACTCTAAAATTAAAACTGACAACATAAAGCAGGATTAAATGTCTTTTGCTCTAATTTATGACAGATTTTTACTTTTTCAAGCTGATAGTCTCCCCAAAACCTGTTCAGAAATTATTGCCTTTACATGTACAAGCTATGCATATTTTTGTTTTTCATAATATCACAAACTTTTCTAGGGACAGTCTACACTTTGCTCATCAATATTCAAGCAAAGGTAATTGAGTAGAAATTAAAGGTAAAAGGTGAAAAAGGGAAATTGAGTAAAAATTAGAGAATAACTCAAAAGACACACATCCATTTACACATACAAATACATCTCAGAAGTTGCCAGCAATACTGATGGCTACCAAAAGCACAGTCTGAGTGAGATCTTTGCTCAGGCAGCACCTAAATTGTCAATAAGGCAAATACTATTTTATGTTTTTGCCATCTTTACATTTGTCCCCTGAGTATTTGTTATTGACTGTTTAGAGGAGCAAAGCTCAGCCTGCATGGACAGCTGGTACCAACCATTCTCTGTCGTGATTTTATCATCTCATTGGCACTTGGGCTTGAGAAATGAAGTTTGCATTAGAGCTAAGCACAATATGTTGTGTATTAGCAAGAATAGGAGAGTTATACCAATGGGTTTTAAAAAACTGGAATAAAATCATGTTTTGAATTTCACTTTTAAAATCAGAGACTAAGTAAATTTTATATAGAAAACAGATCAGAAAAAACACAGGTGTGATTAGCACTGAGAAGACTATAAACACATGTGTATAAAAATCCACACAGATTTATGCTCATGGATGTATATATTCACACACAAAATGCTGGCCTGATTCTGAGATTTATCTTAATAGTCTTTCAGCACTTCCTTTGAGCAGGAGTTTTGGCAGATGCCTTTACAAAAGCCTGAGCCAGTGCCAAAAACTCTTTGGATTTCAGTGCTTTTCCAGAGACAGGCAGAAGGAACATTGCCCTGATGAGTCACCTGACCAAAAAAATCAGCTAACATTTATCAGGGTCAACATTCAAAATAAAAAGAGAAGAAATGGGAAAAAAGTCTCAAACTCATCTATTATATAATATTTTTGTCTGTTTGATAAATTCACACATAGGACATAAGACAGATTTATAGCAGCAGAAGAATAAGTGATGCAAAAACCTTTAAAATATAAAGGACAAGAAAAACATCAGACCAATTCTGAACTAGTTTTTCAATTTATATTCAGTCCTTGTTGAAATGATCTCAGGTGAGAGTTATACCTAACAACTGAGCAAGATCACCTGAATCCATTGCACTAAGTTTGGTTTATATTCATTATCAGGAAAACTTATTATGATTCCTTTAAAAAGTTTTTCAAATACATTAGGAACAAATAGCACAATTGTAATTAATTTTAACAATGCCCATTGGCACAGGCTCTGTTTCATATTTTTTTTACCCAGGAGAATCTGGGAAACCTGGCTTGGTTAAAGCCACCATCACATTGTAACCAACTTATGTCTACTCACATACATCTATACATACCATAAATGCATACTTCTCAATCACATGAATTACAGAACGAAATGGAATTCTGCTTGTTAAAGTGTGACCATGATACACAATAGGTTCATTGTTGTTGCCATCCCAGCAGTCAATCTCCAGGCAACGACATCCTTTTAAGAGAGCACTTCAGTAGAACAAGAGAAACAATTTTACAGCCAAGAGAAACCACACTTCTATAATATGAGTTGCTGTATTTTGGGTTATAAGCATGGTGATTAATTACAGAAAAACCACCTCATTTTCATCATAAATAAGAAGAAACCCTACTGAAGTATACATATATGTGACAGACATACTTTGTGTTGTTTATTTTAGGTGTGTTATGTAATAAACTTTATTAGAGCATTAAAGAATTTGGGATTATCTAAATTATCTTCCCTAAAAAGGTAAAAATGAGGGTCAAAGATTTCAATAAAGGAATTTTGGAACAAAGGCAAATTGCCACTTAAAATAAAAGAATACATGTTTCAAATGGTCTTTTGTGCTCGTATTCCAAACCTGCTTGCAATTTTGAGACTCATTTAAAAATCCATTGCACTTAGAGAACTGGGTTGCATTTGGTCTTTACATAAGTCAGTTCTTCTCTCCAGACCATTTCTAGCAGGGAGTGCTAAAGTTTCTCAGGCACCTTGACTTTACTGCTTTAATTTTAACATGATAGTGGCATCCCTTAAATTCTTAGGTTTATAATATTTGACTGGCAACTAACTGAAACATTTCTTATAAACTGTTTTACTTAATTACCAATCTGTCTTTTACATGCTGCTTTTCACACATTAACAATATGTCAAATATGCCTCTAGCTGATTTTAGCATTTTCCTCACACAAATAGTAGAGAAAGAGGAAGAGAGGGGGGTTATACCCTTTCTGCAATTACTTTCAGCAATGCAGCCTTAACATGATGGAATTTAAAATACTGTTAGAAATTCAGTATTGCTTCTGATGGTTGCAAGTCACTCTAGAACATTAAGAGAGCAGCCAAGGAAGAAGACTTCAGGTATATGAAGGTTCCAACTGCTTCCTCTTCAATAAAGTGGTACAAATAATAGGAATTCTGGACACATCTCTTCCTAATTCTTAATACATCCTGCCCTCTCAGTGTTGCCTTTATTACACAATCCATTTCCTTCCTCCCTGCCTTGGCAAGAAGGCATCCTGGTCATCATCCTCTTGAAGTCACACACTGCAGAGCTTCCTCTCCCTGCTGGCTACTTGAATGCCCACGTTTTGTAGTTTTTGTTGTTCCTTGTCCTGGGTTGGTGTTTTGTCTGCTCCTCTCCCGCTCCCACACCTCGCTGTCTGCAGCGGGGAGCTGCGGGACACCAGGTTGACTAAGGAGGGGTGAACCGGCCCAGGTCGGAGACGGAGCAGGTCAAAGCTCCCGTGGCGGTCAGTAGCGGGATCGCGCCTGTGAATAGCCACGCCAGCGTAGCCTGGGCAACACAGAGACACGCGGGCTCCATGCAGACAGCGAGGTGTGGGAGCGGGAGAGGAGCAGACAAAACACCAACCCAGGACATTCCTAAACTGCCCCCATTGCAAAATTCACTGAACACAAATGTCACGGACACAGACATACTCCAACACACATCCTGTATATTGAACAGACTAGAGCTTGCCCAGGAATTTTACATTTCTTTCAGGGAGTTATTTTTGCATGGCGTGTTGAGATTAAAAACTGATTTGATCATGGACTGTACACCATGGCATAGATTTCATTTGCTGCAAGGTTGATTTTCTGAGATGTAAGTGAAAAAATAGATTGTTTCCAGACTACGAACAGATGGTTTGGCAAATATATTGAAAAGTGTACACACAAAATAAAATATCACTCTCACATTTTCAACTTGTATCTTTGATGGCTTTGTCCCTTATTGCCAATTAGGATTGTATGTGACTTAGTATTCATTAAAAAAAACCCCAAACCAACCAAAGAATGTTTAAAATATTAAAAAACTATGTCTAAATACCTGATATATCCCCATAAATGACTGGGTCCCTTGAGTTGGTCAGCTATCAAGTAGGTGTTGTGAGAAGATGAAATATAATAGTCACATAATGGCTGGGTCATATCTTGATAGACTGCCTTGTGCTGGATTTTAAATATTGAACATTCTTCTGAGTTCATGTACCTTACAAATCCTTCAAATGACATCTGCCTTTTCCTTCTCACTGAAAAAAAACAAAAGGGAAAAATCTCTGTCATGAAGCCACTCTGATGGTTATATCCATGCACTTTCTGAAATTTTTAATACCCAATTCTGAACACTGCTAAAAGTTATACAGCACAACACTATCCTGCAATTTCAAAATCCATCACAAATGTATAAACAGTACCAATATAGATACATGTGACTCTGGAGCTGGGTTGCTGTGGTTCAAACTTCTGAGAGGAAGTAAATGTGTTTTGACAGTTTTATTCTTCTATGGACAGCAGTAAGAGAAGTTTTCAGTAGTCTTGATTAAATATAAAGTTAAACATTCATTGTTTACTTTGGAAAGTAACATGCCAGACAATGGACTAAGAGAATCTTCTTTTCCCTCTTAAGAGAACCAGGATTTTTTTTGCTAAAAATTCAGTCAGCAATTCTCAATATAATCCTGCAGAAACTATGACTCCTAGCACCACATGTCTTCCCCAGGGGTGGAAAATTCCAAATAAATATTGATAAAATCAATATTTAGAAATATTTGAAATAAAAACAGCATCTTGACATAAGGAAAAACTGCCCACACAGATGAATTGCAAATCAAGCTTATTACACTGCTGCATTTATAACAAAATGCACTGAGTCCATGCCAGTGATAGTCATCCCATTTGTTTTGGTTTTGACTGATTTAATGGCAGAGAGCCATTACACTGCCAGCTACTGCTCCCAGTGTCATGTTTGGAATGCAGTCATTTTGCAAATGATATCATCCCAAAAGTCAGCTTTATTTCAAAACATAGTTTGAATTAGTGAGGGATTTTGTCCAGTTCTTACTCTAAAATAATTTTATTGTCACCATAGCAGGCTAGCAGTGAACAAGCAGTAAATAATCCAAGATTATTTTATGCTAGCAGTAACTTAGAAGTCAATGTATACAAACTTGGGGACTGGAAATAGCTGCAAGAAAACCTCCTTTTCTGCCATGATAATTCTTACTACAGATGTAAGAATCAGAATGCCTAAGTTAGAATTGCAGTTATTGATCTTCAGTGTGTGACAGACTGAAAGTTTTACACCTGAATGAGAATTTACAGAAAATACTTATTTCTCAATTATAGAAAACTTGCAGTGTTTTACAGTGATAAACAGAAGACCATCCAGACATCAAACTTCCTTCCTGTCCCAAGTATTTGCTGTGTTTGGTGTTAGTCCACTCCCCTTTTTTAATCCTCTTTCATTTATGAGAACTGCTCTCACTCTTCCCTCATTCCACTGCTTTCCACAAAAACAAATCCAATCCAGGGAATCTTTCTGGTAATTTTAATTTTTCTGCTATCCACCAGTGCAGTTAATCTTTCACAGGAGAAAACAGGAAACTATTTCTTCATGGAATGTCCTGACAAACTGCTACTCACCTTTACCATCTTAGAAGGGTTTACATATTTATTATTTTCTCCCTTTTTTTCCTAGTAACCTAGTTCCTTGGGTGCTCCCTTTCTAAAATAGATATTATATTTGATCTTTTCCAGTCTTTCAATTCATCATTCATTTCCTCCCTATTTTCAAAGCAACCTTTGACTTGTATTGGTCAGGATTGTTACAGTCAATTTTCTAAGAACTTGGATTTGTCAACCTGTCTTCAGTGACCAGATTTTACACCATTTAAGAAGGTCCAATCCTGTTTCATCCTTACTTTTGAGTGAGATCTTTCTCAGATTAATAATATTAATAATACTACAGAGATGACTGTATTTATTTCATCAGGAATTTCTTTGGTCTTCTTCTAACTAAGAGATTTGCAAGATGACTTCTTGCTACCCTGCTGACTCTTGAAAAGTGTATCCTATTTAATATCTTGACAGATTTATCCACGTGCATATGTTATATTGTTTTATACTTGTAACAATTGGATTATGTTTCTACTTTCTGGATCTTTAAAAAACATTTTGATTTTTTTACATTACTCAGAATACACTCATTCTGTGTGCTTTGCCTATAATGAATTACATGAACTATCTGGATTTCATATCTGATTAATTAATTTTTCATGGTTTATATATTTCTCTGAGCAATTACAAGTCGAGCTAGTAACTATTTGTGTGTGTGAGAGTGCATGTGTGTGTGCACTTTTTATTTTCCAAAAACTCTTACATTTTCTGCATTTATTTATTAAATTAGTGAAAAATACTGGCTTTTCAAAATCATAGTTATTTTCTGAATTATTTATGATGTTTTCCTGGCTGTTCTTGTCATAGACAAAAGTTAACTGCAATATTCTCAAGAGAAGTTAATGTTTAGGCAAATATGCTGATGACCATAATCCCCAAAAATGAACATCTAGCATTATTTTTTAGTCATATGGAAGCTCGTGGATTTCAGTTAAACATTCAGCTCATGTCTCCAATCAATGGACTAAAACTCATGGTGTTTTTACAGAGCTTGTTACAGGCTCTTCCATTTCTGAGGAATAGCCAGCCCAGTCACACTATTTTCTGACCATTTGCAGACATTTTCTGCTCCTACATTAAAGGAAATGGGAATTCATCTCCATAGCTGTTGCACAGTGAAAAGACTTTCATCAAGGCCTTACATTTCTGCCCTGGAGGAGGCTCAGTCTTTTTCTCCATTAGGACCCTCTGGCAGTAGTTAGTGTGCACATACATATCCATTCATTGTAGAAAGAGAGGGCAGGAAAAGATTTCTGTCTCCTCATTGCCTCTTTTTGTTCACAAAGTTCAATGATTTTTTCTTGCCCTCCTCTTTTGGATAGTGTGGAATTCATTTTATCAGCAATCATCTTTTATATTGTTTGGGTTTTTAGAATCTGATTTAAGAAAAAATTATTTTTCTCATTCCTTCTGTTAAGGTAAACTCCAGCTTTGCCATATATACAAATAGTGTCATATCAGAGAGGAATTATGGATATAACCTGAGTATAAGAAAGACTCAGATTACATTATACATTATCTTTAGAGTCTATTACATTCTGCTTTCTTATTTATCTTGGAACTTCTTTGAAAGCATTTTTCTTCCTCTTTGGAAAGAAAACTTTCATAAGATGTTTGGTGCCCTGAAGGCCTGTAGAGTACCCATGCTGAAGCAGACAAAACAAAACAAGAAATCACTCTGCACTGGCCAGAGCTGTTTGCTCCTGGAGTACAGCCTGCAGCGTGGGGGAGAGGGGTCTGCACTGGAGACTGGCAGTGGGGAGGAGAAGAGCCTGAACTGAATTTGGGACCAGGAAATGGGGAGGAAGCTGCTTCCCATGTTTTTTAATCTATGTGTGGGCTCTTTGCTCCCTAAGAGCTGAATTAGTAATGAGATGTCTCTGTCACCTGGCCCCAGGGGTAGTGAAGAACTGGGAATTGTAGGGGCGAACTCGTGAGAAATACTTGCAGTCAGAGGCAAGGGTGTTACTTGCTCTAATCCTTTCAATCGTTGTTAAAAGTCAGGCAGACACATCATCAGATGGAATCTCATACTATGAAATGTGACTACTTTACATCAGAATGAAACATTCATGCTCTAAGGGAACAGTAAAGAGAGAGGTATTTCCTTGACTGAAGTAAAAATACAGTTATTCCTTTTCTACTCTGACTTTAGATTCTAGGGAGGCTTTTTTCTGCCTTACCCACACTTATAACTGGTGCATACTGGAATAAAAATCTGAACAGCAGTTCCATTTTCTAAGGGCTTATATTTCATAATCACCTTCTTTTGAAATTTTTCCCTGAGACTGGATATTTACACATCCTTTCATACATCTGAGCTATTGTGTCTCACAAATCCAGCCAGAGCCATTGCCTTAGTTGAGATTTTTTAAGTCCTCTTTCTTACTTCACATGATTTTTTATGAAATCTGTAGGAATTTGGTAGAGATGTCTATTTTATTAAGTTTGATTTACATTGGCCAATGACACCAAATGCTCTCTTCTGCAAAGTTTTCTCTACATCCTGCACTGTCTCTTATACATATGGACAAAAAAATCTGCAAAAACCTCCTCACGACTGTGTATACTAGGAATAAACTGAAAATGGATTTTTGCTTCACAAATACATTCTGGATTACTCCAAGTCCTTATCTGACAGATGCACTAGGCTTATATTGTTATTTACAAAGCAAGCTGTTTTTTTTTAAGACAGGATTGCAATTTTGCCCTGTTTTTGTATTGCCTAGCAGGAAAATAGGCAGGAGTGGAGTCTTTGAATGGCACTACATTGTAAACAACAATGGGATGCACCTTCTTATCCTCACTGTGCCTCTAATTCTATCCATGTTAATGAACACTATTTTTTCAAAAAACTACATATATACTAAGCTTAAAAAAAAAAAGCATTTAGTTGGCATGGTTTGTTTAATCTCATTTAATGAGTTGAGGCTTCTATTCAAAGTAATAGCAAAATGGGCAGATAATGAAATGTTTGGAAAGAGCAAAACTGATGTTTGGGTGTTAATAGGACACAACTCTCAGGGGTGAATCACATATTCATATTTTGTGATCAATTCCATAGAAATGGCTCTTTCTGCCAAAAATGCAAGCTTTTAGCACACACATGAAAAAAAACTGTTAGTGTAGCATTTTGACATTATGCATTTAAATTGTGTAATAAAAATGAAAGAGTAATCCATTCCCCACTGTCCTGAACTAGCTCCAGTACCCTAGAGAGGAAATTCAGAGTTGTCTGGCCCAATAGCTTTGGAAATCTCTCTGCACAAACATTAGGGATGCACTAAATGCCACAGACTGATTTATTTAAATCACATGTAAAATGTAGTCATTGTGTTCATCCTAATCTTGACATAGCAGGGCTATCTCACTTGTGAGAGAATGGTCATTACTATTAGCAAACCTGTCAATCGAGTGTCAACACCTGCCCTTTTCCCTTTCTGTAGAGCACAGGGCAAGGGTGACAGATGAGTCCAACAGATCACCCTGATGAATAATGCTCTGTAGCAAATTCAGAACGACAGTTACACAAAATGGTCTATCACAGTACCACATGAATCATCTCTCATGTCAATCAGAACTGGAACCTTGCAATAAATATGTTTGAGTGGGAGTTTGAATTCGCTCAAAGGAGCATGAACAATACAGGGATTATTTTGTTCCACAAGATTATTTCCAATTACAAGACAAACAAATTTATCACAGGTGAAGAAACAAACAAGAATTTGGCTCAGCATCTGAAATTTAAACCAGACATTAAATTAAACCTATAGAAACTTCATTTGATATTTACAAAGATGTTTTCTAATGGACTGAAGAATTTTGTTGTTTAACTGTGTTATAGCTTTTAACTTTCCCATCAGAACAGGTAACACAAAATAAAATGAACCCTTTAAAGTGGTAACTTGTACAATGAGTAAACATTAGTTCCTCTGACAGAGTAGAATATGTTCAATAAAGTACAGTCAAATTTGAAAGGCAACCCCAAGGAGTAAAGGCATAAGGAGTCATGTTTTGCAGCTATAACTGGACAGTAAATGCCTCTTAATGAAACACCAGATGTTCTGTTTCTCATTTTCCATTTTCTTCTTCCACTACAGGTCAGCAAAGAAAATCCCAAGTTATTTTCTCAGAAGAAATATTTTCTCCTGGGGTTTGTTTTTCTTAACTTATCAATTCCACTCATTTTCAAAGACTGGGAACCAAGTAAATGAAAGAACTAAACATATTCCACTGAATAAAGTAACAGCTTGCAACAAAATACAGTTATATCCTTTTCATAGCTTAGTTGTAAATTTTGCCACAAGTTGAAACCAGTGAAACTCAGCAGAAGTGTTCCACCCCAACTTGAGGCACCTTTACATAGGGGAAGAACATGTTACAGTTTTATTAATCCCTCCTCATCTCAGAGTTCTTGTGATTCAGAAAGGCAACCAGGCACCTCCAAAAATCTTACACAGTGCTTCTGCAAGGAAGTCAGAGGGACATAAAAGTCTTGTCTGAGGCCTTGCATTATCACTAAGTGACTCAAGGGAGAGAAGACACTGTAGGGAAAAGACAAGAAAAATGGCAGATAAGAACCTTAAGAAAAACAAGTTGAAAAGGCTTGTAATGAGCTGAAGAACAGAATTTATAAGACAAGAAAAAAATATAAAGGAATGACAGAAAAAGGAAGAAAGCAGAGAAAGGAGGGCACCATGAAAATAAATTAAAACACAGGAAGAAAAAAAAAATTAGATGAAAAGACATGTTTTTAAAGAAATTAAAGTATGAGGTTTTGCAAAGCACAATCTTTGAGAGAAACTCAAAAAAATAAGAGCTAGATATCAATAGTTAAACTGGGCATACCTTCATCAATGGGTTCATGCTTCATAATAATTTCTAAGGCAGTTGTTTCATCAGCTTCAGTTTGAAATTGCTCTTTTACAAGGAATTTCAGGAGCTGGCCATCAGGTAGAATTTTGCCATCTGTTGAGTAGGACTTGAATAGATCTTCATATTCAGGTCTGTGTACAAGAGCTCGATAAATTGCTCTGAAATCATCCATGCTAATTACATCTTCTGTGTGTTTGTCAAGGGTTTTCTGAGGAAAAAAGCCACCAGAATCCTCAGGAAACTACAGGTAGTGGCTACAATCAGATTACACTCTTCAACCTTTAGATTACACTTTTTTGTGCTACAAATATTTTATATAAAGTAAAATGGACTATATGACATAATTAACATCTAAATAAGTACAATAAATCTAGATCTAATGCATTTTAATGTTAGAACACATTGTAGAAAATCTCTAAAATGCTCTGCATTAAAATAAATGTGCAGCATAAAAGTTATCAAATGGAAAATATATTTAGTATAATACCTCTCCAACTGCTATTTGCACCATATTGTAAATACTGTCAGTCAAATTTGCATACAAAAACAGCAACCAGTAATCTTGAAAATGAAATAAGGATGACCAAATTATCAAGAGTTACAAGTCTTTCAACACTTCAAATAAGACACAATATTAATGTTTGAAGGCAAGATATTTTGTAATAACCTATGACATAATGTTCTATTCTTAACAAGCCAGAATGTTTAAATTAGATTAATTATTCACACTTACAGAATTATTCAACTGTAAGCTTGTTTTCATACAGCTTACAAAATGTTAGCATAGTAATTAATTTCAGGGTTTCAGTATAAAAGCCACTAGAAAAGTTAAAAGGCCAAAAGCATTTGAGTAGAATAACACTTTTTTACCATCATTGCCTTTTACATTTATCTCAGGTTTAAAAATTCTATTTTTCTTTTAAAATTTTCCCCACAAAATAAGTAACTGCATATGAAATACAAATGTTTCCACCATTTTAGCCTGAATTATTCTCAAAAGTTGTCAAGAGAAATCTGCTGACAAAACTGCTCACAAAGACCACAAACAAATGGCAATCCAGTGATTATCCCTGTAAACTGATGAAAATCCCTAATTGTTGGTTCCTTGGACCAAGACTGCCAAAGGGGAGCTCCAGCATCCAGGGCATGGCACCTGCAGTGGCTGGTTTGGCTTCCACCAAAGTGTCTACAAACAGGAAATTGCTACTTGATCTCTGCTGCTCTTTGAGCAAGACTTTGGATTACTGCTAAATTGAATTGGTTTTGAAGCCACACCATAAAACCTAAAAGTTTAAAGGTCCATTGCCAGCTCCTTCCTATGCAGTGCAGTTCCTACTGGATAAGTACAACAATAGGAGCAAAAACATATCAGGTAACTGAAGCAAGTACAAAATTAAATTTCATGAGGAGTTCTAGCAAAGCAATCTTACAAATCAGTACTTCCTTATTTGCTTTGAGTTTGTGAAAGAGAATAATAATGATCATTTTTAACAGAAATCATAAGCAAAATATATTTCTGTACAAATGCTACATTTCATTACTGCTGGGAAATTCCCCAACCAAGGTTGATCCAATCCAATTTTTAATGCTCTTAACAATACTGCAAATTTGCTCATAACCATTAAGGAGGAAAAGAAAAAACCAACATCTTTTGGAAATAAAGAGTCTATCAGGACTTGGAAGATGTTCACTTAGTTAGTGGCACAAAGAGAAGCTAGGCAAAAAAAAATAAAGTTTCTATTTTAGTTGCCTATTGATGAAATTCAGGCAATAATACTATACCATAGAGCTTTTCAAATTAAAGTGATAAAAATCATGTCGCTATAAAAAAATATTCTTATAAATTTTTGGCTTATATTTTTATCATTCCTATTTTTATTAATGCACATCAAATCTTTGCTGCTCAGAAAAAGAAGAGACAAAGAATCTTCAGAGAAATTATATGAAAATTTATTATTCCTTAAAACCTTAATGTTCATAATTCTGGTATTGCTCAAAAGGGTATTGTGGTAAAATAAACTCAAAGAGAACAGACAAGGAAAAAACCAGATCATTCCTTAAAATTAGTTTCCTATAAAATGTATTTTGTTATGCACAACCATTGGATTAACTGCTGATGTGTAGTTACTTATAATGATATCAGTAGGATTCCCTTCCAGAATGCTTTGAATTTACATGTTAGTAAAATGATGAAATATTTGAGCCTCCCAAACTACTGAACACCTGTAAATCTTTCTCAAATAGCAAAGAACACCTAACAGTGGTGCTATAAAGAACTAGATCAGGCTGCTGGGTATAATAGGTTAAGTACAACAAGATCAGATTTATTCTTTGCAGGTCACTTCCCTCAGCTCTCTTCTCTACCCACACATCTGACCATCTCTCTCAAACTCCTGCCAGAAACCAAAGCAGGGGGAAGGTAGAGGAAACAATGAGAAGTATTTTAAAGTGCTCCAGAGAAGATTCTCTAGGTTGGCAGCTATCTCCACACTGTGCAAGTGCAAAAAACACAGGAAGGCTCTTTATCCAGACAGCAATGAGAGAGGAGGACAGGAGAGGAAAACTTTGTGCCTTCTACCTCATGGCCTAAAAGTTTCTGACTCACCACAGTTAAATCTCCTCTGACAAATCAGGAAGAATCAGCCAGCTGGTTGCAACGTGCTCAAAAGAACCACATATATATAAAAGTGTGAATAAATAAGTAAATGAATAAATATACACACTTGTTTTCATTCTGTTAGAGAAACAGCATTTCCAGAAAGCTGTTGGGGGGGTGGTAAATGAGGTAAAAGGGAAAGCCTTGCATCTTTTGAGTCACTATATGACCACACATACCCAGCAGGTGCCAAGGCACTCAGTTTTGTAGCATTTGCTCTCTGAGACAAGGTCTGTTTGGCAGTAGTTTGCTTACCTGCACTAAATTAACTTATTAAGTCCAGTTTCTGTATCATGTAACCTTCATGGAAATCTTTTAAACACTGCCATGCCCCAAAGCCAAATCCTTTCCCTGGGGGTTAGAGTGCAATTCCCATCTGTTCAGGCACACCTCTTAAATACTACAGGACAGGTATAGTGGAGAGCAGAATGAATGTGTGCTGGATCTAAAGCAGCTCAGACAGGTCCATGTTGTCCTCCAGGTAAGGGGATTTTTGGGGAGTTGCTCTCATGGCTCTGTCCAGCATCAGACAGGCACATCTGCCCCTTTAGTTTGATCACAGAAGCAGCTGAATAGGATGAAACCGAAATGCTTTAAGTTTTCCCAAGAGCAGTCATGTCACAAAAAAAACCTGGGAATCAAAAATTGACATATTTTTCACCTTGCACTGATTCCTTGTGGTGAAAAGTGAGAGTTACTTGGATGTCAGTCTCTTCTCTGAGTAACAAGCAGCAGGACAAGCAGAAGTGGACTGCAGTTGTGCCAGGGATGGTTTAGATTGGCTATTAGGAAAAAATTTCTTCACTGAAAGTGTTGTCAAACATTGGAACAAGCTGTCCAGGGAAGTGTCTGAGTCACCATTCCTTGAAAGTGTTTAAAAGACCTGTAGATGTGGTGCTTAGGGACAAGGTTTAGAATTGGATTTTTTAATGTTTTAATGGTTGGACTCATTGATCTTAGAGGTATTTTCCATTCTAAATTTGAATGCAAGCCCTGGGTTAGATATTTTACACAGAAACAAAAGATCTGGAGGAGGAAAATTCTTTGCTGATTTTGCACACCACACTAGCACTAAATACATTTCCCAAAAAATTAATTGAAAAATATCAGCAAAGGTATGATGTGTGTAACTGAACTTCTAAACCATTAATTGCTTAATGTACATACACCTTACCTTGAAAATATGTTTAAAATGATCTTCATCAAAACTTATGTTCATTTTTTCAAACAGCCTCATGCAACCCTCGAAATCAATATTCCCAGTCCTGAAATCATTCTGAATGAGATTCCAAAACCACGTATGACACCTGAGGTTAAGGCAGATTCTGGCCCATTAAATTGCCTTTTAATGGGGGGATGAAGGGGGAGAAGATTGATTTTGTTAAACCTAAGAAGCTCGTGCTTTCCTTTTCTCATCCTCTAGAACATCCTCGTCCTCTGACCTCTGAGAAGGCAGCAGGAGGAGATTTCAGAGACCCAGAGGGCAGTGACCAGGAGGGATGGAGGAGGGAGTGATGGCATCGAGGGGTGCTCAGGGTGCAGAAAGGGCTGCAGGGAGAGGAGGGAGGAGTGGGGAGCAAAGGGGGTTCAGCAGGGACAGGGAATGATGGGGAGTGCCAAGAAACACCAAGGAATGGCTGTTCCCAGCACTGTGCCCACCCAAACACCGTCACCGGCCCCGGCTGACAGGACAGGCTGCCCCAGGCCCTCCGTGCCCCCCTCTGGGCTCCCGTGTGCCCAGGCAGGCCTGAGGCGAGGGAGACATGGCAGGGGAGTGCCAATGGCAGGGCAGGGAGGAGGAAAAGGTGGCGGAGGGAAAGGATATCTGTTCTCGTCCATGGTGACGCTGCGTCACCTGCTCCAGCCCCTCACGGCAGCGGCACTGCCAGCACCTCGCTCGGGCTCACAGAGGGCTCCCCATGCCACAGTGCCCTGTCGGAATGGCATGGAACGTTTGCTCCCTCAGCTTCCAGTGTCGCTCCAGTGCCACTCTGGTGATGTCACAAAATGAGAGCGCCCAGCACAGGCCTACCTGCTGCTCCACCTGCCTGCTGCCATCTTGTGCCTTTTTAGCACAGGCCTACCTGCTGCTCCACCTGCCTGCTGCCATCTTGTGCCTTTCCAGCACAGGCCTTCCTGCTGCTCCACCACCTGCCACCATCTTGTGCCTTTCCAGCACAGGCCTACCTGCTGCTCCACCTGCCGCCATCTTGTGCCTTTCCAGCACAGGCCTACCTGCTTCTCCACCAGCCGCCATCTTGTGCCTTTTTAGCACAGACCTTCCTGCTGCACCACCACCCTGCCGTCATCTTGTGCCTTTCCAGCACAGGCCTTTCCCTCTGCTGCTGCACCACCTGCCGCCATCTCGTGCCTTTTCCTTCCTCCACAAAGCGCGTACCTGGCCCTGCCCCGACCCACGTCTCCCGCCCTCAGGGTACCTCACATCCGGTGCCTCAGGCAGGAGCTGTGTGAGGCAGAGCAGGCCTTTCGCAGCCAGCTGTGCCCATGTCCTCCCGGGGAGTTTGGCCAGCTTGTCCAAGGTGTGTCTGCTATGCTCTGAGGTGACAAGCCGGTGAGGCAGGAGGTGTTGTTGTCACCACAACATGTTCCCCCAAATAACCAGGAGCACTGTGTTCCACCACAGCAGCTTGGAGGAAACCCCTTCTTTGCCCTTCGGTCTCCACAGCACGGGGTGATGGTGGATGATGGAGAATTGTGAGAGGACACCCTGAAGTGCTGTGAGGCCACCAGATCTCCCGCTTTTCTGCAGGGAATTCAAAACCTCCTCAAAACCAGCCTGGGCAAGAGCAGCTGTGCATGTCCTGCTTTGAGACACCTCAGCCTTCAAATCACTGGGACTGCCTTTGGAAATCAGGCTGGACTTTTGCCCTGACTCCATTTCCCACTCATTTTACCAGGATTCTTCTCCAAGCAAACTGCTCTGAAGTTGTCAGCTTCCATGTAGCTGTCAGCAAGCCCGAGCGAGACTCTAAATGTGACAGACCAAAGGCAGTTTGCCACACATTTTATGAAACTTGTGGATGCTGAGGACACCAAGTTTTGTATTGACATTCTGGAAAACATTCAGGTTTTG
The DNA here is from genome assembly GCF_029582105.1 of Oenanthe melanoleuca. NCBI lineage: Eukaryota > Metazoa > Chordata > Aves > Passeriformes > Muscicapidae > Oenanthe > Oenanthe melanoleuca. The sequence continues at coordinate 735,357 of NC_079334.1, read as the reverse complement.
TCAGAGAATATATGAGGGGAAAATCTGTCGAGGAATTCCCTGTTACTCACACTTCTATGGACTAAACTATGGAATGATCAGCATCTGAACACCAAGGTCTCCAGTGCTGAAGTGCCTCCATGCTTACTGAAATCCTGTCTTTGATATGATGGCCTAAATAAAAAAGGGGGGAAAGACAAGATGGAGTTGTTTAATTCATTTATTTCTGGATCACTCAGGAGAGTACAGAGACTTCCATCAGTCAATCACCACTTTAAAAATAATTCAGGTGTGCAGTGACTGGAAATAATTTCCTTTTTTTTTTTTTTTTTTTTTTTTTTTTTTTTTTTTTTTTCCACTTTCTTCATGGACTTTTCAAGTACTTTACCAGTGATGGTCAAAATGTCAAAGGCAGCACAGTGCTACAGGTAAGATACTGAGCAAATTCTTACTTTCCTTTGTAATTTTAATCAAAATTATATTCATTAATATAACCACACTGAATGAAACATTGATTATAAGGAAGTTTGTAAGGCAGATTGGCAAAGATATCAGGACATAATATCTAGATTTCTTTCATTGCTCCAGAAACCCTGTAAATTCAGCTTTCAGGTTTTGCTTGTGGATGTCTCTAAATCCCTAATATGGGCACATGAGCAAAAGGAAGAGCAGGACATGGGAGGAATAAATTCCTTACAGCTAGTGCAGAAGATATGTCAGGACTGACCAGGGATATAGGCTGGGTGTTGCAGCATTAAAGAATAAAGTAGTGCTACTTCTCCTCTCCCAGTATTTATTACAAAGGCCAAAGGAATGCATGTGATATTGGTTTACTTTCAAACTGTGATAGTGATTATTTCCTAACATTTATCACAAACTATTACAAATGCCTACCATTCTTGCTGTTTTCTGTAAACATAACTTTTTAATTAGTGTTTCAACACAAAGTTTAATTGCAAGCTCTACTGTAAACACTACACTTAAAAAAAGTGAGTGAACATTTAAGCATTATTCTTACAAATATTAGATGTTCTTAATGTAAGCATAAAATTTTGCTGCTGTTCTTCATGGCTGGTGGGAATGGCAGTGCCACGTGGGTTGAACTTTTATAAATACTTATCTGTGGCTTTATAGATTCACTGCTGACTGGCCATGATTGCTTTCATTGTCTTGGTTTTTAAATGTCACAAAGAACTACACATTGCTATGGTTTTGGGGGAGAAAGAACATTGTGCTGAAATGGACATCTTCAGATTAGTCTTTTGAAGAAAAATGAAGATTTTGCACACTTACTGCTCTCTGATTTGGGAGGTTCCTTCCTCTATGTATCTGGATATAAGAATTAAATTCCCAGAGAAACAAATGCAGTTGAATAGGGAGAAGGATGGAGCACAGAGAGCATTTTCTGTGCTCCCTCAGTTCTTCAAAGAGGGCTGCATTACCTATGGGTCATTCTTTCTCACCCCACAGCCATGGGTTTCTGTCACAAGGAGAAGATCACCTACTCCATAAGTTCAGAACAGCTTTACATGGAGATGTAATTTGTTTTCAAAATAAAATGGGAATTTTGTTAAAATTCTGCTCATTCATTTTCAGCATGTAGACTCATTGGAATCACCAAGTTGGTACAAATGTACCTGAGCCAAATTGGCTCAAATTTTTTATTTCTGATAATAATTTTCAATCTGTCATTAACTGTTGCTGTAAAGAAAATTATCATTTTTACTATGCCAGTAACATTAGAGTTTAGCTTGGACTTCATTGTCTGCTTACAGCTGCATTAAAATGAGAAGACAGTATTTGGACTGAATATTTAATGTTCACATTAAAAAGTTTACTTCATGTTTTTCTAGTAATACAGCAGGTGGAAGACCTATCAAAATGAAAACACTTAGTGAAACAGGCATAATGATTTATTTTTCAAATATATATGTGGAATTAAAAGCTCATTTATTTTTTGTTTCAGAATAGATAGAAATCTGTAACAGGCAATAAAGACTCCAGTTATCTCTTGGCAGAAAACAAAGTCTATCAATATTCCTAGTCATTGGAAGAAATTCATGTTTTCCTCTTTATCTTTTCCAAAAATTCTGTCTTTGCTTCATTAATGGATTGAAAAAGACAATTTTTATAAAACAAAACACTTTACTTGTATATCTTCCAGCCTGTAGTGTGTACTAAAATCTCCACTGTATGCCTTACTCCCCATTCTGTTCCAAACTGGGACAAGAAAACATGATTTTATAACAGAGGAAACAAAAATGAAGGAAATCCAAAGAACTTTGTCTCTCTCTCACTGAGCTCAAACACCCAACACATTCATGCTGCAGTTATAGTAAGACTAAATTCAAGGATTATTTTCCCTTCTACAGTAAAAATGGTTTAAAATGTTTCAATAAATCTGAAAAAGCAGATTTATTACGTGCCAAGTGCAAGGTATTTTCTAATTCTGTATGTCAGTATGCCATTCCTGCCCAAACAGTGAATTTTATAGTCCTTTTTAATGAAAGCTTCAGAGTTATAAAAAAATGTGGAATGGTTTCAAAATGTCACTATTTCAAAAAATAACTATTTTGAGCCATTCAAAGTGTTGTATCCTGGCATTCTCCAAAGTTATGAGACATGTTTGGTTTAGGAAGACTTTAGAATTGCCACCATACAAAACTGAGGGAATAAGAGACATTAATAGTAATAATAGTAATAATAATAGTAATAATTATAATTATCACTATTATTATAATGCCATATTAGATGATTAATGTAGTGAATTATCATTGAATGGAAAAAGGAACTACTACACATCCTTAAATTAATACCCAGAAAATATCTTGAGATTTTTTTGGATCCTGGGATCCTGATAAAGCCTGCTGCTAGTGACAGAGATTGCAGATGGGACCTGTCTAGGGGCTGTCCCTCTGCAAGTCCCCAGACCTGCACATGAGACACATTCTGAGGGGAATGGAAGGCCAGTGTCTGGATTAGATTAGAGACAACAATAGCTGCCTCTTAGAAACTGAGGTAGGGATTAACATAATTATATGAGATGTGTGCCAAACAGCCATGATCCCAAATAAAATTCTCAGAGAGTTGATGCAAGTTTCTTTCACAAAGTGAAAAAGCATAAAGAAACAAGAATTTTTTTTATCCTGGTTGAAATTTAGAATTACAAACCCACATCCTAAAGCACACTGCTGTGTTCTCATGTATGACAGCTTTCTTTTCTGCAAAGATTCAAGATCTACCTACACAGATCACAGATCAGTGCACCAGCCCCTGGCAAGCCTACAGCTATTTAGGTGTGCTCATCTTCACTGGCAGAAAGCAAAGGACTAAAAGTCTTTCCTTATTCACTTATTCATTGGTTTTTTAAAAACATATTTTGTTAATTCTTAAACACAAGAAGCCTGAGGAAGACAAAACATCTAGAACAGTACTGCTCATGAAATTTTACTGTAATCTGACTTCTGAGACACAGCCTGCCCACCAAGGAGTTAGACTTGAGCCCAAATGCATAGGTCAGGCCACACTAAATCCTACACATTCAACTAAGATGGAAATAGGAGTTTGTGTTCACAGTCTTTGCTGTTCATGGCTGGAGACTGTCACAGTGGCCCCTTCTGGCACTAATCCTGCAGTCATTCTGCATGTGCACATGGTGAACTGCCCACTTCATATGGCTCAATTTTTGCCCAGGTACTCACATTTTTTCCCTTGGAAGGGAATGTTTAATTTGGGGTTCAGCTGGGACAGCAGGTTGGGACAGCACACTGGGGATTGTATCCCACTCTGGGAATTCAGGGGCTGATAGAAACATCCTGCTTCTGAAGCAAGATGAACAAAGGGAAGATGAACAAATTATTGGTGGTGGGGAGGATGATTTAGAGTTTTGGGGTTTTTTACCCTGCACTGAAGATACTGTTAATAGGATTTCCTCTGAGAAGCTCACCACTCAGAAATCAAGCTCACAGAGAAGTCAGCACTCCTGTACATGCTTTGAGCAGCTGTATTGTGCTTTATGTACCACTGATTCCATTGATCTTGAAGTGTCATAGATAACTCCCATTTGGAACCAGGCAAGTTCCAAGCCGTGCAGTTCCCTTATGCTGCCTTTCTTGCTTTATAGCATTCAACAGATGAGAAAAAGGTGCTTTTGTTTCCAATGCTTACATGTCATTAGCAAATATATTTTACAAATCCCTGAGTATTTTTTAGAAAAAAAGAATTGCCAGTTCACTGAAGATATTAATTTTATTTAAGAACTATATTTCACACAAGACTTCCCATTTTCAACTTACTTTAATTACATAGTCATTAGAGACAGATATGAGAAGCACAGCTTATTTGAAGAATTTATTATTCATTCTTCTATTGTTAATGAAGTAATGCCTGAAGTGCATCTGCAGTAAGAAGTCACCTTCTTGTTCATCAGTTTTTCAAGTCCATAAAATAAATGTGATTGCTTCAGGTATTGTATTACATAGATTCAGTACCACTGCTTTCCATATTAACATCTACATGCAAATTTATTCTGTTGTTCTTTCTTCAATAATTAACATTGTCTGCTAATATATTCTTGCTCAGACCAGCTCCTTCAGTAATTATCATCCAGTGTTGTATGTATTCACCAAACAGCTATAGTTGATTCCTTCTCTTTCTATCAAAAGGTCATTTTAAAGACAACATGCTTTTTATGATCTCTAATCCTGCAAGAACCAAGCTGTTGTTTCAGCCCCTGGACTGTAGTTCCATATGCCTAAATCATTACAAAATATGGATTTATCTGAAGCCAATGAAAAGCATAATTAACATTTTGGTATTTGGTTTGCAATAATTTGTTTTCTATTATCAAAGTTACAAAGGCTGTCAAATGTGTGATCGAGATTATGGGGCAAACTGTGCTTAAAATGCAGGTTCTTTCAAAACAACCTGTTATTTCCCATGAAGTATTCATGGGGAGAAAGAGAAGATTGAAATGCATAGGCTTGATTTTGCCTTCAGCTCTTCTCTGGCTCCTCTGTTTAAGTCCCAGTTCAACAAGTACTTAATTGTCTGATTAATTATAATCATGTGACTATTTCCACTGAGACAAGTAGTATGATATGGGTACCATGATGCTGCAGTTGGTTGAATTTGATCATACAAAATGAAGGACTTGATAAAGAAGGTACAGAGATCAACAGAAATGCTCCCTTCTTTTGTTTGTGAACTTTAGACATGCCTAGAGAATGTTGCTACAGACCAATTTCCAGTCCTTTGCTCAAATCCATTTTATAACTCAATTTACATTATTCTGATGCAATTTTTTGTCCTAAATATAATACATGTTGATTCACTTTCTTTAAATTAATATTACTAGATCCAGAAATGTTCTTAAAGGCAAGAAGTTCAGTAAATTAAATGCTAAGCATTTATTCTTCTCTAGTCAAAAACACAGCAGCCAAGTGAAGCACCTTGTCCATTTAAGCTCTGAGCAGGAGTGCTCAGTGTCTTCTGTACTTGAGGAGGTTTAACTGTGTGGTTCAAGTCACTTTTCCAGTGGAGTTCCCTTACAGCTGTCAGAAAATGTTCATGTGTTCTACAGAATGAGCCATTTGTGGGCACAAAAGGAGCAGGATTAGCATCATTGCTGGCAGAGCTGGAAGGTAGCTGGAGAACTGCATTCTGGCCACTTCTGCACCAGCAAGACAGAAAAACAACTTTTAAATAAACTTTCCATACTGCTTTTGTGGATTCAGTACAATTCAACAGAGTAAAATTCTGTTCAGTTTCTGTGAGGTGATTAACCACTATGTAGTGGGAAAGTAAATTCATGAAGCACTGTGATGTGATGAGATTCTATAAGAGTGGGGGCTACTTATGTGTTTCCAGGTAATAGGTGAGAGATTAAAATTAGGTGCAGAATGAAGGTGAAAAAAACCTTGGATTTTGCTTGCCATAGATCTTCAGCTTAGAATTTTAGATTGTCCAGTACTTTTATTTTTGAAAGCAAGATTTATTATATGAATTTCCTGAATAAAGACAATTTCTGTCCATTCTCTGAACACACAGGAACAGACTAGAAGTGAAAGCATTTGCAAATTTACCTCTGGAGGAGAGTCAGTAATTCCAATATCTACTATTCCTACTGATTTTGGCACAATATTTTTATAAGCAGAAAGTTGAAGCAGAAACAAAAATAGCTGAATATATTTATCATTAAATTCTGCAGTCAAAAGTGACTTTGATGCTTCTGTTCCTGTTTCATTAAGCTCCTCATAGGCAGCATAATCCTGATAATTTCAATTCCCTAGAAGAATATTCTCTATTTCATTTGCTTCTAAAAGACCAAATTATTAACCATGTCATATTGTAAAATTGCCATCTAAAGACTTCATGATGTGCTAAGTAGAAAGGAAATTGCCAGGGGCTGTAAGCTCTGGGTCAAAGGACAGTTGTTTGTAGCTCATTAGTATGATGTGGTGAAATCTGAAATTATATCAAATGTTTGTTTAAGATGTAATTAGTGCAGAATTTATGCATTTTCAAGTATTCCATGCAGATCTGCAGTCTCATATCAACAATGGCAGAAGTGCTTTCTTGGGTGCATTATTTGCCTCATCCAGAAGCAGGGAAACAATTCAAAAGCCAAAATATATTGCTCAGCACGTTCAGTTTGTTTTTTTTTTTTCCTTTTTGCTATTTCTCTCTTTGCTCAGCTGTGCAACCCTGACTGCCAATTTATGATTTCACAGGAGAGCTCAATTCAGTCTGTCCTGCTCCCATTCTGCCTTTTGATGCCTGAAGAAAATTCGAATAGGACCCAAATTCTGCTCATGACTTCGGGCCATGTAGGTCAGGAGTCAGCCTCCAGGCTGCTGTGACACAGGTTCTCACTACCTCAGGGGCTCCGTCTCAGGCACACAGGCTAAAGGCTGGGTGACCTCAGTCTGGTGAGAAGGAGAATAAAATCTTCACACAAAGGACTTCATCCTTGTTTTGATGTCAGGGAATGTGGCATGAAATAGGAGATTGCACTTAAGTTGCTCTTAATGCCCATCTGTCCCCAAGCATATACATCAGCTGAGCTGCAAGTTCAGTTTTGTGGTTCACCCACCAGCAGAGCTCTGAGCAGCCCCTACCTCCTCCCTTTAAAGCAAACTCTGGGTGCACACCCTCACACCTAACAGTAGCACTCTTCTGCCATGTGTCAGCTGGGAAGGATCAAGATCCTATTCTCCACCAACACACCAAAAGGAAAGAGAGCTTGGCAAGGAGCCTGGTGAATGTGGGTACCCACATCAGAAAAAAAAAGAAATTGAAAGAGGCAGAAAAAGAATCCAAGTGTGCTGGGAAGGGGTCGGGGGGAAATACTGTTTGTTCTTAGAGTACAGTAGTGCCTGACCTGTTTCTGAAAAGAGACACAGAACACAATAAATGCAGGGCTGATATATTTCTATCAGACTGTAAAAATAAGGATTTTGGATAGCCCAGTATGAATCTCCATTTGTTTGGTATTAAATCCTTCTAAAATCTTTGCATAACTGCTCTTGGTTGTGGGATATCCAAACCCTGATCAGCCTGGCTCCTGAATCAGATTCATTCCTGCCCTGCCTGAAGAGCTAACAGCCAGGCCAATGAGATTCCATGCACTATGAGCTACTGCAGCTCAGCTGATTTTGGAATTCATGCTGGATCTCTGGAGAATCCCCAGCTGTACTGCACAGTATAACTGCTGTTACTGCCTCCAGGGCCACTGCAAACACACTGTGGCCATCAAATGCCCTATATAGGACAGGACAGACCTGCCAAATATATTTTAGGGGAAGAAAAAAGCCTATAGATACATTTAAAATATAAATTGTATATGTGTATATAGATACTGTAAAACATAAAGAGCATGTGTATACATATATATACACTTTGAGATGAAATAGAGCAAATAAAATTAGAAAACCTAAAAATCACAAAAGGGCTAAGCTCTAATTCACATACAGGAAGCAAGTTGCAGTCACTTATTCAATGTTTAATGCCGTACCATTGAAGATTCCATCCATGGAGACTCCAGGTAATCCTCACAAGATAAAAAGGTTGCAGTGAAAGTCATATTTGAGGAATTATTGAAAAATGAGTACAAGATGAACCTCAGTGCACTGGGTATATCTGTATTATGCTACATATTTCAGGATAGTAAAATTTTTCCTTTGAAAGAAAATAATGTAATAATCAGTTGACAGCTAAACTGTTTCCTTGGTTGCCAAATAGATTTACAAATATGCAGTTAAAAATAGTGACTTAGCTGCTGTATCTAATATAATTATATAACATTGAAGCTTTATACACAGCATTCATTGGTATCTGCATACTTTTTTAAAAAACAGCAAATACCATGTTTTTCAGTATAATAGTCTTGGAAAATGCTATCTGATGCTATCTGATAACTTAAAAAGTCAGATACAAAATAACTTTGATTACAGATTACTGTAAATATCTCTGAAAGCAGAGTTACTACATTTAAACTTACTCTTGCTCATTATCTATCCCACATTAAATCTACCCACTCTCATACTTAATCTGTTTATACAAAGATGGTATTTATACACATCAGGATAGTTTTAAAAATAATATTCGATTTAATTTTGTTATTTATATAAAAAGAGTATTTAAATGCCTTGATTGTGTCAAATCAAGTGAAATATTACTGAGAAAGAATATCTGTGCTAAAAACTTTCAGACTGACTAAAGGCTTTTGTATTAAGTGAGTTTTGTAGCTATGATGATGCAAATGTAGAAACCTATACAAAAGGTATATGAATATCTATTAAAGACATGTCTATCCTGCATAAAATAGTGCTGGACAGAGGGGAGGTCTCCAGGCAGTCCATCAATACTGAGCAGATTGTTTCCAGCTTTAGGAAGAATATCCCTTGAAATTGCATCTACATGACACTGAGCAGGCAGAAAATCTCTCCTTTGTTTTTAGTACTCCTTTGATAGCAAGCTGCACAGCCTAGAGAAGCAGGAATTAAGTGAATTACAATGCACAGGGGTAAAAAGCTTGTGAAGGATAAAAGAGGGATGGCTAGGGAGCAGAAGTTAAAAAAAGGGGAGATAGAAAACAGCTGCAGGAAAATGGATTTTGTAGCAGTAGACTTGCCCATAGATCCTGAATAGTATTCTGCATTTTGCTATGGTTGAGCTTTGAATATATTCTGCTGATTCCATAGAATGCTGAAATCCAGTTCATAATAACCTCCTATTCACTATAACCTCCTATCTTATGGATATCTCCATGTGTCAATACTATCTCCATATGTCAATTTGCTATGGCATTTTCCTTGGTTTATCTAAGTGACAGACATTGCACTCTGCCTCTGAATGATCCACTCTTATGCATAAAGAAATATTGATACTGTTCAAGGTTTCAGAGTTCTTGTTTTGTTCCATTTGCTCCTTAAAAATTATGTCTAACTTTTCTATTCAAAGGAAAATATGTTGAAAGCAAAGCAGTGAGATGTTTACTTTTATGTATTTCTGCTTTCTGATACACTCTTTAAGTGCTCAATCACACATTAGTTATTTTCTGCTTGTTTGGCTGGCATGTTGGCTAGCTTGGTTTGCACAAATGTTCTCTTTCTTCATTACCTTGTTTCATTCCCTCAGATAAATTTGGAATGCAGTTTACACTTTCTTTTCTTTTTGACATCTTAAGAAAAAGGCAAAATAACTTCATTTTGAGGTGGGTCATTTTTAAAATAGATTAAAGAGAATGCTATTGCTGTATAGCACAACATAACTTAGCATCCCTGACTTCATCAGCACACTATCTCCACTCACTATATGTGACTGTTTATATTTTGTCTTTGTGGACTTGAATGGTCACTGCAAATTTTCATTTCTGCCATCAATTAAATGGAATATTGTGGATAGAAAAGAAATGCAATTAAACCACTAGACTTTGAGCAGCACACACTCTCAGCTTTTAAGTTACTGGATGTTGGTTTCCAGTCTCAAGAAGATGGAATATGTTTCAGGAAATTGATTTTGTTCTCATTTAAGCCAAAGGACCTTGCTATTGCTGCATATCCTGCTCTTGCTTCAAAAAGATTTATTACAAAAGATGTAGAAGTTCTGATGAGCTTCCCTGAAAATCTAGATTCCTTGAAGGCAAACTCTGTACTGTATAACCTTGCTATTGCACTAGTGTCTTACCACAGAAATCCCTAAACATTGCTGCAGATCTCCACTGCATTAGTGAGGTCTGTATTAGGGCACACAGGATTGTGGCCTAACCACACAGAGGAATCTTCTGCTGTACTGACTGCTGCTTTGGCTAAACTAGGAACATCTATATTCCCTCTAGACGTTAAAAATCTAAAACCTGTAAAGACTGAAACATCTATTTTACACAGTGTTAAAAACCACACATAAGCTTCGCAGATTGTTAGGTCATGTACTGGAGCAGAGAAGCAATAAGTCACCTCTTCTCTTTTAAACAGGTGAGCTAAGTAACACAAATTTTATCACCACTATGTGCCTTGCAGTGCTTCCAGATATATCCATTTAGGGGCATGGAGGGAAGGAACCAGAGATGAAGTTTCTGTCTTTGCACAGGCTATCACTGGGGACAGGAGTCATCACAAAGAAAGCTGGGGAGCACCACTGGCCCCAGCCATGCTCTGTGCTGCTGTGAAACTCTCTGAGCTGATCAGTAAGCTGGACATGTACACCTGGCACACCTCTCCTGCTCTGCCAGCTCCTAAAGGGGAAGGAAATGCATGAACTCTGACCTCACCATCACTTGCTGCTGCTGTTCGTCTGCCCAGAAAGCAAACAAGGAACAGGGAGTGCTCACAGAACCTGTCTGTGGGATTTGATTACATACAGCAGGTACAGCTGACAAGTCTCCACTAATGTTTGGGGAAAGGCTCAGCAATCAAGGCTCAGAACTCTTGAGGTAGGAATATATTAAAAGTAATTCCTCTCATCATTGGCTGCCTTCAGAAACTGGAAACCAGTGGCCCTTATTTCATCTGCTCATGTGCAATCAAGGATTGCTTCTGCTTTTGTTTGTTTTGGCACACAGAAAGCCACCTTCCCCTAAAATACCAAACAAATGTTTCTAAGAAGTTGGCTATCTGACATGATTAATTTTTATTCTCCTATGAGGTTAGAATGTTGACTTACTTTGGCCTTGTCAACCAGAAAGTACTGGGAGGGGTGAGAAAATCCTGAGATATCCAGAAAATCATCTCAATTTTTTCTGCTTGCTGATACCTGAGAGACAGGAATTTTCCTCTTGAACAGGACATGAATAATTAAATCATGAATTTAAACTAAAGGCTGAAAAGATCCTAAATTTGCTCATTTTTAGGGAGGAAGAATGTAATCATTTGAAGTGATGATATGCCAGAAGTCAATCCTTTGCCACCAAATCTTTGGAACTATAACCTTCAAAATGTCGTATGCTCACTCATTATGGACAGTCACACATCAAATAATAACAAGAATAATATATTTCCAAAGTCCATATAAAATGCATTAATGTCTTTCATCAACTTTTCCGTTTGTCAGTTCCCAAGGGTTCCCACACTGTTTTTTCTAGCACTGCCAAAGTGGTGAATGGGTCTCCACTATTCATAAGGCAGGTGACATCATGCTGTTCTGAGCACTGAACAGGAGCTTGAAGCAGAACCTTAATCTTGTTTTTTGTCTTCCCTGCCCCTCTTACAGCACCTCAGTGCCATGAATCAAAGTGGGTTTAGTTTGTGGATCTTTGTTCACCAACAATAATTCAAAATGCAATTTCATTTCAAGATCTAAATACAGAGAAAATCCAAAATGAAGTTGGTTGAAAACCAAAATTAGTTGTATGAATAAATCCTTTTGAGATTAAATTATATTTGCAACCCAACCATTATTTGTTCACATTTGGTTTTTCTTGAAAACTTTTTCTTTACTCCTGACTTTTTTGATAAGTCCCCAGAGGTGTTGCAGAGTAGTGATGAATTTACCTGTTTGAAGTCTTGTTTGTTGTGATTAGTCATGAAGAACTCACTTGTTGATAAACATGCTCTGTTTCCCTTATCATAACTTGTCTGATCAGAAGGATCATTTCTGCTTGAGAGAAGCTATCTGCATTTTATTCTAACATAAATCATGTTGATGTTGAACTCAGACATCTTAAAAGCATTCTCCTTCTCCTCCCTGAATCTTTCTGACTCACTCTGACTGCATCCCAGTAATTGATTGTCTTCTCTAATTTCTTTATGGCATCTCATATTTATTTAATATGAGAATCTCTCCGTTTTCCAAGGAAATATGGCAAAGATTCTCTTGCATCATCAGCCCTTGTCCCATAACACATTATACTGAACTAGAACTGCATTCACTCTTTCACCCCCATGATTTATAGGTCATTATCTTAAAATTTATAATTAACCATATGATGCAGTCAGTTTTACATCAGAATTTGTCTGTCTTTTTCCTTTTGCCACAAGCAGAAGTGCCCTGGACTTCTGAAACAGAGAGCACAGGAATGCACTGCTGGCTGATTTTCCCAAGCAGGAAGAATAACATGTCCAACCCAAAACATTCTCAGACATCATTTGCATTTGGACAAACATTCATCAAAAAACCACAAGCAGGCCAACATCCAATAGCTGCTTTGCTGTAACCCTTCCGACAGGGCCTCCCACATCTCTACTTCTCCTACATCCACCCCTTCAAATGAAGCAACTTACTTTATTAAAGTGATTTTTAAAAATAAGTTCTGCTGTCCTTGACAGAAACTGTGCTTTGATCAGACTGACAGAAAACTCTTCTGCAGGGTTCAAGCTTCTGTTCCTAAAGCCAGCTCAAAAATTGGCTGTAGACAGGAATGTTTTTGGCAGAAAGGTGAATAGCTGTATGACAGGGTATTATTATATATTTTAATATTTCCTACTTCAAGCTATTTTGTTCTGGTTTTGAAACTTTGACATAGATGAAGATGTATCTGATTGCTGTCTCACAAACTAAATATAACATTGAGGAGTGAAAAGCTATTTTGTTTCTCCTTGTTATCTCAGCAACTTTATACAGAAATACTTTACATTTTTTTAAAGAGCTGCTATAAGAACAACTATTTTCCTGGAACTAAACAGTGATAACTTTCTGAGATACAAAGAAAATTCATGTAAGATGATGGATTAGATGGGATGTAGAACATGATATATTTTGCCCAATGGCTACTGTAGAGCTGCTAGTAATACTTCCCTGATGAAATTACTATAAATACACTGAAAATTGGCTTTGGATAGACAGTGCTATATCAGGAACTGTGAAACAAATGTTATGGGTTTTGTAATAGGTATAACTGGGTCTGACTTGGGATTGAAGAGTGCTGACAAGCCAATTTGCAAACACAGATGTGTGGGCAGACACATTATATGTATCCTGAACAATTCTGCCCTGCCATTCTGAACAGAATTATTCTGGGTATAAGTATTTGATAGAGCAGCAAGGCACGGTGAAATTGATGTCTAAAATTAGATAATCTGATTCCTTTTTGAAGGTGGCTGGCAAAAAAAGCTGGTGTGCTGAATAGTTTGCCTCAAATTTATTAGCAAAGGCTTGGCAGTAGTTACCTGCTTAATGCATATGTTCACTGAAATATTCTATTCCCATGCCAATATAGTTCAGGTTTTTTTAAAAGAGAGTATTTTTTGTGTGTTCTATAAGACCCTCAGAGTTATTTAACAATGCTGTGTATCCTTGCAATCTAAGTAACCACAAATTCTCCCTCTAAAACCATCCTAATTCAGCTGACATTCCTGCACAACACTCATTGTTTGTCATAATTCATGCAGGCCTGTCTTCACACACTAAAAAAAGTAAAAAATAACAAATACAGTTTATATCCACCAAAAGTTTCTAATTCACTTTTTAGATACAAAAGTTTTAACAATAGCTGTTGTTAATTTGAGGTTGAGCTGCAAGGGTGAAAGGACAGAATGTGCAACTGTTTAACAAAGAGCAGATCAGATTAATTGCAATGATCTCATCAGCATAAAAAAGAACAAAATTCAGTCTTTTGTCTAATACAGTATTTTAAACACAAATCTATCATATTATATAAGAAAATAGGAGTTTATATATCAGAATAAAAAAGCTTCCCACTTTTCTTATTGCTTTCTGTATGAGTTTCCCTAGGTATAAATCTACAATAATTATCAAAAGTGATCATTAGCAATTGGTGTAGATGGTGTTTCACCTTGGTTTGTTTATAGTTTGGTGTATCTACATCCAGCTTTGGAGTCTGAATGCTTTTCATAGGTGAGAGAAGCTTCAGCCTTATAACAGCAAATGAAATGAAAAAAAAGAGCTGCTTAAATTTCAGCTATGACACAAATCATCCCTTTTCAGATAGCTGAGTGTCAAGGTTAGGGTAATAGCTATCAATTCAATCTTTCCTGAAAGGTACTTATGGAGAATGATTTAAATCTTGATTTTAAATCACATGCTGCCCTTTAATATTTGTGTGGTGGGGAGCTTACAGGACTTCTCTGTAGAATCCTGCAGCCTGTCAATCCTTGAATTTGATTCTTGATGAGCACAATTCGCTCTGAAGTGCTCAAAGAAAATCCCATTGTCTTCCAAATTTAATACAGAATGCACTCAGATATTTTTAAAAAATATTTTCCCATTATTTTTATATCAATGCATTAAGCACACCAGTTTGTACTCTGAAGTAGACTGCATAGACTAAACAATAAATGAAGGATATGGATTTACAAACATTTCCTAAATTATTTGCTAATTTCTTTTTGGTGTGTTCTGCTCCACATGTTTGATTCTTATGTGGTTTGTACAAAATCATGTATTGATATTAAATTAGAAATTAATACCTTTCTGTAATCCCTAAATATGAGGTACTATTTAAAATACATTAATATTCAGTGTGTTCCAAAAATACAGATAAATCAGGTACCAACAAACAGTATTTTTCCTTTTCTTCCACTCTATACTCCCACAGAATATTGAGCTCAAAAATCTGGATCTATGGAACTTCAGGTCAGAAAAGCAGAAAGCAGAGTGGGAGCAACCAACATATTGTTTGTACTAAAAAATGTTGAATTCTTTATATGAAGATTAAATTTACCTCAAAAGATATTGATATAGTATTTGGTGCTGCATAAAACATTATTTTAAAAACTATGTTTTGAAAAACATTAAAAAATTCTAATTTATTCTAATTGGATTTGCAAGATATCTGGAGAGAGTCTATCAAGTGTAAATAGAGAGGGGTTTTTTAAGTTTTCTCTCTTCTCTGGTTTTTCTACCTCATGCACAGTTGTTTTTTACATTTGTCTTTTATTGCTCTGGGCTGTGTTTCTGAAGATTGTGCCAAATCTGAGGCCTATTTAAGTTCTTTCCATTTAGATGTATAAAAGTAAATAATTTCCAGTTATGTAATTATTGTCACTCCAAATAGCTGTGTCTTTGTGATTTGCTTTATAACTGCTGTCACTTTGCAGTGGCTACCAGGCATTCAAACACTGTAGTCTAGCTGAGAGCTATCATTAGCAAATCAAAGCAGATGGATTTGTATGTGGATTTTTATTTCTCAGTCCTCAGAGTGCTCTACTGTACTGCTGCTACTTTAACTTTTGACCCTGCCAAACCAGTAGTCTGCCTAGCAGAAGACATTATTTTGTCTTAATATTGAGATTTTTTTTAGCAATCACTTTCCTAACACCAGGGACAGATAAATGGTGCCTGCAATGATTTTTATGCTGCCTTCAAGAAAGCTCAGCATTGCTGTGATCCAGTTGGATTTGTCTGAGTGGTGTTCTGCAGAGACTCCCCCATCCCTGTGCCCTGGAACTTCCTTTCCCAGCTGCTGACTCATCCCCACGTCTGGATCCACAGCAGACTTACCCCCAACAAGCACTGAGCATAAGTGACAGAATATAAGTGCTGGCAATTAGATTTCCTTGACCATTACACAAAATTTCCTTACAAACCCACTTCTATCTCCTTTAGCAGAAATCCTCAACAAAGGATCCTTGTGATTAAGAGTTCTTGAAGCGAGATGTATGAGATGTGATTTAAGAGAGATGAGATTTTGGGCCAAGCTCTCTGTCTGTTGAATGAGGATGAAATAGTCTCCTCCTTTTAACCTTTTGCCACCTGTTTGGATTAGGATGTAGGTGGTGCTCTGCAAATTATAGGTCCTGCTTTCAGCTGGAGAAACTTCAGGGCTGAATTCATTACACAGGTCAGGAGGAGTAGGGACAGATACCAAGCTGATTAAACACTGCAGAAGCATCAGTCACTGAAAGGGTGAAAGATTCCTAATAGGTAATTTTCCCTGAAAAAAAAATTGGAGGAAGAGCATCCTCCTGTGCAATCACACCTACTCATTAACTCAGTAATAATCATATCTTTGGCTGAACTCCTTGCATTTCAGACCTAGATTATATTTGATCGAGAATATAATCACCCATCTCTCCTCAACTGATTTTTCAGGCTCACTGTAGTGATAAACCTAAAATAGGTTCATTTTTGCATCCTTCCAAAGCCTTCATGCACTAAGGTCATCAAATTTGTGTCACTACTTCATTTTTACAGTGATGCTGACACTGGAGTGGGCAGATCACCAACGTGTTGTTGAGTGCAGGGGGAGCTGCAGGTTGAGCTCTGGGTGCTGGGAAACATGGCAGCCCCAGGCACAGATCCTTTGCACAGCAAAACAACCTAAAAAACCTCTCCAACAAATCCATGCAGATATTTTGGGAAGATATATTAACAAAACAAACCCAGTTTAGGGCATGATTTACTTTAATAGAAGATTTTAAAAAAATAAAAATAAAACTCAGTGTTTGGTTTAGCTTTTTTTTTTTTTTTCCCTCCATGTTCTGTTGTCCCCAGATGCACTCAAAAATTATTATCTATAAATTAAAGTGTCTTATTCTGGAATAGGGGATAAGGTTCTTTGAAGAGAGAAAGACTGGAAGACTCTGGCACTTTATTATCTGAGATGGTACTCTTTTTTTTTGAGGGAAAGGAAAGGAAAGGAAAGGAAAGGAAAGGAAAGGAAAGGAAAGGAAAGGAAAGGAAAGGAAAGGAAAGGAAAGGAAAGGAAAGGAAAGGAAAGGAAAGGAAAGGAAAGGAAAGGAAAGGAAAGGAAAGGAAAGGAAAGGAAAGGAAAGGAAAGGAAAGGGAAAGTGCTAAGCAGGTAAAAAAAACATAATGCAGTAGGAACCAAGGTGAGGAAAACAGGAAGGGATGAAAAAACCCAGACTCAGAAAGAGAATAAATGATTCTGTGGAATGACTAATCTGATTCACTGTTGTTTTGGTTACTTAAAGTCCTGGTTTTGCAGAGTGTCTTGTGCATTGTATCCTTCCTACAAGCAGAAAAGGTGGCTCTGCTCTATTGAAAAGCATTCAAATTCAAAATGGGTGTGATGAGTAAAATTAAAAAGTGACCTTAAAAGGTATCTCTTGACCACAAGTTTGATTTCTAAAATTTGTTTTCGTAGGGGCAGCCAAAAGCTACAAACATAAATAGCATTCAGTATTTACTGACTTTTCCAGCAATGAAAATAATCCCTCTATGATACATCAGAAGACCTTTTATAGAAAGCTAATGCATTGTATATGTTTGAGTCTTTTAGCCATTAAATGTGCCATTTGACAACATAAATGCTTTGCTTCTGAGACCCACAAAAATGTCTTTACAAAAGGAGAATAAAGCTGTAGATTGAATGTTTTTATTAGAGATTAGGGTATTGTAAAATAAAGTGCTCTAACTGCATTGGCAACTTAAGGGGTTTAACAAGCACAGTAAAACACTCTGCCTGCACTAATTGCAGGCCCTGGTTTTTCTCCTATTCTACCCTATCTTATCTTCTAAGGACATAAATTAAAGGAATTAGCAATTGTACTGTGCCAGCACAGTAAAGTATTTTTTTAGCAGAGCACAAAAGAATACAAAAATAACAGAATGCAACACTTGGTATCTAAGAAATGCAGTGCAAATAATATTTCTTGTGAACTCTTGGGGTGGAGATATACATCTCTGTTTCTCTCTCAGTACAAGCAGGAGACAAAGCTCAAAGGCAGTGGTTGAAGATTTCAGGCTTTGGGGAAGGGTAAGACAATATTTAATGCCAGTGTTCAGCAGACAGAGCTGTGTCCCTCTGGCTGTATCAGGAGCACCCCTGCCCTGAGGAATACTTGAATTAATTGTGAGGTCTCTCAGCTATTGTACCACACACAAGGCTTGCTGTTGTTTGCTTTGGTGGTGGCAAAACTGAAGTGCTAAAACCATAATCCTAAACTATCCAGTGTGTCCATTAGCTTAAGCCAAGAATCCAGGAGAGGTATGTCTTTCAACTAAATAATTATTTCTTTTATTTTTCCCAGGACACATTTTGTCCTTGATGACAACTGCTTTGATCTTAGAGAGGCTAAAGGAGGCAATCACTGTTGTTTTGTTAAGGAAAAAGACCCAAAACAACAAATAAAGCTCAACCAGTCACAGAATAGTCACACAGAAATGATCTTTTTGCTGTTTGTTGATTGTTGTTTGGTTTACTAAGTAAACTCTCCAGAAAAAAAAGAGAGCTGTATGGTTCCACATACTGTGTGTCAATGCTGCATATATAAAGCTGTACAAAAATGTAGGTATGTGGGTAAAGGACCAATATTTTTAAAAAGAGGCATTCTTTTCTCCCCAGTGCAGGGGAATTTTAAATCACTTTGTACCTAACACTGATCTCAGAGTACTCAGGACAGCATAACACATCCCTAAGTGGTTTGCTGACCTTACCATTGAAAATGAGCTCTCACAGCCCTGAATCAGATTCTCACAGAACCAGTCCCTTGCCTTCAACAAGAGTGTGGCTGCAATAACCACATATCACATGGTAGAAGCAGCTGAGCAGCTGTGAGGGTTGTGGGAATCCCATTTTCCATTCATGATACTTGTAACTCCATTGAACTAATTTTATATTTTGATAGATAAATACAACAGAAAGATTAGCCATGAAATCAAGAATTAAGCAGGTAGAGGCATCAAACATTGTGTTTGTTTATGGCACTAAACAAAGCACACAGAAGAGACCTCACTCAGCAAAAGGAGCAATAAATTATATGATGTTGGCTCTTTATTCTCTCAGTTCACCAGTGATAGGACATCCTCCAGCTGTCCTGAGAAATGGGAAGAGAGGAGTTTATTATGTGGTGAGCGTATAATGTGGATGTGCCATTCCCATTATGTATGTGACATAACAAACTGCTGTTGGTTTCCTCTGCTCAGAGAACACCCCAGTTGCTTCTGGAGAGGCTAACAATACACACAGCTAACCAACTCTCTGTTTCCAGCCACAAGTAGTGGCTGCTGTGAATTCTTCACGCAGATCTCATGCTCTGACAGAGCCTGTATTATCCTTTTTGTTGTAACAAATGAACACTGATAGCCACAATGAATGTCCCTAATAACTTCAATGCACATTCTCAGAATAGCACCCAGGAGTGTCTTATTCACTGCCTGATATGGGGAAGCAGGAGCATTTCCAACTCTTATCTAGTATAAAATTGAGGCTCTGTTGTTTCACATGCAGTTCCTTTCAAGGACAAGCAAGAAAAATGCTTACTTGACACAAATATAGCACACCCTATCTAAATTACCTCCATTATTATTCACTTTATTAATAAAATGGCATTTTTGCAGTTACTTCAGTATTTGCCAGTGACTATTATGTAATTATTACAATTTGCTGCTGAGAACAGACTAAAGGCTGATTAAGCAGGCTCAGGATAGGAAATTGAGGTGTCAGATAGCAAATGCTGGGGGTTTGCTAGTTATCTCAAAGTAAAGTAAAAGAGGAAAAATAGACATTACATAGATCAGAAAGGTTATGAAGTAAAATATAAGTGGGAAAAAGAGAAATTATAGCAACACTTTATGTTGGAAATGGGTATGGCTGAGCAGGAAATTAATGGGAAATTAAAAAAAAAGTCCCTGGGAAAGAAAAAGTCCCATTGTGCCCAGGGTAAGTCCATTTTGTCTTTATAAATAACACCCACAAGATGTGGGTCGTGCATAGTAGTCTAGTTAAGATATATGTAAATCCAGGCATCTAAAGTTTAGATTAGAGTCTGAATTAAGATTAGTTTTGTGGATTTCAGTGATTCCAGTAGATATGGGGTAGCAAGGAACAATCAGACAACAATTCTGTGTCAAATTTCCTCAGGTGGGAGGAATAGACCTGAGCCTTCCTTGGGTAGTTGGCCATTCTTTACCTTAAACATGCCCATTGAATAGAAATTCCAAAATTAGCTCTCCAACATGGTAGAAGAGCTGATGGGGAAAGGAGCTGTACATTCTTATTTACTGTCATAAATTGTGGAAAAGGGATTTCTAATACCACAGCATGGCATTAGAAATTATCTCAAGTGGTTTCTTTGAGTTGTGAGTAGAATAAAAATACCAAATGAATTAAATTTACTTCATTTGGTGTGTCTTGTTCTCTGCTGTGTCCTCCCAGGTATCTTACCCAACAAGTAATTTTAGTATGGTCTTTCTGTGAGCTGTGGAGAGCAGTCCAAAAACAACTTCAGTGAAGTTCAGAGGACCAATTAGCTCTTTTTCTCCATCAGACTTTGTTTTCTTTCAGAGACTATTTTTCCAGAGACAAACAAAGTTGCTGTACTGTAAATCACTGCTGTCACTCCCCCTCTCCCCCCTCCCCAGCCCCAAAATGCTTAATTAGATTTTTAGATAACAACGCTCGGTAAATTCTCAGTGCACCCAGCATTGATTTAAGGGAATGTTCACTGTGTCACATCAGTCGTGGTCTTTATTTTGGAGCAGTACTAATGATGGAAATCAAGCTGCTAGCAAGCAGCTCAGGAGCACAAAAACAGTCTCTGAGAAGAGACAGCAAGCTCCCATCTGCTTCCAGACGAGCAGTGAGCTCTCCCTAAAGGCAGAATGGCAGGGAAGTGTCCCCAGATGGCCCCTGCAAGAGCAGTGGCAGAAGAAATCAACCTCTCCAGGCTGTCCCCTGAATGACCTACAGCTCCCCATCTCAAGGACTGAGCTGTATCAGTGGCACACAGCACAATCCAGGGCCAAGGAGACAGGTAGAAAGAGAGCCTGGCAGTGGTTTGGGAAGGCTGTGTGGCTTGGATAACAGAGCACAAGTTTTATAGTCTTTTACAGTGATAAGAGCTTGTCACAAAATCTTCTGTAGCTCAGTATCTTTCCATTACTCCACACTCTGGCATGCACTCCACATTCTGGCTATGCTGAAATTGTCAGTGAGGAGTAACTCACCCTGTGATCATTCTGACACTGCTCTACCAACCTGTCCTGGGCTGGACCAGCACCACAACTCCCAGGGCTCTTAAACCTGCTCTTAAAGCCATCAACAGGAGCCACAGATAGACAGAAATGCTGGATTGAAAGCAAGAGGAATATCTGTCAGACAAGGTATGTGCTACAGAATTGGCGTTATGATGATTTACTTACAGATTTCCAGTAAGATGAAAACCTCACCTTCCAGCTAACACAAAAAAGGAATATTTCACCAATTTTGTGTCATGCATGCTTTTACCCAGGCTTTTTTGTTGCCTGCTAATTAATCATGTTTTTCCTGTACAAAACTGAGAGTTTTATCAGAAATGCTTTGCATACAGAATAATAAACTCCACAGACAGTTCTGGTCTCTTCAGCTTTCTGTATCTTTAACAGTTTTCCTGAAGTGGTGATCAGTATTCTAAGTCAGACCAACCATTAATTCTCTCACAGAAAATATGGATCAGGCCTTTCAGGGAGCAGATGAAACAAGCTGATTGTTGCCAGCTTTGATAAATTTTGCTTAATTGGACCTGGCAAACGCACAACAAACACTGTGCTGTGGACTTAATATAGCACCTACTCTTCTAAAACTTTGGAAAGCAGTTGGCATAGCATACAAAACTTCTGCTCCCTACATTTAAAGTGCTGCAGTAATTTATTCGAGAGATACACAAAGAAATTCAGTGTTGGGTTGGTGTGGTTTTTTAATGGGAAAAAAAAAAAAGAAAAAACAAACTCACAAACAACAGAACCAAAACCTAAAACTCCAACTAAGTTTCTTTTTACCCTTTTCAGCCTGTTAATAAATAGAGCTTGTAGGAACAATCTGTTCTGGAGGAATGACCCTGCATGCATATAATCTCAATTAACCATTAGAAACCAGAAAAGCCTGCAGTTTTTATAAGAAAACATTAGAAAGATGTAGGTGATGTTATTTATTTCTTTATAAAGTTAGAGCAGCAAGGTCCCTGAGCTGGCTTCATTCCTGTCTGGGCCCTGGTGAGTGTGTAAGGTGCTGCTGAGGATGGCTCCTGGCTGGTTAGTTTTGCTCTTGCTCCTTCTATCCTGAGCTGGGATGGTCTTGCAAGTTTTGGGTTCTTTGATTTCCCAAGTTTAGTTCTTCCTGAGTTTCCCTTTCATCTCTGCTTCCAAATCATGTTCTACTTCTGTAAATCACTTTAACCCAGTGCTTGCAAATGGAGATTCACAAGCACTCCTTACCAAGAATCCCAACAATATAATTCATATTCAGGAAGGGCTGAATGTGTTTTCTTTCACATTATTTTCAGTAGTTTTCCAGTGAACCTGGCCATTGTTCTTGCCAGCCAGTGCTTGTCAGAAAGGTTACAGCAGTGTGCAAAATTCTGGCTACCACTTCACTGCATGTAGATAGCTGGATTAGCAAATGTGGGATCTGCAGAACAATAAGCACCTTTGTTTGGGGCTTTTGCAAAGTCTGGAAGTGCTGGCATTGTGCCTAGTTCAATGGAACTATTAGAGTATTTTCATTGACTTTAATTGGAGCTGGATTAGGGCCTAATCATTAAAAAAAATCTTCACCCTGCAGCGAGCAGTGGTCACATTTGACCTCAAAATTTCAGTAAGAGGCATTGGTCCATTAAAACTAGAACATAAAAGATGGAAAAAATCATATTTTCCTGTCAAACGAGGGATGATCGATAACTATATGTAATACAGTGACCATATGCCTCAAATTTGTCTTGAACTTGAAACTTTTTTCCACATAAGATCTGTCCAATTTTGATTTTTGGCAGCTGCCAGAACACAGTGGAAGAGAAGGCTGTTTGTCTGCCTTTAGCTGGTGTGGGATTTGCTGTTGGCAAGCACAGATGACAAACACTTCAGTTCTGTGACCAAATGTCTTTGCCATTGTTTTTATTAGACTGTGGGATGTTTTTCCTGGTCTGTGGCAAGACAGTTTGCCAACTCAGTATAATAAATGAGTAAAATTTCAGAGAATACTATATTTTATGTGCATGTGTACATATCTATATTTTAATGTATAAAAGCAGCATAGAAGAGTAAGTGGGTTTTTAGGAAAGGTTTTGCAGTTCACAAAGCCAATGTTGCATCACTGTTGTAGATTTGCAGTGATTGTCCATCTGTGTCTCCTGCTCTTTGCCTTCAATGTCTTTTTATTTTCCATGTACTCCAGATGAGAGGTGCCATGCTTCATGCCCTGTGAAAGTCCAAATGGAGTATTTGAAGCTCAGCAGTGGAAGCACAGCTGAACTGAAAGAAAGAAAGATTAGTAATGCAGGAAACTCTAAATACTGTAATAATATTAATTCTTCTGTAATTAATTTCTGTATCTTAAGGCTTTTTTTTTTATTTTTAGGAGATTAATTTTTTGTCAATCCTGTTAGGGAGTTGTGTTTTGGTTTGGGTTTTGTAAGGTGTAATATATTGTGAGTTATTGCTTCTTGTTGCATTCAAAACAAGAATTTTATTGTGTTCATATCTGCTATTTGGGAGGCATGAGAAGAATAATTTCTGTTAGTTTTATCTGTTAGTTACCCATATGAGATAAGAGGTTGATGAGATATGGTGAAAAAACTCATGTTAATTTATCAATGTCACAGAATGGGGATGGCTGGAAGGGCCACCTGGTCCACCCTCCCTGCTCATGTGGTTGGCTGTGCTGTGAAATGAGCCTTTTGTCCACTCTGAAGAACCTAAATCATATTCTGGTAACATTTTCATTACAAGAAGTTTCTTTAGCACCCACTGATTGTGTTTCTTCTCAAGCAATGAAGATCTTTCTTCCTGACACAGAAAATGCTAGCTGGGCTTTTTTCCTGCTCTATCTCATCATGAGAGCATTATTACTTTCCTGCACTCCAACATGGCAGACAGCTGGAGAAACTCCAACATGGGAATAATATTGGTAAGCCTGGCAAATTGTATGAAAAGCAGCTTTTCAGTGTATGAGAGCAAGAAATGGAGGTTGCTCCAAAGAAAATTTTTCTTTTTTTTACTGTTTTGTTTTTATGTTTTTTTTCACTGTGAGGCAAATTTTCTCAAGCTATTCTGATTCACATACTGATGGATAAATGTGTCAAAACTGCTGGAAGCAAGTGCTGTAGGGCATGTGTTTTAAGAGACTCTTGATTCATTTATGTGCTTCTAAGTTTTCTATTTTTATTCATGGTTAGCATACTTCAACAGGCCTGTCACACCAGCTCAGAGACTGAACTGAACTCTTCCCTTTTAGTGGTTCTCTCTTCTGAAATATCTGTAAAGTGTATTAGTTTGTTCTTTTTTAAAATCCCTGCTGGATGCATAGCTACACATCCAGTTTAATTCACTATGACTACAGCACATCTTTGCCATCCTAAAAATTGTATCTTCCTGGTTATACCAGTTAAAATTTCTTTACTAGTTGAGACAACATTTTTTTTATCTCTGCTCCTCTGTTTCTTCAGTTCTGTTAGGTTTTATACTGTTTTGTTTTAGGAGTAGTTAAAAAGGTTCAAAACATGCCCGTGTGGTTTTCATGCTCTTGTCTCATGGGGGTTCCTTTAAATCATGTGCAATGAGCCTACCTGGATGAGAAATACTTTGCAATTCAGGCCATGTTTCAGGTTTTTAAATCAGAAGTTAATGGCCAAATTCCTTGTCCTTATGGGGGAAAGCAAGGTGATCTAATTGTCATATTTCTCTGAAGAATATACTAGAATATACAGGGGTCATTGCAAGATTTGGCTTCTGTTTGAGGCGACAGAAATTCCTGCTGGCTTCAAGGAAAGTTGGTCAAGACCCTTGCAGTGAATCCCAAGCATTTAAGGCTAGGAAATAGTGAGGGTGGTGAAGAGACATTTTGGGGAAACAAAGTCACAAATCCTGGAAATGGGGGAGAAGGGTTGTTTGGAGGAGAATGAAATCACAGAAAGAATGATTGTGGGACAAGAAAATTGAATAAACTCATGGCCATTTCTCATCTTAGAGCTACCAAAATAGCCTTGGAGAAGGAATCAAACAGTTGGGCAAATATTGTACAGTCAATTTTCAAGCCCTGCTCAGAGCTGGGATTTTTAGAGCTTTCAAAGCCAAGAGTAGAAAATTAAGAAAGTGAATGCCAGGAGCCATCAAGCTGTGGAAGACAGGCTGGAAAGCACAGCTGTAGAGAAAATGACTTTTCAGGGAATTGGGAACTTGCAGTCTACAGAGGGTGGGAAAGGAAGGAAGTCCAAGGCCACAAAAAGCATTAGAAAGAGAGAGGAACAGGAGATCAGTCCCAAGAAGGGTTATGAATGCAAGGAAATTGATTTATGTAAGTAAAAATTAATTATGCCAGATGAGAGCATTGTTTTAATTGCTTTTAGCAGAAGACAAGCAGGGTATCTGCAGGGCTGTTCTAGGCCTTGAAGTACTTTAAGACTCTTTTCTTAAAAGCCTTACAAATTCAGAACTAATATTCAGTGAAAAGCCTGTCACACCCCTCTGTTCCCTGCCTCTTGTTTTGGGCAAACTCAGTGTTAAAACTTTGTGCTGTTTCTTTGTCCCCTTGTTTCTTGCTGGCATGTTTGCCATGCAGACACTGAGGATGGCAAAGAGCCTCCTAGGATGGATGGGGCTCCAGAGCAGAGGAATAATGCCAGCAGGTAGCAAACCTCCAGTTTGATGCACAGCTTTGACTTTCAGCTCTCCATGTGGAGCACCATACATCCTGATTTAAGTGCAGTTTCTTTATGGATCATTTAGTGCTATGTTCATAAAGTCATTGCTAGACTTTTAACTTTCAAACTTAGGGAATACAAGGGAATATAATAAATCTGCCCTGTGTGGTTATGGGTATTACCCTTCCCCACAGTTATACAGCTTTCTCCAAACATAAATTTTAGCCACTTGTGCACCCATCAGGACATGGATCAAGCTGCTCTCTCCAAACCCATATAATGACTATCATAGAATCAACTCCTCTGTTCCATTCACCATTCAAAATAAAATTTTGGGTTGTGGATGCAATTTCATGTCATAGCAGAAAGTTCTTGCTTTGTTTGTTAACCAGAGTATACTAAACCTACTTTTTTCTTGTGAAAATCTGCAATATTATTCAATTTAATATAGAGTCCTGAGACATACATGCTTATTTCTTCTCTGAAGATGTCTGTGCCTGTCATCCTGCTTCTAGTGCACAGGCAAAAATATCACATTGGCTCCAAAGAATTAGTACTGCTTCTTCTTACAAATATCAGTAGTACAGAAAGATAATATAAAATATATTCATATACTTATATATATTTCTATATTCATATAGAAAACACTATTTTCTAAAGGGAAGCCTGGTGCTGCCTCCAGGGGACACCTCCAGGCCTGCCCAGCTCTGCTCCCCCAGCTCTCCCCAGCAGAATTCAGGCTGGGTGTTCTCTGCCCTGGCACCAAGACCTTCAGACAGCCCTGCTGTTCCCCCAGCTGACAAATGGGGCCAGGTGATTATTTGACATGCCCTGATGTCCAGCTGAGCAGCAGAATCCAAGTCTGGCTCCTCACAGTGACTTTTGGCAGCTCCTCTGCCTGGATGTCAGTCACAGCAGTGAGGTTATTTCAGGTGACTCCATCCAGGTGTCAGCCCTTTAAAGGGATCTTGTGCATCCTTTTTAGTGTTTGTGCTCAGTTCCACTGCTGGCAGCCTCAGTGCTGAAGGAAGCTTAGCACAGGGACTGCAGTGTCTCTGTGGCAGCACTTTAATGTCCCAATGTCCCCCTGTGTCCTACAGGATGGAGGGGCTGTGCTCTGGATTGCTGAGGGCAGATTGATAAATTCTTCAGGAGCAGGAGGGAAGGACTGGTTCAGATCTGTCAGAAACCACACACCACCTACAGCCCTGATGCTTCTCTTATAACTGCTGTTGGTCATAGGAAAATGTAGACCATATTCATTTTGATAGTCTAATTGCAAAATGTAGATTAATATTGAGAAATCAGTGGCTCCAAATGTACCATGTGGCTGTTGCCCTCAGGCCATTATTTATCTGCCCAGGAATGTTACAAGGCATCTTTTCCCTCACCACACCAATTTTATTCAGTCTGGTCTCTTGTTCTCTGCTAGCTGTCAATAACAAGTAATTTGTAATTTTCCTCTGCCCATCACTGCCACCACGCTGAATTTTTGGTGGTTGTGATGTTATAGGTGTAAAAGTGAGAGATCATGTCAGGGGAGAACAAGCAGTGGTTTTACAAACCTCAGGCCAGGGTGAGACAAACTACTTAGAAAACACTGATTTTTTCCCTTTTTCTTTCCAAAATTCTCAGGTTGTGGGTGTGTAAATGCATGGAGTGGTGCCATTGTGACTCCTGTTGGAATGATATGGTTCAGCATATGCTTTAGTAATAACTTTTTATGGCAAAAATTAAGGATCTTATCACTTTAAAGGAGGCTGTTCTATATTTGTTACAGGAATCCTCCAAAGGCAAGGAAGCAAGGAGCTGGATAGCTGCATGTTCTGCTATCAGTTCCTGCTGGGAATTGATCAGGTGTCCCCTACAAAGAATTAAAAAGACATTTAGAGGAGGGCTTTTTTTCCTTTCTTTTCAGAAGATTCTGAAACTGGGGAACTAAATGCAAGGAATTTGTTGCTATGGGATAAACTGGTGTGAATCACACAGCTGAGCCAAGGACTAGCAGGGGCAAGGCAATGAACAAAATTGCTGGTTGGTTTTGCAGCACCTGGTTGGTATTTTTAACATACATTTTGTACCTCATTTCAGCTGCTGATCTGGTGCACTCCATTGCTGTGGGCAAAGTTTAAAAAAAAATTAAGCTACTGCACTGAATTCTCATAGAAGTCATTTAAATCCACCAGTGCTGTCTCTCTAGCTGTTAGCTATAGGTAATCATTATCTTTTTGACACTAAATGTTGTGACAGAATGAATCCTTGACTGATGTTCTGATTGCAGACCACATCAGGAATAATAACTGTACACGACTTTTGTGGGTGTTTTCTCACGAGTGTTCAAATATTTCCAAGTGCTCTGATTGTTCCCATGTTTGGGTTTTGCAGACTTGATTGCCTGCATTTTGGAAAAGTAAAAATGCTTTTTAATGATGTGTAATGTGGTGTCTGGGTGTTGCTCAGGGAACTTCAGATGTGTATGGGTGATTTTCTGAAACAGGGTAAGGTCTTGAATACCAGTGCTAAGATCTGCTCAAGAATTCTGCTGCTTGAAATATTTCACAAAGCACAGAATCACCAACCAGGGCTTAGGCACAGAAAACTCTAACTGAAAATTATAACTTTTGTATATCAAATTTATAGAAATCTGTTTAATCCTATTTTCTTTTTCCTTGCCTGATTTATGCCTGTTTTATGAACATAAAAAAAGTATTTCCCAAAAATTCATGTTTCCACTTTCTAGTAGCTTTAGCCTGAAAATATAATAACAGCATCTATGTATTTCTTGGTTTTACTCTCACATTCCATCACAGGCTAGAAAATGCTTTAACAAATGAGAGACTTGATTGATTATACAGCAGAGATTCAATCACAAAGAAGCAGTGAGAGGATAAAGGTTCTTTCTGGTGAAGCTGATGGAACTTTAAACTATTGCCTAAATCCACAAAGCCAACAGTTAATTGGAATGGTGCAGTTCACTTACATAAATATCCCATACACACTGTGTATTTTATCATAAATCACAGTCATCATTTGGAATTGCATCATTCTCTGCAAAATAAAACAGCCTTGTGGTCTCTGAATGAGAGTGCAGTGCTGTGCTGGAGAGTGAGCAGCTTCAGCAGGGGATTTCAGACAGACAGACTGTAATTGCTAAAGTTTTGCCTACAACACATCACCTGTACTTTTATTAAAGTAGCCTGTGACTCCTCTTGGAGGAACAAACTGCTTCCTCTTCATCCTGAAAACATGGCTGGGGATGTGGAGCTGGTACCATTGGCAAGAGGCAACATTTATTTTGGGTGGAAACTTCCAAAATATCCTGGTTGACTAAAGATGCTAGTTAATGCTTCAGCACTAGTTCACAGAATAAAAATGCTGTATTTCTGTGTCTTCTGGAGGTGTAGAGGGTTCTGTGTGTGGTGATCCAATACAGCCCTCAGAAGGACAGAGCTATAATGAAAAGAGCAGGATTCAGGGATTATTCCTGGAGACAGAAAGGTGAGCTGCCATAAAGCACACACAGTAAGGACAGCTGGGAGCAGGAGGAGTCTGGCTCACAGCTGCTTTGGAGCAGGTTTTGTAAATCCTAGTTTCTTTAGCCTGTACCTTACCCTTATCTTCATTCCTAATACCATATCAGAGAACATGATCCTCTCCTACAGCAAAATATAAAACAATCTCTGCCAGCAGTGGCTTCCTCCCTAATCTCACTGTTTTTCTGATGTTTAACACCAAACATAGCTTCTGGGTTCAGCTGCAGCCCTAATCCTAACACTGATTTTAACCCTTGTTTTAACCCTCCAAACACCTTCTCTGCTCTATGTTCTCCAAAGGTACCCTTAGAAATCCTAAGCCCAGCCACAGCTCCATGCCAGGGCTCCCCAAAAGCTCCAGGAGCACTCCAATATGTGATTAGGTCCCTACAGCCTTCCATTCCCCACTACAGCTGAGAGGAAAAACAATTTGCTTTTACTGGCACCAGTTCTCAGGCTTGCCTTGCCTTGTTTAACCCCTTCTCTGTAACTCTGCAGGGCTCTGTTTGTTGGGGAGTGAAAATTACTCACAGTGGTATGAATAAAACTGGAAGCAGGGATAAGTTTAGGAAATGGATAGACTGAGGATTTGTGATCACTTCTGAATGTAACTAAGCCAAATATCTCTTGCAGTAAGGAAACTGCAATTTCTTGTTGCCAGGAAGTCTTAAAGTTAACTTTGATGGGGTTGGTTTATGTTGGAATTTTAGCGCAAAGCTGAGTCAATCCTGTTAGTCTGCTGTATCTGAAATAGAGTTTAAAACTGGGCCAGTTGCATGCTAAAGAAAATCGAGCCAGATCCCACAGATCTCTCTTTCTGATGCCTTGTGCTCCATCAGTTTAGCCCCAGAATCACACACTGACCATCCCAATGCACCTGCTTGTCTTGTTCTCTGTAGCAGGATAATGACTGAGGGAGGCACATTTGTAAATGTAGGATATCAAAGCAACTGAAACATGATGAATTATTATTAGGTCGAAGAGACAAGTGGAAGTATTTGAATCAAAAATAATTATGGAGCTGTGGTAGGCACCTTAACTACTAATCTCCAGGCAGTTATTTAAGTTTTTGAGTCTACTGGACAGGGATCTTGAGGAAGACATGTAACCTCCAGTTGAATTGTCTTTCACCTCTTTTGCAGCTTCAAGTTCAATACAGAAAGGTATAGGAAGGGCAAAGGGCTGACCCAGGGAGCAGATTCTTCTGTGAAGGACTGGAGCTGGTTCCTGGCAGAGGCCACTGAACCTTCCAGGTGGGAGAGAGGTTTTCCCTCCTGACTAATATTATTTGGGCAATGTCACCTCATTCTGTCCTTTCTTCTGGAGGAAGATGATGGTAGCTTAAATTCTGAACTGCTGTGGCCCTCACTGAGCTGGCTGGTAGAAGCCTGACCAAGTTTTGTGTCAGTTCTACCAGCAGGTCATTTGCCTGTTTAAAAAATAATAATTAAAATTAATAATGCCTATACCAAACAGTCTTTGAAGGACATGTTTGCATTTAACTTATTTCTATTGTACTCAGAGAGTTACTTGGCTTGTGTGTAGTTAACATGACTCATTTAATCCAAAAATAGGATTTGCACACACGTTCTGCAAATCTGCTAAGAGCCTGCATTAGTTCTGCATTCAGTCGTGCTCACAGCAATTCTTTCTGGGTGCATATCCCAGCTTTTGGAAATCCAGTCTGGTCTTTCCTATTTTCCACTTGTTCATATCTCATCTTTTTCTGTTCAGCTGATTAAAGGGATGTGTTCAGTCACACACTTCAGCTTTCATAACAAGGGAAAGGTCATGGTTTCTAGATTTTTCTGCTATATACTGATTTTTCTTCTGCAACACTTTTGTATCGTGACAGGAAAATTAAATTTAAGAACACCTACAAAAGTCAGGTCCCCTGGTGTACTAGAAAAATAGGATTCAGTAATCCAAAATGTTCTTCCTAAAGCTGTAGATTAATAAACCTGTGATAAATCAGTTCAGGTAGAACAAGTCATGCAAAATATAACACGTGGAAGACCAAAAACCCAGCTGCATTTATATATATATTGTATAATCCTTAAATGAAATGCAGGAGCAATCCCAGAAGGGTACATTTTGAAACAGGTATGATTTTGATATCCTTGGGTTGTTTTAGATGATATAACTGATTCAAATCCTATATTACAGACATTTATTACAGCATATAAAATAGCACATGAAACAAAAGTGCTGAACTGTTGGTCACTTAAAATGTCATCTGGGTTTTCCTACATGGGGACATCTTGTTTTCTGATCAATAGAGAAGTTATGGCTTTTTTTGCATTATTGTTTTATACATATATATATAAAAGCTTTGCTTGAAATGTTTTATTTGTGGAGTTCCATTGTCACAGCAACAAGAACAGTTCTGTTTCCACAGAAGAGCTGAGCACTTGGGATCAGACATACACAGATCAAGGGAGAGGCAGACAATTTGCTGTGCCATAAAACACAAAGAACCTTTGGCTCACACAGAGAACATGAGCCCTGATCCATTATTGGAAACCATTAGCATAAATACCCTGCCAGGTCATTGACATGTGCATGATCAAATCCCCCAATGGGATTAGATATCCAGCACTCAGAGCAGGCTACCAGCCCATGGCATGGCAAGGAAATAATCAGCAAAAACACACACACCCCCAAGAGGTCCTGAGTTAACACAGATCTAATAACATAAAATAAAATAAATAATACTGATAAAATGGAAACTGCACACAGCTCCTTGTAGTTTGGAATATGCCCCATGGA
Organism: Oenanthe melanoleuca; assembly: GCF_029582105.1. NCBI lineage: Eukaryota > Metazoa > Chordata > Aves > Passeriformes > Muscicapidae > Oenanthe > Oenanthe melanoleuca. The sequence goes on along the minus strand of NC_079334.1, from coordinate 703,106 downwards.
GGATTGCTTTAATGTTCTAATCACAAAGCCCTGACTCACGTTCAGACTGATCCAGAGATTTAAGTGCAGGTAGAGCTGGTGTTGCTCAGCCATAATGCTCTTTAAGGAGCTAAATCATGCACAGGAGCTGTATTACAGCTTCCCTGATTGCAGGCTCCAACCTCTGTTGACAGGATTACCTCTCATCTTGGAATAATTTTGTTTCTTAAAATGGGCAGTTCAAAGTTATTCTTTTAATTTTTTGGAGTTAAATATATCTTTCCAAAGAGGAAACAAAAGTGCAGGAGGCCAGAATCTCCTCGAGTTATCACTGATACAAAGAATTTTCCTGAGAAGAACTTTTAGTCAAAAAAATCAGAGGTGGAGGATAGTCTCTATTGAGAGAGAATGTTTGCAGGGATGGTTGAGACATCTTTAATTTTCATCTTAAAATTAAAGTACTTTTCTTTTAACCCATCATCAGAAGACTACCTGTGTTATTTGGATATTGTAGGAATTGTAACTTTTTCCAGGTGTGGGGAGTTATCATGACTCCTGCAGGTTGTTAGTTTATATCAGCTCTGTATTACACAAGTGCAACACCCAGGCACTGGGGAGAGAGATCCTGGACATGAACTTCTCGTTCTTCCAGCCTGGCAAAAATAAAGCCAGCCATAAACTGAGCAACACATATATCTTACCTTAAAATCATATTTTGCTATATATTTTGTAAATCATATTTACAGTCTTTGGTCTGATATATCCTACTGGCCTGGTATGTCCCAGAATTAAATGGAGCAGGAATTTAGCAGCATTAATCTTAACCTAAGTGTCCTGATTTTACAACTTAACAACAGTGGAGCAGGAGATAAGCTGTACAACTGCTTTTATCCTACTAATTCAGGCCAGTGTTATTAATAAGGTAAGTGAGATTTACATTAAGACCACGGAGACAGATTTAAGTAAAACCCAGGAAAACTAAATTTTGTTTGCTCTAGATTCAAGGCAGAGAATGCTAGAATTCTTTAGTTTACTTATCAGTAAGCTACTTTACATGTAACACCATAATTTTTACCCTACAACTTTAATTACCAAAGGCTTTAGGCACCTGAGTAAAATAGTAGATTTCCATGCAGGTAAATAAATACACCATTCCTTTAAAACACAGAAATAAAATGCCTTATAGTAAATAAAAATCCAAGATCCTCCATGGGTAAAATGTGTGTTTCATACATATTGTGAGAAATAGAAACAATACAAGGAAAATGAACAAACTCATCATTCTTACCCAGGGATAAGAATGCAACCATCATCAACATCTTATAGTTTTCATATTTTTTATGATACTTTTCTCTCTGCGTTTTCAAAGCATTTTCTTCATACTAAGCTTCACAGAGCCTTGTGCAATCCTATTCCCCTGATCTAGGTGACGGGAATGCAGTAATTGAGCCCTGAAAAGTGAGTGTCACACTCAAAATGCAATCAGCTCCTGTACACATACTCACTTCTGGAAGGGTCTGCTCAACCTTGGGGGTTTGGGAACTGTGTTCTGAACTGTTTTAAATCTATTCTGCTTCTGAAAGAAAGCTGTGATCACTGCTGTCAACTCCAGTGGGCAGCAGTGTGTCTCCTCACACCTACATTATCACAGCTTTAAATATTCAGGGAAATGGCTTCCTGCCTGGCAAATTATAAATTAGATAAATCAGTACACTCGTTTATTCTGGTGGTTGTAGCTTTGTGGCACAATAATCTGGGGTCCTTGTGATCTGTGCAGAGATGTCACCACCACAAGCCCAAGATGAAAGCCATGTTCTGAACATTTTCCCCTGGAAAATTCTCGGGGAGGTGGAGATGCTCAGCGTGGTGAAGCTTTGTGCATCACTCCCTGAAGAATGAGCATGCTCTACAATCCCCCGTGGCATCTCACATTTCCTTGGAAACGTCTCCTGAAGTTACTCTGAAGATTTGCCTAGAATGACCCTGTTCAGTTTGTGAGATCACAGCTCACAAATAAACAAGCTGTAGCAGCTTTAGGCATTGATCCTATTACTCCAATACTTCATAAGCAGGCACTATATAATTGCTCCTGGAATTCTGGTCCAAAGTGTCCTTACTATTGATATATCCTGGAATGCTGGAAGGAGATATAAAAAATGATGGAAATACATTAGAGAGTGCAGAGCACAATTTCACTCACAAATTGCTGGTGTTTTCTATGCTTAGATCCTCTAATTAGCAACTTATGACATCACCTGACTTAAACCATTTTGGCTGACATTTTCTGCACTCCTTGCCACAGGCAGAAGTTGCTGTGGCTCAATTTCCCTTTGTAAATAGGAAGCCATAAAGGCCATTTAACTCACAAAAGTGGCAGGAACTAGTTTAATTAATACTGGTTAGGCACTTTGATATTGCAATGTAGGTAAAAAAGTCCATGTGGGAGTGAAAAAATTTTGTTTTCAGAGCATGGTTTGAATCTATGTGAGGCCTGGGGCTGTGCACTGAACCAAATGCTGAAAAATCCTTAGGCAACCATCCATTCTGTGCATGACTGATCTGGAGTCTAGAGAAGAAATTAATATGTGATCGTGTAATTAGACTGTAGAATAATTAATATACACAAGGGAAGGATAACTTCAAATACAGGTAATTGTAATTCCATTTTTTTTTCCCCTGTAGTTAATTTTATTTTCTTTCACTTTAGCTTTTCTCTATGTGATATATGGTATAAAGGAGAAAAGTGCAGGACTACTAGCTGATTTTTTCCCTTTATTAAATGTTAATGTGAAATCTACAACAAAGAATGTGATTGCCCATATGTTATTCTTCAAGTTTGGCTTTGCTTGATCTTTAAAGTAAAGAAAACTTCACAGTCATTCAGCCAAAAAAAAAAAAATAAAATTCTGAATCCCTCCTAAGTATATGCCTGAACTTTGAAATTTCTAGCACTGTGTGCAGTCATGAATTATTTCTAGTTCACCAGGAAGGACGTCTGTTGCAAACACAGAGATGTGAGGGGATTGCCTTACAACATTGCTACACCTTAGCCTGGTTTCTGCAGAATTAAGATCTGTAGAGTCAGGAATTAGTTGTGTTGAGACTGGACTAGAGGATAAACTTTTGGATTTATTATTAATTATATGATAAATACAGATATTGGTGACTACAGCTGCTCTCATTTTCCTGGTCACCTTTTTCTCTCCTTACAGGACTGGAAATAGGACTCCACTGAGGCTGTAATTTCAGCTTCCTGTCCTGCCTAGCCCAGCTCAGAAAAAGAACAATTTGTGGTTTTTCTTTTCATTAAAGACATCAACACAACTCTTAGGAATTAACAATAAATCTCTCATTGAATTCAGTTAGGCAACGTGAGGTTCTGGATTGGAAAATTCAGCAGATACCCACCAGCAACTGAAAAAGAATCAGACCTCTTGGGCAGACAACTCTGAGGTTCTTATTTCTATTCCTCTCTAGTCAAAAGTAAGCATTATGGTAATTCATATTTCTGGCTGAGAAAACATTTATTTAGTAGCCTCAAAAATGTTGGAAGTAATAGGTGTAATAATGTAATATAGCAACAAGAGCAAGAAATAGTCTTAATGATTTTGAAGAGACTTTCTTTCATTCAAGGTATTCTTTGATAAACCCAAAGAATTTGTTTTTATAATTCCTGTTTTTTGTTCAGGAAATTCAGGAACATGTTTTTTAATCAGATTTAACTATGTAGAATTCAAGGTATGTTACTCATCCACAAAGTATTGCCATACTGTTCTTTGATATTGTATTACAGTTTGGGCTGAGAAAACAAATCAGATTACCTTCTCTGTCTAATTCCATGCTTTTTGCAATGCAAATTGCATGTGGCTGGCTACCTCTTTTTCCTTGAAAGTCACTCATTTCACAGCAGTGTGTTCTACTATTTATTCTGAGTAGGTTTTAATATTTGATTTAATATTTGGATTTAATATTGTCTTCTTTACTGAACACAAAGGTTAGCTAGAATGATCCTCCATCTTTTCATCCTCAATTTTGCATGAGCTTCCTGAACTGCAAACTAAAGAATTGCTGTAACATGTCAAAAAGTGAAGCCATTCTGTAAGGATTAAGGTCAGGAAAGTATATGTGCTAGTGATATAAATGTTTACATTCTTAGTGTCATTTGCCTCATTTGCTTCAGCAGATCTTTGCACTTGTGTTTTGGTGCAGACTAGAATGTCAAATTAAATCAGGCCTGTGGGATCCTCAAATAGAGAAATAATCATTGGGAAAATACAACTGAGAAGAAGTCTCATGAAAAGCTAGATAAATATTGAGGGAAGAAGTATTGGGGCATCTGCCAAGCTGTCATTGTGCTGAAAAATCTGCATTTTGCGATGCCAAGCCAAGCAATCAGCCAAACTTCCCTCTGAATGTAATGCAGGCTGCACACTTCACTCAAACCTCCTTGGAGGTTCTGGCTGAGAGCATAAAAATGAAAATTATCTTAAATTTGGGGTCATAGCAGGGTGTGAACCCAAGTAAGTGATACATATTGTTTAGCCATTTATAAGAGTGGAACAGAGCTGAACAGGATTCAATTTTTATCTAGAGTATGAAAGTAAAAAACTTGGGCAGTTTCATTTACAGGGAAATACTTTCTTATCATGGACTGCTATGGAAAAATATCTGACTAGAAAAGAGACCAAGACTGTTGTCAGCCTGCTTTAGAATTACAAATGTTTATTGTCATTATTTATTACAAATTACTGAGTGGAACCTAACATGAGATGTATTAGGAGCACAGTCCATGTTAGTCCCTGCTGCTGCTGTCCCAAATCCATAGTAAGTAATGCATCTCATTGAACACACTCCATTTATCTGGGGAAACTTACAGCTCTAAATGTGGCAGCAAATGAACATCAGACAAGTATTTAGTAGCTAGGAATAAAAATGTAATTCATGCAATAAAATGTCAGGTTGCTGCTTCTTCGTGTCACTAAGACTTTATTCAACAAAGGTTTATTCCTGCTCTCAGCCATATGACTGCATTTGCAATTAAGGTCTTTGTTTAATTTCTTTAAAACATCACTCCTGTTTATACATCTTCTGCAATTCCTTTTTAAAATGTAATTGCTTTAAAATCTCAGAGGATATTAATAGCTGCGTGAACTGATATGTTTTAATACTAAGTACAGTGATTTAAAGTACTAAAGAAAAAACAGAACAAAGCAATCCACACAATTCTAATCTGGGAGCTGATTTCTTTATTTTCTATCTGCAGCACTTTCTTTAGTGTCTGAAATTCAGCTGTAGGTTTACAGTTCCATAAGGCCACACTGCTTGTGTTTGCAGGGATGATGTGAAAACTCAAATAAGACATTCCTGCCTTAGAAACTACCATTCCCTCACCTTGCCTTAGGGTGAAGACACTTTCTGTTGACCTGTACCATTGGAAGCTGGGTTGGTTATTCCTGGTCACCTCTCATCCTGTTCCAACGTGCTATCCTGACTGGGAAAGCTGTCACTGAGCTTGTACAGCTCTATTCAATAGGAATTTCTGCAATAATTTTTTAATGTGTGATGGTAAAGGACACCTCTGTTGTGCAGATACCCTAAAAAGACAGTGGAAGGGTCTGTCCTCCTTCACTGAAAAGTCCAATTTTCTGTCTTCTTCACAGATAGATGGTGGAAATTACAGTCATTAAGTTCAGGAATGCCTGCAGAAACTGATGAGAGCCCTTTCTTATTACAGGGGAACTGAGAAATTGCATCCTTTCCAGGCCTTCCCTCACCCCTCCCATTTTCCTGCTGGATGAGTGACTGTCAGGCAGGAATGAAACTCCTCCATTTAGTGTGCCTTATTGTCTCCAGCTGCACCATTTCTGGGAGCACAGTTCCTGCTCTATTTGGTGCCATCCATGACACAATTTATATGGGTGTACTGGGATAATCTGCAGGGAATGAACCTCAATACAGGAGATATGTCATTGATGCTGCTTTAGTAGCAGCATAACCCAACCAATCTTTTCCACACACTAGCTACTGAAACTTCCAGAGTATGAGGAGTTTTAGCAGTGCTCTGTATCACACCCTCCCCTCAGTGCCTTGCAATCAGCAAGCACAAAATTCTGGAGCTTTAGGCCTCATAGAGAGTCCTGATCTTTCTGGATTTACTTTTTCCCTCCTTTTACTGTTCCACATAAAATACTGTTTGTCATTGTCATATGAGTGTGTGTGTATGTGTGTATATATAACATGTGAGTGAAATTATTTTAACAAGTCTGATCTTCAAATTTCTACTGAAGTGTTCTGGCACCAGTAACACTCTACCATACAGCAAGAGATTTCAGAAGCATTTTGCAAATTGGTTCTACCTGCTCAGCCATGAAGATTTTTCTGGTATCTGAACAATAAGATGAAAAGGATTTTTGTGTTTTCTGTCTTAACCTAATTTCCTTAAAAGGTAGTTCCATTTTTTTCTCTCTTCTAGAGAGCATCATATCCTTACTGAGGAGTATAACTATGCCCAAAAAACAGAGCTGTATGTAGACCAGGTCAAAAGATTGTGGAGAGGTAGCAATAAACTCTGAGCATTTCTTGTCCCAGATTAGAGCAGCCTTAGTTACCCCTAAGGATGTGTAGCTGCCTCTGCTTGAGCAGGACATTCCAGCAGCCAAGGATCAGCCCTGGAGTACTTCAGCTGCTGCCTTTTCCATGAGACAAACACTGGTTTTCACATTCAAACCCTGGTTTTCAGATTCAAACACTGGTTTTCACATTCAAACACTGGTTTTCACATTCAAACACTGGTTTTCAGATCCATACTGCCCTAAAATGGTTTCTTCATATGTCCAGCATCTGTGAGTTTAGGCAAAGTGTTTGTGCAACAGCCAAGTCATAGTCACAAGTTCTACTCTCTTTCAATATGGTTTTTTTTCTTTATAATTCCTTCTCTTGCAGTCTACAGCTACTTTCAGTCTCATATCTGTCCTGTCACTGTCTCTTCACTTGTCATCTGAGTTCTTGTCCATGGCACTGCGTTTTTATGCTTCCTGCTTGCTCACAAACATAGAGAGAGCTGTCTCTTCCAGTTCCATCACCACAACTTCTTCACTTCCTTTTTCCTTGAGTGATGCTTTTCTTCTGCATGGTCATTTTCTGATCCACTCTGCCTTCCTGGCTGTGCCTTTAGAATACAAATGCATTTTCCTGCTACCACTTTTCGTGTCATATTTCCATATTTCAGAGTTTTCCTGGGACCTGACTCAGTGATTCACATCACACACCTCTTGTCCTGCAGTCCCTCTAATTATGGCTCACTAGGAGCCGAGCTGTGAAGCCTGGACTAATTAAGAAAGTTTTGTGAGATGTGTCTGTGTGGGCAGAGAGGAGCTGGTGCAGTGAAACCTCCCAGGGTGGAGTCACTGTCACCTCCTCCCCTGCACAAGAGCTCAGGCACGGAACTCCCTGTCGAGGTGCTTCATTAGCACCCGGGGATGCTTTCAGACATCCCAGCTTTTCCTTTGATTATGTTCTACCTCGGGGGCTGTGCCCAGGCCAGCTCTGAGAGTGTCAGCAGTGGGCAGAGCCTGGCTGTGGCAGGCTGGAGTTCCATTTAGGCTGATTTCCCCCTTGCTGTTCGCACTGCACGGGGTGTTTGCAGCCAGCAGTGTCAACACAGCACTTTCCTTCCCAGCACTGATAGTCAGGACAGCAATGAGAAAAGAGTTCTAAGTGCTGGGCAGGTACAACATCCCAGGTCATACACCCACCTCCTCTCACACAGCCCCCTCTCTCCATCTCTCACTGAGCTGCTGTAACCACTCTCACAGGACGAGTTAGAGATGGGAATTAGCAATACTTGCACAAGCAGAGGCTGTGGAAAAGGGAAACAACTCAGGGACCAACTCAGTTTTGCAAAACTGTTGATATATTACATATAACCAGCATGTAACAATGATAATAGTTCTGAAAACCTGCAGCACCTTATGAAATAATCTAAATTTAGTGTAATCAGTTCAGTGGAACTTGTGCAGTTGATTTGGGGATTATGGTTACAGAAGTCTGATTTCCCAATAGGAATAGCATTTTGAGTGTAAGAGAAAAACATATATTTTATACTAGCAACAATAATAAGGTTTGGGGCTTTCTGTATTATTTATTTGCACCGAAAATTTACTTTTTGTTGGATCATGTTTTAACTTTATATTAGACACCCTAAATGGATCTCAGCATGACAGCAAATGAAATGAAATGAAGTGTGGGGGTAAAAGGGAAAATTAGAAAGTAGTCCAGGGGTTTTGAGCATCATTCTGAATGAGAAAATAAAAAGGAACATCTAACATTCTGTGTTTCTGATCATGTTCATCAATATCATTTGGGGTTCACGAGTTGTTAGCTGGTGATCCTTTTGGTCTAGACAAAAATCCTGTGCAATTACCAGGAAAACCAAGATTCCCTCAGCAATTTAGGTCCTTCTTTCTCTGTCTTTTCTGCCTTCACTCCTGACTCACTTTTTGGTGTATATATTTTTCTTACAGACTAGTGTAGGCTTGGTTGGAAAGTGTAGCAAGGAAACACTTCTGCATTTACAGGACAGCTGATCCAGGGTGTTACAGGCTGGGGAAAAAATCATACATCAAAACAAACAGGCACAGTTGTGACAAAGAAAAAAATCAGAGGTACAGAAAATATTATAAAAGCACATAGATTGCCTAAATAGTAAATATATCTTTGATATACCACTTCAAACCTGTTGTATTTTTTCTTCAGTGTTTTCTTTTTCTGTTTGGAAACTGTTCTGTAAATGGACATTGTTATTTTCTGAGTCCTTTCAGCCAGAAAACACTCCAACCTTCAGTCCAGTTATTCTGTGGAATCTGTCTCGCTTCAATTGTTCTACTTCAGCCAGTATAAATTCACAGGAAGTGAGAAGAAAATCAAAAAACATGGACATTTTCATTCTCTCAAGCCTCCTAACTTCAGCTGGCCTTGTTCACAGAATTAACTTAGGAATTATTTAAGTGCATTTGAGGTCTTCAGACAGAATTCACATGTGTTACAATCTCAGGAGCTGGGGACTGTAATATTTTTTTCTTTTCCTATAAGCTCAAAGCTTTATTGGTAAAAGCTGTTTCTTCCTGTACTGTCCAAATCTGTGCAGTTTGAACAATCCTCAGTCTGTCTGTGCCATATCTGCAGCCTCTCCCCAGAGCTACAATGCTGATAGTTCTCCCTCAATGACATTTTCCTCCTGGGGCAGCTCCTTCTTCATGAGAGTGGTCAGAGCACCAACATCAGCTTGGGACTTCCTGATGAAAATATCTCATGTTTTCTGGGATAATTGCCCCAGAGGGATCCATACTTCACGTGTGACTTTTCATCTGATAGGGAGTGAAGCCACTGTGTCCCTCCTCTCCCAGCTGAGCCCTGTGTGACACATCATGGGTACCAGAGGGATCATTTCCAGTTTAATTCCCAGCATTTGCTGGCCATACAAGCAGACACAGCACCAAAGCATCTGGAAATGGAGCTCAGACAGGAGAAAATCAGAAAGCTGAAGCACTGGGACATGGCTGCAGGCAGGGATACAATATTTGCATCAGCATCTCAGTCCTATGGCAGAACTGAGCTTCTTCAATTTTACCTTCCTTCTCTCCCCCTCCTCTGACCCACATACCCTCTACTTGTTTGTTAGGGATCATCTTTTGGCCACATGGCTTCTCTGTTTCCCTCACATGACCCCCAGAGGGATCTGTCAGATAGGAATTCTTATCTTCAGCCCATAATCCCTTTAAAATCTTTCCCAGCTCGTGGCACTCCATTCAAAGGAACCTAACGGCTGTATTAGGTTAGTTGGCTTTGTTATTTTTATACAGTTATTTTTTAACTTCAGTAAGGTTTTCAAAAATACCTTTTGGACAAAAATTCAAAAACCCTCATAAAAAATTACTCATGTATTCTATTCTATGCAGGTCAAATTCTTCCCTATCAGATATGTCTATAATAATTAGTTTTAAGTACATATCAAAGACAAAACCATGAACAGCTCAGTATTTCAGAGTTCAGTTGTAATTCTTTAATTGCAAACTACTATATCAATTTTATTCTAGGTAAGGATATAGAGTTACCTGAATATGTACCTACAGCCAGTTAAGGGTCAACTGCATTTGAGATCACTAAGAATGATGATCTCTAGTCCTTTATAAGGACTTGGAAATTGGGTCAATATATAAATATGGGAGGGGAGGCTGTCCCATGTGACTGGAGTCTACAATGATATTCTCTATCTGTGAGATTCTTGTTATACCTCTGTTTTGCAAGATAGTGCTCTTTCTCAAGAATATTTATGTCTATTTATATCTAATTTTGTCTAAATTAGGCTATAGCTGTGACAATCTTTGCCAACTGAGTCCCCTTGCAAAGGGAACTTCTGGCAGGCAGTTATTAGAGGGCTCCAGCCAAGAAAAACAATGAAAATCAAATGTAGATTAGTTGATGCTGCTATTGTGGCTGCACAGTTCAACAAGTCCAAATATCATAACTTGTAAATAGAATTTCAGGTACCTGCTAAGTTGATCAGCAAACCCCATTGTGGCAAAATATCCTAATCCAGAGTGCCAAATGCTGTTTGGACACTGATCATAGTCCATGGAATTGTTCTGACATTTTTTGTTCAATGAGAACTGACACACAGTTATTAAAAACAATCAAGCATTTTCCACACAAGCAGAAAAAGGGCATCATTCCCTTTTGGCACCAGAGGATAATCCAACACAGTCCTAAAGAACTCTGTGCCTCTCTCAGACTGTGCTGAAATACGTGTTTTCTTTGTTGTGCCATTTTCTAGAACATTTTCACAGGGCACAGACTTGTGTCAGTGGATGTGGGTACCACAGAACCTGTGATTCCTGGTGAGCATCTTTTGAAGCCAGCTTTCCAAATGAAACTTCCAACCCCAGAGAGCTATACAGGGAAATAGAGCTCAGGAATTAATTTATTTTTGCACTAGAAATATGAAACAATGGCAGAAGCAACACAGTAATGTCACATTAATGATAAATGTGCATATGAGAAGACACAGCACGTTCAGCTTCATTGGGCTCTTCACCTTTCATTCTTTTAAGAGTGGGTGAGAAAAATAAGAGGTTTGGAGTAGTTTGTTCCAGTAAAGCAATTCTCTGCTACATCAAACCATATTAATGAAAGTTTAAAAACCCTTATATCTCTTCAATAAATAAGCAAATGGTATGTATTCAATGGTACAGTAATAAAAACGCTAATTATTTAATATTGGGAAATAATAGACCTGTTTGCAGCAGCCCCATGTTAATTAGAAGGCTTTTTTTCTCAATGCAGTTTTATTTTAATGAATAACACTCTGCTGTTTCAACAGGGAAGGCTTCCTTTTTTGGATTTCATTACTCTCCAGGGCACACTAGGCAGTGAATCAGTTATGCCCAACATGCAAACATTGAGAAAGCAGGAGACTCATTCAAGTTATTTTGGTATCTTCTCTTTGATTTATGTGGAGTAATTTCTGCAAAATGTCCTATAGGAAGAGCTCAAAACTTTTCTACACATTGCCTGCTAAATTAGACTTACTCTGGGAAAACATCTATGTCATGCTCAGTATTACAGTGCAATATTAATTTGGTTTGGGAAACTATATAAGAGATTTTATGGCTCAGAATGTCTGAAGAAAAGAAAGAGAAGCCATTATGGCATTTGGTATATATTCTCTGGGGCTTTGGTTGCACATTAGTAAAGCTGGATAATACCACCATTATGAAGATACTTTTGCCAATCTTCTGGGTAAACTAAAGATAAAACAAATCCTATATTACAGTACTGGTATTGAAGTTGTTGTTATTTCCCTTCCAGTAATCTAGGCAATGGGGTAATGATAATGTAAACACAGCCTCTGGATTCCTGCACACTTCTGGGAAACTCTCTCCTAAGTTGCATGAAATATTAAAAATTATTGCCTCCACTACTACCATGCATTGCACACTGACAGTTTTCTGCTCAGTCCCCCAAAAACCTAGAGCCACAAGCCACCTATATTTAATGACTGCTGTATACATTTGGGGTTTTTAATTTTGCATTCAGTCCTCATTTTTTTTCCTCTGAGATAGTGAACAACAGTTGGGAACTGTTTCCTTCTACAATTATCTGTTTGGTTTGGAAAGTAGGTGTACAGAGAGAGGAGATGGTTGAAACAGGAGAACATACAAGAATGAAATTTAGCATCTTTTACCAGAAGTATGGCATGAGTCTCTCAGTGATAGGGCAAATCTTGTTGTGTCACCATAGCCTTGCTGACCTTGAAAGACAAAATACACTTGTAATCTTTTCTATTGGGTAGAGTCTGTCCCATTGTGTGATCTGAATAAAAGGAGCTCTTAAAAAATGTAAGGTTATGGTGTTTTTCTCAAATGATAAATTGTAGTGTCATTTGTAATTTACTCATAGAGAGAAAAGATAACATAATTTCAAAAGAATGTTACAGGGAAATCTTCCATAACAATCAAGGAAAACACATATATTACGAGTGACTGCTGGAGGTATTGTTATTATTAAAGTTATTACCGTTATTATTAAGATTGCCAGGCACTATCTGACAAGCTTGTACTGAAAGTGCCAGAATTTGCCATTCTAGATAGATATCTCCCTGGGTCTGGATGGGAAGTACAGCCTGAGCTGCATGACCCAACTCTGCCAGTGAAGAAGGATAATGACAAATACTGTTTCCCAGTTATGCTGATTGGGAAGTTGAAATGCAGAGTGTGAATGCTTGTGAAGGTGGCTCTGCCACGAGGGAAGAGTTGGGTGAGGAGGCTGAAAAGTGGTGCCAGGAAAGGAGCTGCAGTGAGTTACCTTGACCTGCTGCAGCACAGCATCCCAGAGAACTTTAGGCAGGAGCAGGGGGCAAGGAATAGGGCAGAGAATAAGGAAGGAGAGTCCCCAGCAAGCCCTGAGATGTGGAAGTGTGGAGGGCACAGAGACAAGGCAGAAACAAGCTGGACACAAAGCTGGGGGCAATGGTCTGAGCTTGGGGGACAAGGAGCACGGAGAAGGGCTGGGGAGAGCTGGGGCTGTTTGTGAGAACTCCCATTTCCCTGCCCCCAGCAGATGAAAACTGAAAACAAATGACCCATTCTTCTGCAGAGCAGCTCTGTGAAACTGCTGGAGTGCATTACTCCTTGTCCAATGTGTTACCAGTCCTCAGTTAAATGGGATTCCTTTTCACAGTTTATTTAAATTGAAAAAAAAAACAAGGAGAGGGGAGAGGGCAAATTTCATAAAGTTTCTTTCCATTCCATGACACTCACATAGTGTTTCTCAATCACATGGTATGGTCGTTTGTATTCTTATTTTTTTTATTCAGCACTCACAAATACCATGGCATCCCAGCTCTAAAACTGTGCTTCTTGTCAGTAAACCAACTTCCCTCCAAAGGAGTCTGACAAACTCCATACATGAATAGATGCAGAAATAAAGAAATGAAAAATAAAAATGATGGAAAGCAGGTTGCCTAATATGAGAGTCAGAGAGGTTGGAGACAGGGAAGGTCAGACAAGGACACAGAGTGGCTCAGGAGAGCAGAGAAATCACAAAGTTGAAAGGGCAGAGCATCAAAGAAAAAGGCAGGCAAGAGAATAAGCAGTTCTGTGCATGAGTCATCAGAAATGGCATTTGACAGCCCATGGCCAGCATGGCCAGAAGGTGTGTTAGTATAAAAATGACATCATTGTGCTGCTTTCTAAATCTGGTAACAAGAAAATATAAACAGCTCCTCGTGTCTCATTGAAAGCAGTGGTAATAAAGGAGGATGAATTGTATGAAATTAAGAGATTTACTAAGGTGGGTTGGTTCTGGCTGGGTACCCACCAAAACCACTGAGTCACTGCCCTGCTCAGCTGGGCAGGGGAGAGAAAATGTAATGAAAGGTCCATGAGGGCAGGCAGAGACCACTCACCATGCTGGGGTCATGGGCAGGCTCAGCTTGGGGTAATTAGCTTAATTTATTACCAACCAAATCACATTAGGATAACGAGAAACAAGAAATCTTCAAACACCTTCACCCCACCGTTCCTTTCTTCATCTCCCTCCCCATTTCTCTGCTGCTGTCCCCAGTGTGCATGGGGCAGGAACAGGGGCTGTGGCCAGCTCATCACACATTGTCTCTGCTCCCAAAGCAGAGGGACCCAAGGACAGCCTGCAGCCCTTGCAATGGATTTCTCAGCTGTGTTCTCAGGCCCACACCCAGTCATGTGAGTAGTTGTGGCATTTCAGTCACCCAGATATTTTGAAATGAAGTTATTTTCACAATGGGAATGTAAAGGATTTACAGAATAGCCTCTGAGTGGTCCCTTTAGAAACATTTTAGCCCATTGAACAGAATTGTACCTTTTTCAAAGTGAAGTTTTACACAATGGCTTTCAGCAGCTGCTCTCAAGCCTCTGTGGTGCTTTGTATGAACTCTGCCTGCAGAACCTTGGGCCTCGTTTCCCCTAACTTGACATTCTCTCTATTTGTTGAATAATTGGTGAAAACATATCATCATTAAAAAATATTTACTGCTCTGTTCTAATGGGAATAGCAATAAAAAGGGAAGGGCAAAAATATGTCATATTACACAGAAAGCAGCACAACTGCACCCTTCAGAGATGCCCTACAACAAACCATGAAATTCATGCTGTTGAGAAACTATCTGGCTTCCTTTGGATGTTTTTACTGCTTCTTTCTTTTTTTTTTTTTCATGTGGTGGATGTTTGTATGAAAGCAAGAGGTCAAGTTCTGCTCTGGAATCAGCATAAATTTGAGATTTAACAGTTACAGTAAACAAATAGCAGTGTAAGCAAAGAAATCCCACATTGGCTTTCTGAGTGTGTTTTATGGCCAATGACCTAGATGCTGGAATGAGTTTTTACCCAAACTGCATTGCACTCAGACCTCTGGAATTACTGTGCTTCAGCCTGATTTTGAGTGGAGAAGACCTTATTTTTTTATATTTTCCTTTCTTTTTTTCCCCTCTTGTTTTTTTTTTTTTTGTTGTTTTTTTTTTTTTTTTTTTCTTCCACTTAAGATCTAGAGGGTGCCTCATTGCTTAGTTGATGACCAGTGAGTGTTTTGCCTGCAAGTGTAGATAAATGTGTTCTGCTGTCTCTTTTTGCCCAGAAATTCTGTCTGATAGCAGACAAACCAGCTCATTTATTTGTGCCTTAGTTTCCTCCCCTTGGGAATGATGCAGAGTGGCCTCAACAGAAGTTATGGGGACATTTAGTGGCATATGAAAAGTGCTTTGTTTGGAAGGGGCTATTTAACTCCAACAGCCAAGTAGGTGCAGTCCTGTTGCTAGCCAAAGCATCAGAGTAAACAATACAAGTTGGAACAATGTGCTGTTTCCAGAGTGTGACTTTAAAGAACAAGTTATGAGATGATGATGTTGTTGCTATGGTTACAGATCCATTTAAAGAAGTGAATGCACTAAATACTGTTATGAAAATTAAGTAAATATTAAGCAGCAGTTTAAAACACAGGTGTGTAGGAGTCAGTGTTTTTATTTTTGTGATTTTAATTACTCTTAATATTTGTGAAAGTGGCAGGATGAAAGAGCTGTCCAAAATAAAAAGGGTGTGATGCCTGGCTAGTGCTTGGAAGGCAGATCTCTGATGCTTACAACATCTTTTCAGAGCCCCAGCACTCCAGCAATTCTCTCCCTTTCCCCCTGAACTTAACTAATGTGCAATGGAGAATCACACTACAGGAAGAGATTAAAATGTCTTTCCATAAGAACTGTTGTATTAAACCAGGGTCTTACACAGAGGGTGACAAAAATCTTGTTCTTTACAACTCTCACGTGAGGATAAGCAGCTCTGCAAGCTCGTATAGTCATGGAAACTGTGATGTGGGTGAGATTTTGTTATCTGTTCCACCATGGAAAGACTTTGATCCCCCTGGCACCTGTCCTGGAGCCCCAGCTGCCCAGCTGGTGCTGGCTATTCCTGCTGCAGCTATCCCAGGGCTTGCCAGGCTGGTGGAATTGCTCCTGGTGCTCTGAAGGAAGCCAGGGGACAGCTGGCACACTCCTCTGCTGCAGGGCTCACTCCAGGCTGGGTGGTGCCAGGACAGGCTCCTCCAGCCCTGGGCAGACCCTGAGAGGATGCCAGCAGGCTCTGAGCCACACAGACAGCACATGCCCTGGGGACAGGCTGCAGGGCTAGCACTGGTGCTTTGGCATCCTGCTCTGGGGCACTGCTCCAGGAGGCTGCAGCACAGCTCTCACCCTTCTCTCTGATTATCTCACTATAAAACACAAAATGTTCTAGTTATGTCTCAGGCCCACAGAGCCAGGAATTGCTACCTGGCACATTTGGTCATGTAGGTGCAGGAAATTTCAGCAAAGGTTGGAACTATTGATTATTAAAGTTTCATTTCTATAATCATAGAAGGGGCATGCAATTTATAAAGAATACATTCTAATACATGACAGATGGTTTTCTGTCAGAAATGTGTATGCTCTCTAAGAGTTTGTACCTAAAAGACTTGAGCTTTGGGAGATACTCAGCATATGGTAGTTAAGGAAAGGCTCTTTTCAAAATTGTACTGCCACTATATCTAAATATAATCCTAAAGAGAGAGAGAGAAAAATACCAAAATCCAGGACTGTAATTATGCTTACCAACCTACTTCATTTATCAAAGCACATTAGAAAATGAGCAGAGAATTTAATTCAGGGAACCTATACCACTTTCAATTATCAGCCCTATAAATTACAGGAGCAGTGAAATGCAATGAGATCAAAGACTCTGAGCCATTTGATTTTCTTGCACGAGTGAATGGCTCCTGGGCACAGAGATTACTCACCAGTGCTGAATAACTGGGGCAATATTGGACCCGTGCATGTGGCACCAGTGACAAAGGCAGAGAAATGAACCAGGGGATCCTCTGGAGGTTTGTTCAGCAACACAAGGCTGCTGTTTAGATAAGCAAATGTCCTATGAATGTGCTAATGAGTTTGCCTCCTAACCCCATCAGCTAAAAATGCTGGGGCTAATTTATTTTTCTTTGTCTCTTTAGAATATGTATCATAATAATAAATTGATATGCAGTCTCCTGAGTGTATTAAGAGCCATTTCTGATCTATTCAAGGCATCCTCCAAAATTTGGATTATACTGCTATCAGCAGCTTGATATTATTGCAGGACATATTTGTTACAGACTAATCAACTTCACACATATGTCATCTATGTGAACAGAAAGGGCAGATCATTTTGAAATTAATCTCATATAAATTTTAAAAGAAATGACAGAAAATGCTGTCTTGAGCTATGAGAGGGATCCAAGCCTGTTAGCCTTCCTGTTTTCTTCCAATAGATTTTACTCAGGTGTTGCACAATTCTGCTTTTTTAGATACACTCCTGAGTAATTTCTATATGAACAGGGGGAAAGGAGGCTGGGAGAAGGGAAGGAAGAAAAAAGTAAAAAAAGTCCATGTGCAGGCTTTGTCTCCTGACCCTTTGAAGGGTTTTGACAGCTCACATACCTGTAAATAGCTGTAAAGATTTCCTGCACTAAAGGTAAATTATTACAGTAAATATTTGCTGTTCAAGGATGGACTGTGCATCACTGACTTGGCTGCTGGGCTTTCAGAAATCTCAATTCCATCTTTGGCCTGTCACAACTCTGCAGCATTCCTAATTTATGCTGGACTGCAAATTTCAAAGCCAGCCTTGTGTTTTCACCTCAGACTTTAACTTTGTTTTCTTGGCCCATAAAGATGGAGATGGTGCTGGTCACACAGCCAGTATGAGTGAAAATCTGTGTGCCAAACCAAGATTTTTGCTGAAGAGAATTTTAAGGCAAAGAGCAGAGGAGAAGAGGCAGTTCAACTTAATTAATGTCAGAGTTTGTACAATCCACTGAATGTGTAAAGGACTGTATAATTGCTAGGTGTTATTACTAGTCTTGACTGAGTAATTCATGTTGAATTATGTGTTTGCCAAATGTCAGCTCTCTGTTTGTGAACTGCCATTGAAAAAGCACGATTTTTTTCCCAGGATTTCTTCATAACTCCTCTCAGAATAGCTTCTGTCAGTAATTCTTAGCCTGCTGCTTATTCATGAGCAATTCATCATAAGTGTCTGATAGTTGCAATTTGAGCTGTTTTGACTGCCCAGTTAGGTATTGGATCTGCTTTCTTTCAGACATTTGATGACTGTAGCTTTGAACTCTGTAGTGCAGATACTCACCCAAGACAGAATTAAATTTGGGTTCCATGAATGCTGGCTAACATTTGCCTTGGTATGAAATGCAGCCCTGTTTTAACATTCATATTATGGTACTGACTATAAGTCAATCAATTTGAGAATACTTTATTTTGAAAGTGATACAAATAGTGAATAAATTATAGTCCCTGTTCCAAATTATTTACTGTCTAGACAAAACAACTGATCTCTCTAGCATGCTTGAGTGTAGGAGAATAAACTGAGTGCCAGTAAGGTGATCTGAAATTAGAAATGGAAATTAAATGTTTTCACAAGGAAGCCTCTAGACCTATTTATCAAATAGCTGCAGATTGCTGCATTTCAGAAAAATGTCTGTGCACATGGAATAAACCCTAGGCCCTCATGTTAGCTGGACAAAACCACACAGAAATACATGGAATATTTTCTGAAGGAAAGGGAAATTAAGATGTAAATCTGAAATACCAAAGGAGTGGGTGTTAATTTCTAGAGCATTTCCCTAATCCTATCTCAATGCTGCTCCATGCTGAATGCACCCAATGTTTTATCCACTGCTATTCTCTGCAAAGCAAAAGTAGTTTAAAACTGTGTACACTCTCATTTTTGAAATTACTTAATCTCTGAATTCCCTAAAAATTCAAAAGTAATGCCTCTGTGAAGCTTATATTTTTATTAAACAAAGGTGTTTATTTTTAAGGAAATAAAATAGTTTAACAATTTGCTACTTGCTGGTGTCTAAGCAACTAACAGACAAGAATTTTATGAGAAATCCAAAAGAATGGGATGCACTAGATTCCCTTTATGCTGGTTAAACTACAGTTGGTGTAATTTAAATATATATATAATAAATTTTCTGCAGGGAGAAAAAAGAAAAATAAATTTAAACTGAGGTTTGAAACCTCTTAGTTAATGTATTCATGCAACAGAACAGTCCCATCAGCCTTAGTGTAATTGAAATTGTTTCCACCTGATGTTTTTCAAAATTGTGCACATTCTTCACTATGTTCTTAATGAATCTCTCTTTGAATGATTTAATTTTTCTCTTTCTTGAATGTGGAGTAACAGAATGTTTTGGAAAATTGGTGTGCTTACCTATGCCAGACAAGGATACCTCCTGCTCATGTAGAAGGTTCCAGGGAAGGTAGAGAGAATATCCTGATTTAAGTTATCCCTGAAATTACCAGGCATCCTCTTTAGTAAGAATACAGGTATTCTTTCACTGCAGTTCTTTGTACAAAGGAGACACAGAAGGCAGAAAACTCTTACTGTACATGATGGTGAAAAACCAGGTTTTAATAGGAACAAGGAAAAAGTTACTGCTTTAATTCTACTGAGATTATTTGCAAGAACAGTGATTTGAATGGAAGGACTTTGTGTGATGGCAGAACTCTCAGGTTATGGGGGAACTCCACCTTTCTGAGTAAGTTTTACTCATATGTAGTGGAATTTAAAGATTTCTAGAGTACTTATGAACCTAAAAAAGAGTTAGACAGGATTGATACAAATTCCAGCTTCAACCTATTCTTGCACTCTTGGAAATGAGTAGCAAAAAACCCTCTGACTTCAGTGGAAATAAAACCACAAACCATTGAAAACACATATTGATCCCTATTCTACCCTACTGGATAGCTCATTTTATTCCTTTTTTAATAAGAATGTAGAGAAGGAATTTCTAAGTATTGTGCCATCTTCTTAGAAAAATGAATAGATTTTTCATTTTAAAAATCCATTTCTCTTTAAATATCTGAAGTTTCAAGAAAGCGAAATAATATAAAATACCAAACTAAAAGAGTTCACGGCCTTATTCTGTCATGATTTATATCCAGTGCATATTATTTGACTTTGCTGGGGTTGCCCAGACATATGTTAGGATAATTATAGAGGAAAGAATCTAATTGTACTGTACAGAGCTGGTTTAAGCTGACAGATAACAGGTTGTTATATATAAAACATGTGCATACATAGAGCAACAACATGTTAAATATCTCATTACATCCTGATAGATAGATAGTGTTGGGAAGATGTAAATTAGAGCCCCAATTATTCCCTTGCAGTGGTAATGAAGCATTAGAGCCTTTATTCACATGCATCTCTATTTGTGCAGCTCACAATGGCTCTCCTCAGGGAAGCACATTGAGTGGTTTGATGTTGACCTCCAAGCTGCTGCTCCCACTTCCTAAATTCTGTGTGTGAAAGATGCATCTGTGTGAGGGGGAGGGCTCTGGTGACAGGGAAGGAAAAACAGAGCAGATAAGTGGGATATTTCAGAGTGAAGGATAATTGGGGAAGAGGGGACTTGAGGTAAGGGAAAACAAGCTATGGGACATGACATCAAGAGCAGTGTCTGAGACAGGAGGAAAGCTGTAGAGAGCCAGGGAGTTGTCATCACATGCAACATCAGCCTCAACCACTGATTCATTGCTCCCTTTAAAAAGGTTTCCTCGTGCATCTGCATTCCAGTTATTTGTCAGTCCAACAAATACAGGAACAAAGATGAAATGTCAGCAAATACATCAAGCTCTTCTTCTGTATGTTGTGCATTCCTAAAGTGCCAGCCCAGCTTACCCAGTCTGAAAGATGGAGCTTCTTGCAGATCCCAGGAGCACAGAAGGGCTTGCACCATGGCAAAAGCATGTTCAGGTTGGACAGAAGGACCAAATCCACTCATTCTAATTTTTCCTTTGCAAGTTGGCTGGTTTTCCCCAGGTTTAAAAGCTTTTCTTTTACCTCTTATCTAAAGAACTAATTAATCATGCCAAGAAATCCCCCCTCGTGTTGTAATAAATAGCTCTGACAACATTTTGATACCACAGAAAATCATTTTCACTCTCAGAGATGGCAGGAGACACAGGATCACAGGTGACAAAGCTGGAATGCCATGTCCTTTCTCAGAGCCCCAGGACAAGAAAGTCATTAACCAAGTGACAGAGGCTCAGTGGAGACACAGCCACGATGGATCAGGGCTGGAGACCCTGCCTTGCAGGAAGAGAATCAGAACTTGGAGAAGAGATGGATCCAGGGCTTCCGCAGGGGAAGAAGGTAACAAGAAAATGAAATCACAGAGGTGTGAGTAAAAGAGACAACAGGATTAAACTGAAACATGAAAGTATCAGACTGGCCAAGAGCAAAGTCTTTTACTCCACGAGGAAGATGGGAAGCAGAGTAACTTCCTTAAATACTTACATACTTATATAGACTTAGACATATATATATAGACAGAGAATTGGTGTCTAAATTATACCAAGCTGCACAAGTCCAAGGAGCTAGAAATGAGTTGCTGCAGAGACCTTGCTCTGTGAACAAGAGCAGAGATTAGGGAGGGTGTGAGGTGCTCTGCAATTTCTGCAGGAATTGATTCCCATTCCAGGCAGACTCTGCATCTCTGAACCATCTCTGAACCCTTGCAGCCCACCCACTGCTATGGAACACGAGGGACGAGCTCTGCTCTGCCATGGCTCTGCCCAGGAAATGCAACTTCTCAAGCCCAGTTTTAACACATGCAGAGCATTTCCTGAGGGTTGAAAGGAGGATTTGCTATTGTGGAACTCACCGTGGTACAGAACAAGAGGCAGGAGATAATTCTCAGATATGTGGTGAATTCTGGCATTGATAAGGAAGCCAACACCTTGAAATTCTCTGTAGGATATGCTGAGAATTTCAATGAAACTGAGGAAATAACAGGGATTTCAGGGAAAGTGGGACACTCAGATTCCTGCCTTGCTTTTTCAATTCTTCTGAAAATCCAACCTGGAGAGTATATCAATCAAGTGTTATAGAGGGGAGCACTGGGAAAGGAGATATGCATTCTGGATGTATCTCTCTTCCTTTATGTAACATTTTAAACCCAAAAATATTCATTATTAAAACAACCCCAGCAATATTCAGGAATTACACCACAAAATTATAATAATACAATTTGACAGCAATTGGTGTCTCAGGGCTTTTGTATGACATTCAAAGAAGGAAGGTTATAATAAACAGCAAGGTACAACAGTATAATATTATAGATACATTGCATGTTTGCTCTCTTAAACTTGTGGGGTTTTATATCCTTTAACATCATTTTATCTATCATTATCAGAAAGGAGACTTCAAAGAGATGAGTGTATTGCAGTGGATTTGCCTGCTCTTCTTTGGTTATTAAAA
This sequence comes from Oenanthe melanoleuca, assembly GCF_029582105.1. Lineage (NCBI taxonomy): Eukaryota > Metazoa > Chordata > Aves > Passeriformes > Muscicapidae > Oenanthe > Oenanthe melanoleuca. The sequence goes on along the minus strand of NC_079334.1, from coordinate 680,748 downwards.
GACAGGAAATAAGGGGAATCATAGATCATTAAATGCAATCCCAAAGCATTGGGAGGGATAAAGGGAAGACATCTGTTCCATGCAGGATTCATATTTAGTGCTGAACAGTGGGGGTTTTGCCCCTGCAGTTGTGCAGATCAGGCCATTGGAGGAGGAAAAGATTAGAGGAACATTTGCAGTGGGGTACAGTATTATTTAGCTTTGGAACTGATGAATTGAGAAGCTTGGATGAAAATGGAGAGTGGTACAAATCACTGCAGTTGAAGCCTTTTAGATCATAGTGAGCAGCTGACAATTGAAAAGAAACTGGCTGCTCTCTGGAAATATATTGCTACAGTTTGCCTTGAAAGCTCTTTTTGTGAGTCACTCCATCTCTTCTGTAAATAGTCATTATTGGAATGGTTTGAACCATTGTTGCTTCTGACAACACTGAACTTTGTCAAAGTCTTTGAAATCAAAACTTTTTTTGCCAATTGGGATTATTTAAAAAATATAAATGCTCCTTTATGTGTTCATGTTTTACAAATTGAGCCCTAAATTAATTAAAAGCTAGCATGATTTTACATAGGCTTGTGGAGAAAACCAGAATACTTAGTGTTATGGAGTTTATTTCAGAGTAGTCCATGAAACTACTCCAGAGTAATTTCATCTCTGGCTAGGAACAAACCAGAAAACATTCTTAAATATTTAAGAATATCACCATCACTCTTCACTTGTTATGTACATTAAAATTTGCCTTGGACTTTAGCTTTATTTTGATTAATGATTCAATGTGTATTTAGTAAAACTGGCTTTCATCTGCTCATTGACTGCATGGATTTTACAAGGAGCTTCTGCATCTACATTTACTAACATCTCCTTCAGCAATGCAAACATCCAGCTTTTTTCAGCCACATTGGTGAATTAAATGCTAATAAGATGGATATTGGCAAGGATACCAAAAAGAAAATATATATGGAGCTCAGAAGTGATTACATCTGTTTCAAATAAATCATTAATGGGATACTTGGATAAATTGAAAACTGTGATTAATCTATTTATGTTTTAGGATCTTTCTGGTTTACAAGACATTTGGAAATAACCTATAGTAGCCACATTGCATTAAAAAAATGTTTTGCCAATGTGACATTTCAAAGACTTTGATTTCCTTTCTGTAACTGTGTTACCTACAATTAATTCCTGTATAAGCTTCTGCAGAAAAGATATTCAGCCTTATTCAACCTTCACTTGGTCTGAGATGCTACAGATTTAAAAAACAACTGCTAAGCAACCCCCCCCCCCCAAAGCTCCCAGTCCCTTACAGTAATTTTCCTTGCAACTTCCAAGGTTTTTCATCAAGGGGCAGAGGCCATGTCTAAACTGGGGCATTACAGAAATACCTGCTGGACAGCAAATACAAGAGCTGCTTCTTGTTAGAAATACTGCAGTGCGAAGGAGAAGGAAGCTGCTCCTTGAAGCCACCAACAATTGGTACTGGTGAATGAGAGCAAGGCAGGGAGTGACCTGAGGAGGGTGGTGACAGGGGGAAAGGTGACAGGACTGGGAGTTTGCCCCAGAGCACCAGGAGCTCCTCTGCTCACTGTTGGAAAGCAGAAATGTATTAAGGATGACTCCAAAAACTGCCAGGTGATTCAGCCAACATCCAGCCATGAATCTGGGTCCTGCTTCCTTTAAGGAGTTCTTGAGTTGCAGTGGTGGATACTGGGAATGTTCTGGGAGTATAAACTGTGTATCTGCTGTGTCTGTGCAGCTGGTCTGGACATCTGGCCAGAGGGAGCACAGCCCTTGGCTTTTTGGCTCTGTCCCTCCCATGCCAGGTGCCTGTCAGATGGACTCTGCAGGTTGGGCTGACACAGGGGAGAGGTGAATAGCTGCACATGGAACTGAACTCTTTAACTGAGGAAAGTAAAGTACTGGCTTCCAAATATTGTGACTTCCTTGTGCAGCCATTCCAGGTTTTTGCGAGGTTTCTGACAGTGGGAACAGCTACAGCATTGTTAGTTCAGGGCTTGCTGTGCTATGTGAACTGCATCACAGAATCACTTATGGATGGGAATTAGCTGCTGCTATGTTAACTAGCATTATGGAGCAGTCTAATGCTAATTAAAATTGTTTGTCGCTGCTCTACAGTATTAAATTTTAATTGGAGTACATAGATCTCTCTCTTGACTAGTGCAAAATTAAATAATTAATTAATATCCTGGTTTAATTCCAGATATTCTCTGCCTTCTCACTGTATTTTCAGTAACTCCAGCCAGCTTTGAAACATGCTGCAGAATGATACAAAAAACCCCTCACCCCTTTAACAAAATTTGAAGATAATAGTATTTATGCTAAAGATTTCATCTCCTGTGTTCTTTGCATTTTAAGCTTGCTTTTGTAATCTATCCTGCTCAATAATTTCTGAGGCCCTAATCAGGGCTGCCCATCTCCTGTGATGTATTGAATCACCCAGGAAATTGTCCTTTGTTTAACAATTAACCAAGCTCATTTCCACTTCTAGCCATAAACATTTAGGACCTTTGAACAGATATTTGCCTCTGAGCTTTTAAAAATTTACATCTGTATAACAAGTAAGTTAGCTACTAGACAATTCACACTTCTTGCAGATATCAAGGGGAAAAAGTGAAGAAATTGCTTTCCTTTGCAGGTGTTGCAAACCAGCCAAGGTATTGCTTAGCCTTTAAGGACTTGTCACTCTAAATCTACTCTAAAAATGAAATAATATTTTATTCAAAATGAAGGATTTATCAACAAACACGCTGGAAATTTACTGAACGCTTCCAACTGTGGCAACTTGGCGAAGCAGCACATTTTGGCATTTTCTTCTCTCTGTGCATATGTTTCACTCACTTAAATGTCATTAGGAATTAGGGTGCACATTCATCGGGAGAGCCTTCCCCTCCAGGACCACATTTGCCATCCTTTGTGCAACAAGCAGTCTGCCTGAAGCTGGGGGTGTGACCCTGGTTCTGAAAGAGTTAAAGCAGGCAGGAAGCCCCAGGGGTTTCCAGCAGGAGCTGTGGGCTTGTATCACAATCACTTCTGTCACTGCTTCCCGAGGAAAGTGTTGGAGGGCAGTAACCTGATCCTGCAGCTCCATCCTGATTTCTGCAGTTTATTTACCAAATTCCTTGGGAGTGTCACTTGGACAGTCCTGTCTCTCTCTTTGTTCTGCAGCCCAAGGAGTTTATGCTGTCACCTCTGAGAACCCGCTGATTGCTGGGGCTTATTTTCCATTTGTTTTTTCTGGTTGTTTTTTTTTTTTTCATTCCCCAGAACATTTATAGCATTTTAATTAACCCCAAACCAGAAATCTTGCAACTCTGCATGTGTGTGTTTTGCTCCAAAAAAAACAAAAACAGTTTGTCTTTGACATAAGAACTAAAACATTAAAATAATCATGGTTCTTATCTAAGCAAGAATTTTGCTGACTTTTTCCAGGAGTAGGGATACTTCACTCCCCATATTTGAGTAGGTGAGTTTGTTTTGAGGTGGGCAGTACAAAGCAGGCTCTCCCCTTGATGCCAGCAGCACAATGACAGTCAGCAGCCACTGCTTTGTTCTCCCCAGTCCTTTCAGCTGCATGAAACAGATATACAGGGTGAGAGACTCACACTTAGGAACTGCCTAAATAAAAAAATAGGGTGTTTGCTGTCTTTCACTCAGTGATGAGCAAAATTAAGCCTGTATATGACTCATAGAGCATTGGGCCCTGCTATATGAATGCTGCCAATGAATGTGACTGTAACACACTGTTTAAAACTCAGAAAAACTTGGTATTCCAGCCAGAGAGCATCAGTTTATTTTTATCAGTCTCCTTTGCATCTTTATAATGAAAAGTTGTTATAAATCTGTCCTAGTACTTTTTATGATGACAGATTACTCAAGAGTATAAAGCAGAGTTAACAGGAAATTTTACAGGCACACTTTTTAATGCAATGAAATACTCCATTTTTTTCAGTGTGATCTATTCATTGGTTTTACTACAGCCAGTTAATAAATGTGTTATTTTTTCCCCTCTCTGTTGAAAAGAAGTAATTGGAAATGATGTCACTCTTTGCCTTTGGATCATGAAGAAGCAGGAAATGAGCAGTTACTCATGGCATGGAGCTGTGGCAGGGGTGCTGTAGGTTGGATGTTGGGACAAGTTTCTTCATCCAGAGGATGGCTGGGCACTGCACAGGCTCCACAGGGAAGGGTCACAGCACGAGCCTGGCAGAGCTCAGCAAGTGCTTGGACTTGGATGTGTTTGGGCTTGGATGCCCTGGAGTTGGATCCAGTGATCCTGTGCATCCATTCCAAGGGAGCATCTTCTGTGTTTCTGTGACACTGCAAATGAAATCGTGCTGCTCTAGCCAGTGGGCCTTTAAGCTGACCTAGCTGCCAGAAAATATTGAGTGTTTTTTTTTATTTCTGGCACTTGCAGGGTGAGTAGCCATAAGAACCAAAGCTGCTGGGAATGCAGCTGATTTTGGTATTGCAGTGTCACATTGCATGAGGGGAGCCTCAGCACTGGGATTTCTCTTTGTTCTTAACCCCTGAGTGAGGAGTCTGGCAAGAGCCAAGAGGGGACTCCATGGGAACTCAGCATTTCCCAAAAATGTCTGGAGAGTGGAAAAATATTCCCACAGGGATGAATTGGTGCATGTTGATTTCTAAAATGATAATGTTGACGGAACTCTTTCTGAACTGGCAGAAACCACTCTGACTTTAAGCTCCTTGTCCTTCAGATGATACTGTAAGGTAGTAGGTGACCTTTTAGGATATTTATGATGTGAACTGAACTGCCTTTAAAATTATAATCCTTCAGCTGTCAGTACATCCTTGCAAAGTTCAATAGATTCATAAATAATGGAAGTTAATACTCTACTACGAGACTTATGTAAATGATAAAGGCAGATATATATCAGCTGGAAATAAAAACACAATGCTTTTTTCCATTAGTATTACTTCAGGTTCAGATGTGAAAATATTCCAAGAGTCATATCCAGAAGAAAATTTCTACTCCGGATTCTAGCATCTTATCTTTTTCTTTCAAGAGGGTTCATTCTTGCATTTTCCAGTGTGCTGATTTAGTCCTTTTGGCACTTACCCAAATTCAAAGTAAAATAAAGCCTTGATGCTGCAGTAACATTTCCAGCCTCCTCTTTATCTCCATTGTATTGCAAATATTTATCCTTTGCTCTCATGCAGCCTCCCACTCAGAAGAGTCTGCCAATCTTTCTAAAAGCTTAGGTCAGGAGATTCTTCTCAGCACAGCAGAGCTTTCTTGGAAGCACAGGAAAGGTCACACAACAATAAGAGTAGCATCAACATTTTGGCTACAGGCCTTCATACCTAAGTGGTTATGACTTCTACTGGCATAACCATTGCTTCAGTAATAAAAGCTTATGGTGAGGGCTGTAATTTAACTTTCCAAACCCAGTGGTGATTTTCCTAGGGGAGCATTGTCTTGGGGAGGATGCAAAAGCTATTTTTGCATGAATGAAGGGAGCATTAATTAACATGCTGGTTTTATCCTTCCCAGAGCTGGGAGCTGAGGCCCAGTGAGATGAAGAATCATATCAAATAAAGGACTTGGGTTATGCAGAAGTAAAGCTCTGTAGCTCTTAAGCACCTCTCCTTCCCAAACTGTGTTGCACATGCTGGTTGCCAGTGCTGCATGGAAAACATGAGCTCTTTCATAAGAACATTTAGAATAAGAAGCATGCAAAAAATCAGCAGCATCTTGAAAACCAGCACGTTTAAAAAGCCACAAGGTAGTTCCAGGCAGCAGGAAAGTAGCACACTAGTCTTGCCCCTGGGAGATGCTGGGAAGCAGACTCTTGTTTTAAGAACCATCTTTGTTTATTTAGTGTTTTTTTGAAGTATTGACTGAAGGGAAGGGGTAATTCCAGCCCACTTTTCTGTCATACTGTGGGTGTTGAGGGGAAGCTTCACCCCACAGCTGCTCACCTGCAGCTCACAGAGGAAGAGACAGGAGAGAGGACAGGGGCAGCTTTCTCTGTCAGCTCGTTCCTTCCTGTGCCAGGGGCTCAGGCACAGGGAGAGCACAGATACCAGAGCTGTGCTCACTGCTGTCATCACAGGTGTCTGGTGCAGCTCAGCCCTTCTTCCTTCAGCTGTGGGTCACGTTCTCTGCTGCAGGGAAAGGGCTACACACACCTATTGACCTGTCACAAGGGGACAAGCTGTGCTCATCCACCCCAGCCTTGCCCACAGCATCCACTCCTCCATCCTTTTACTTGGGAGGGAGCTGGATTTATCTGAGACTTATCCTACACATGGAGGTTTTAGCTTTTCATCTTAAAACTTTCTCCATTGGTGTTTTTTTTCTAAGCAGGGAGTAGTCTGAGCATCACCCAAAATCTTCTCATGCACAATGACTTCATTGCACTGCCACATTTCCAGGCACTGCCTGTATCAGACAGTTGAAAAAACAATTTCCTATGCCAGACTCAGCCAATTTAGAAAATTCTTTAGGCTTTAAATATTCAATTTCATCCACAGTAAAACTCTCCTCTCCTTTTGACCAATCACAAAAGTGAGATAGGAGCAAGCTTTCCTGCTTGAAGATTTTCCAGGAATTGCCATACCTCTTACTCCCCAAGTTTTACTTAGAGAATAATAAACCTGGTTAATCCTGTAATATTTTACAATACAACAGTAAAGCTATCAGGTTTCTGCTTTTCTGCAGGGGATACCAATCCCAGTCTCATGGCTCACATTTGAGAAGACTTATTATTAAAGAAGTATATAAAAAACCCTGTAATGTTAATTATATATCCATAAGGAACATAAGTAAAAAAATGTGAGGAATACAAAATACTGTGAGTCTTTACTCCAAGTAGAACAGAATGCTTTCCTTTCTTTTTATTAAAGTTTTTGTTTCTTCATTTAAATACCTGTCACTGTTTCACATTTGCTCAGGGCAGCAAAACAGAAATCCTCTTCAGTGCAACCAAAATTTTAAAAAGCTCTTGGCCTTCCATTCATGCAGGATTATCAGGTGTATTTCTTATTAGCAGAATTTGTGAGAACTGTGCCAAACCAGAACTTTGTATTTTTTCATCTTTGCTGTCTTCTGGCAATTCAGACAGGAGCACCTATTTTCTCTATTTTTTGGGTGTTTCTGACACATTTCTTGCTCTCTCCCTCTGAAAATCCAACCTGATGGACACATCTGCCTGGCTGTGGTTAATGCTCCAAAAATGCATCAAAACCAAAATTGGCTCCTGCCTACAGGAGATGAGCTCTGAACTGCTCCCAGGGCCAGCTCTGGAGAGGATTCCCTACCATCATCAGGGAAGCCTTGGCACATGGAGAACTCTCCAGGAATACCCAAAACAAAAAGCAGCCACAGGCAGTGTGAAGGGGGTTGGGACCCCAGGCTGTCCCACCCACCCTCTGAATTCTGGTTTCTCTTTGTAGAACAGCCCTACTGGCACCTGCCACAAAGATCAGATTCCTGAGTCCTGGGAAAGGCAAATGTCAAGGCAAGCCTCCCACAGTCACTTGGGATGAGTACAGACCCAGGCACTGTCACAAGTTCAAACCATTCCACAACTGAGCCTGGAAGTTCATGGCACAATTTTCCAATATTTTTTAATTCTTTGTATAATACTGGCAGCCTCCATTGAGTCTTGGGAGATCAATGATTGCAAGAGTTTTTGGAGCTTCAGAAACTTTAAAAGCTTTTGGGAAGGGGGGTGAGGAGGGAAGTGAACTTTGTCTTCTCTTGGCAGAAGGAACTTGAAGTTTTCAGTCCCTTTTTGAAGGGTGTGGGGATGGATACATCTCTGGAAGCAGATGGACTGGAACTAACACACAGTGACTGACTGACATTAAACCCTTGGCTCTTTGGTGTTAGTTAGCCTGGATTGCCTAAACTTTGATTTCACCTAACTCCAGGCATAATTCCATTAATTCTGCAAGCTTTTGTTTTGCTTTTAACAGTTATTAATGATTTTCTATCTGTTCTTCCAGCGTGTCCATAGAGTGTTGTATTTACAAGTTCATTGGATGACAAAAAGATCTGTCTCATCTCACACTTCCAGTGGCTCCTTGATGGCTTTTTCCTTTTCAGCTTTGCTGTTTCATTATCATAAATTTTGGAATTTGGTTCACCAAACTCTTTGCACCTACAGCTTGAACTCAAGCAGAGAGATTCTGGAAAGGTCATTAGCATGAGCAACTTAAAATGTGTGAGCTTCTAGGGGTTAAATCAAAATCTTACATCTATTGTACTCATTTTCCAAACTTAAACAGCATGAGAACTTGTTAATTTCTTAGGTTTTGGCTAGGGTATCTTTAAATATAAATGAATGACAAAAAAATTACCAAATATTAAAAATAAAATTAATTGTACATGGAAGGTTCTCTCAGTTTCTTGAAGAATTCTGTTTTTGCTGGAAGATAAAGCTTTGGTAGGAGTGATTTCTACCACTTGCTGCTATGCTTTAGTACAAGAAGGAGAGCCCATTGCTTTTGCTCTTCATTAAATTCACTCTGCATCAAACAGCAGAGCTGCTGTCTTGAGGTGGCTCTGAACACATCTTAGACCCTGCCCTGCATGGCCCTAATCACTCCACAACAACTTGTGTTTCATGTATTTTTCTATGAACTAATCCAAGGGCAGAAGTTTAATAAGGTCACTGTCCAAACCATTGCAGCTCCAGAGTATGTATCAGCTCATAGGTGGCAATTAGAGAGGCTTAGATGCACAGCTTTTCATCTTTGCTATTTGTAATCCCACATGGTATATCAAAACCTCCTTTGCAAAGTGAAATATCAGGTTCAAAAGTGCCTTTGATGTGAAGACAAAAGCCCTGATTCTTCTTTTGGACAAAAGTAAGTCTGTTGAAGACTGTGTTGGAATTCAAAAAAATAAACTTACTCTTAATTTCACTTTTTTTTTTTTCTACCAATTCGTTTTACATAGTGTCACAGTTTAAAATAGACTCTCAAGCAAACAGTAAAAACAATCAAAGAAACAACTGCCACAGTACTTCCCTCCAGAAATTACTTCTGTCTAGAAATAACTCTGCTAGTTTGCATTAATTTGTTTCAATTATTTAGTCTTAAACCCACATATTTAAATATAATTATCTGCTGAAAAACCTCACAGTACAATCAACATTAGTCACCAAGAGCTGCTTTTTCTTTTCTTTTCTTTTTTTTTCCCCTCAGTGAATAGCATGCAGGAATTGTTATTTCAAGAGAAGGCAAAGATGACTAAATTAATTTCAATCATTTCATATTAGGGAGAAATCCTTCACCCTGCACAAGACTTTGCTGTGCTCTATGCAACCCTCACCACGATTCCCCTGATTACACACTTGCCTTACAGACCTGACCTGCTAAGGATCTCTCCCACCTAGAAGAAAATGTGTTTTTGTAATTAGAAGGAAATAAAATTATAGGATGGGAAGAAAAGTAGGCAGAAACTCTAAAAAAAAAAAAAGTTCTAAAAGGAAGCAGAACATTTCATTAGAG